>NC_090929.1:464779831-465087665 GCF_040938575.1 Ambystoma mexicanum
TTCGGGCGTTAGCAGTGCTGGCCGATAGCAGTTCACCCCTCGGGAGAGGCATCGAGTGTACAGGTGAGCGTTAGAGAAGCAAGGACATTACTGGTTGTGTGATATTGTGCAGGGTGGTGGGGTCTGTGGTGTTTTTTGTTTGAGGTGGGTGTTTGGTGTCGGTTGACGTGAGCTTGCAACATGTTATGTCTGACAGGAAAGATCCTCAGGGCAACCAGAAGTGAGATCCGTGTTACACGAGTGAAATGAGGAAGTACACAAAAGGTTTCTCCTTTCTTATTCTTTCCCCCCTCTCTGTTCCCACCAGCCCTTTGAAGCAGGCGTCGCTTGACATGAACTCTATACGAGAAGCCAACATGATACCTTTGTATTTTGGTGTTATTTTTCAGTGTGGTTTTGGTTTTTTGTTTAGTAGAGATTCACCTGCTTTGCAAAATCGAGACCTATATTTATGGAATTAAAATTGGAATCTTATCCAGCATTTCTTGTGGATTCAAGCATGGGCATGGCGAATCATCATGACCACAGTGCCCTGCCAATTTGACACAGTTTTAGATGGCTGCCGAGGCCAGGGGCAGAAAACAAATGACCCATGCGTAGAAAGAATATCAAAGAAAAGAGCACTCCTCGCTCAGCAATCCAAAACATTCAACAAAGAATTCCAGATGGAATTAAGCTGTAGGGTTTGGGAAACACAATGTTGAAAGTGTTCCCAAATCAAAGATGCTTCAAACCCATGGATAGGACAAATACGAGTGAATCAGGTCTCCAGCAGTTTTCACTTTTAAATGTGACCCTGAGTGCAACAAAAGGATCCTGGTGTGTAAACAAAGTTTATGTGAAATCCTAGTCAAAAAGTGTTATTGATGCACAGAGAGTGAGGTCACATATTAATGCAGAGGAACATTTACTGTTGGTGAGAATTGTTCTGGTCTTTTTTGTGGGAAACATCAAAGCATGTGTGTCCCACTCCTTCCAGTCGCACTCTACAAATGGACTGAGGGATGAACAAAATATTATCCCCAAGCATAAAGACAAATCACCTAGTCTTTCCTTTCAAGTTCACATGTCTGATTTCCGCCCCGAAAAAATTCATACATTCTCCAAGGAGACAAAATAACCTTGGACAAAGCTCTTAAAATAACATCTGTTAGAGATTAACAGGCACTTTAAAACATTAAACAAATGTAATTTCTCATTATTGCTACCTGTAACATGACAGCCAAATTTGCAACAAAAAGGTGAAACACTTGTGTATGGGTGCGTTATAAATGCCATATCATATATCAATTATAGGTAGGCTAATGCGCCTCATACTAACACAAACGGTTCCACCTGTGCTATAAACCCACATTTGCTTCAAGAGTTAGAAAAAATATGGAAAGTTTGGAGAGCTGAATCCCATTTTTGGAACCCTTGATTAAGCATTTCTAATTGTATATGTACTCTGGCATGATCTAATTACTAATACTTTGCAAGCTTCCACCGTGCCGAACTCGGTAGTTGAACCAAATCCCTTATTCGGAGGACTCTTAAGATTCGCCTGCAAACAGTGTCGGTGCGCATGAGTTCAGCAGAAAAGTCTGAGCCATTGAATCTCGAAGGAGGTACATTGGCCTAATCTTCGAGATGTACCTCCAATGTATCAAGTACAACCCATATCCTGTTTCTCTGTGGGTTGTACTTGGATGCTGGAGGCATGACCACGGTTGATCCACACTACGAGAAAGCTTTTACTTTAGCAATTTCAGGCTGTTGCGTTTGTATCCTTTGCACATTTGTTTCCTTCTCTGGTTCATTATTTCCAGAGCATCTTTTGTGAAGTCCCTTAGAATGTTGCTATAATTTGAGGAATCCTTTGTTAAACCCCTTCTGGCGTTTTTATTTTTGTTTTTGTTCTTTTCCTCTTTCCGCTTAAAAGAGAAAAAAAAGAAAAAACCTTTGAACATCTTTGGGATTTTTACCACTCACCAAAAAAAAATCTTTGAGTAATAATGTAACACCTTTGTGACCTGCTCCCTTTCCACATTTATTTTGAAATGCTTTTATGGCCCCCTTTGCCTAAAATAAACAAAAAGAAAAACATTGGCATCCCTTTCTACCCCCCAACCCCAACAAATTGCATTTGCTGTTCAATTTTCTCTGCTTTGTTTTGTTTCTACCCATCACCAAAGAAAATCCTACAATGTCAAACTGGATATCTTTGGTGGATTTTGGGACGGGCGTGGTTGCAGAGTATCCATATTCCCTTTGAGGATGTATAATTGTTCTTTTATAATGCGCTTAATACCGGAAACCAATTTCTAAGTGCGAGCCCGGGATTCGAACCTGTGTTGCTATGTGTTGTCTTGTTTCCAAGACAAACGCGTTGCCCATGAGCTATCCTCTCGGGTTAGGTGGGATAGTTTTGGTGGATGATGACATTGTCAAGTAATAGACACCCACAGGACTAGAGAATGTGGAAAGGGTACAGGCACACACCATGGATTAATTGTGCATGGGAACAGCAGCTGGATGTCTTCTGGAGTAGATGGTGGTGAGGGGCAGAGGTCATGGCAACAGCAATTCGGAAGCTGTTGTGGCACGTTGATCATTCCGCACCTTGAAATTGAGTATGGCAGTGTGCGAAGTATTTGCAACCACAGCAAGTGGCACCAGCTGCAGTTATCAGTCCTGTGGCGGGCCATTAGCTACCCCCCACACCCACCCTCCGGGATGAAAAAGTGGCTGTGCCTCCATACAGGATCATCTTGCTTGATCAACTGCAAAACAGGCTGGCTGACAACTGCAGAGCCAGAGGGCAGATCAGTCCAACATGCTGTGGAGGCTCACCTGTATTCCTAACACTATAGTATCCCCTATTCAATTTGCCAAAAGGAAGGGATGGGAGTGAGGTCCAGTAACATACCTGAGAAAATAAGGAATCTGTTGCAGCAATCTGTGGTAAATATGTGTGGTAGACGCACATAAATATTTGTGGATGTATTTGTTGCATCGCGAGGAAACCCAAAGATATAGATGCAGTTATTACATAGCAGTGAGACTGGGCGCAGAGTGCCAAGTCCTTATTACATTGTCTTTTTCATGATTATCTTAACACAGGATTACAAAAAAGGGGCGGTCATTGGTGCTAAGCGGAGCCAGAGCAGCAAGCGCGAAGGAAGGTATGGGTCAGAGGTGACCTAAACTGCTAGAAGAATTAATTAAAATGAGCCCAAACGGGGGTAGACCAAGAAATAGTCTCAGGCAGCAGCGAGAGGCTGAAAAATGCTCAAGGGGCTTGGAAGGTGGCTCTCTGGATCATTGGAGATGTTTTGGGATGGTTTGCGGTTTGGCCAGAGTCTTCCACAATCTAGTGTTCTCTCATCCAATCAATGGACAATGTTCAATATAAGGCACTCTGAAGCTTCTCCTGTGGTCACACATGATATAGCACTATAGATTTGTTCAGATTTTACACTGGGCAGGAACCAGTTTAGGGAATCTAAGGCTACTCTTGCATATGTTGCTGGCCAGACGGACTACTTACTGAACAAGTGTACTGGAAAGGATCACCCACCCAGTAGATAAGCATCCACCATCTGAGCTGCTAAACGTCTGCAGATTGTTCTTGTAGACCTCTGGGCATTGAGTAGTCTCGCTCGGTGAATGGTTCCAGCCTCTCCAGCCTATCACTTGTTTTTTTGCACAAGATGGCCGATTTGGTGCATTAAACACAGGGATTTTCTTTCTGCCGTTGTTCTTCATGCAATTAGTTTACAGCTGCTGCATCAGTGCACATTTAAACTTTCTTGTTCGGCTTAGTTCTCAGAGTTCTCCTCTGTCACATTTGGCTGAAAAGTGTACACTTAAAACCTTTGTCAAGAAATGACACACGTAGCTATTAAATGTTCTTTCGTTGAAGCTATTCATGGGTCCCCTCATAGGTCTGAGAGCGTATCCCTCAACAGCCATGATTAATCCACCTTGCTAGATAAATCCTGGGCCCCTGTGTTGTGTGACCGGTTGAGTTCCAGAATGTGCACAGTTGGCAGTACCACACTGATGTTTGCAGTGCAGCGGCCAACATGCTTGATGGCCTACTGAAAATGCTGCAGAAAATGCGACATATAGGCAGCAGCAGCCAATGTTTTTGAGTATACAATTCTGTCTTTTGGTGTGACTGTTGCAGCAATCTGTGGTAGTGTTTCGTTGTTCACTTAGCCAGTCCAGCATGTGCAAAGTGGAATTCCAGCAACTGGCAAGTGGGGTCTTAGAGTTGTGCTGGAGCAACTTGTAATGCACCTGCAATTGGTGCAGTGCATTTCTCTTAATGTAGGCCCTGCT
This sequence comes from Ambystoma mexicanum, assembly GCF_040938575.1. NCBI lineage: Eukaryota > Metazoa > Chordata > Amphibia > Caudata > Ambystomatidae > Ambystoma > Ambystoma mexicanum. The sequence goes on from NC_090929.1 coordinate 464,784,158, forward strand.
CAAGAGTGAGGTCATCTTCCGGGACTTCATTATAATTATAATTGGTTAATTATATCGTGCTTAATACCCAGGGGTTTCAAAGCGCAGACCCGGGGATCGAACCTGTGTTGCTCTCTTCGTCTTGCTTCAAGGCAAGTGCATTGCCCCTGAGCTATCCGACCGAGGTACCTAAAATCCTTTCCTTCACAGGCTGGCAATTGCTTATCGAGGACATGCTCAAACCACAGGACTTGCATGGTGTTGCCAATTCGTATTGGAGCAAGGATATTGGATCCATTGTCCCCAGCAAGAAAGCCCAGTTACAGTTTTCGAGGGCTCTGCCCCTGTCCATCTCCTTTTCCGAGATGTCATCTTCTCTGTGGCCTCTACCATCAAATCCTGGCATCGACATAGTGGCCTGGTGCTGAACTGCAGGCACCTGCTGCCCTTGTTTATTACGTCAGGATTGCGAACCCTCTTTGTTGGAGGAGACTGGATGGTCACCCAGTGTGTAAGGATAGACATGTAGTCCACGCTCTATCTATCGCTCTACATGTTCATGTTGAAGTGGTTGTCATGGCTTGCATACTGATCCAGTGCCTGCACCACTGCAAACTCTGTCACAGCTTTGCATGAACCATACATTATGGGGTTTTCACATAAACCAACAGAAAGCAGATTTTACTACTGAAATATGTAGCAAGAGGACCGAAGGTTGGATAGTGTTGAGAAAGCCCCCCTCTCTCATGTGACCTCTGATATTTGTGTCCACTCTCAAAAGCCTTCATCGCACTGACCTGGTGCAGGCGGGAATCTGTACAATTTTCACTAGTAGGAAAAGTAGTGCTTAGTCTTGTGCAAAGGCAGCAACATTTTATGAGCTGATGCCATGGTCTGGGGTGGTACTGTTGTTGGCTGCTAGTGGGGAGGGGGGGTTTGCTGCAGTGGATGTCTTGAGATGACCCTAGACTTTTGCATGGTAAAGCCATCATAAAGGACCACAACAATGTGGTATCAATGTTGGTCCAAGTTTTCTGTGGCAAATAGTTTTCCTGCACAGAGTGCAAGATGATGATGATGATGATATTCTTTGTCCTGAATGGAATTAATTTGATTCTTGTGGTGGGCCAAGAGGTGACCTTCTATGCTCATCTTGGCAGCAAGGGTGGCAGCATTAGTCATGTAGCATCCATATGATGCTAGTTTACATTTTCAGAGCTTGTCGGGCTTTGTTTAAAAGACGCTGTATGCAGATGGAGGGCTGGGATTCTTTCCCTCCCATCTCTGGAATTGTAGTGTTGCCCTCCTCTGAACTAGTCGTTTTGAAAAGCCAGTTAGAGCCTGGATTCAGATGGGCTAGAACGTTTATCTCGCTCCTCATCGAGCTCATTATTGTCACTCGGGAGCTATGGGTGGTGGTAGAGACCAAGAACTTGCCAGCTTCTCTTTCTGCCCCAGAGACAATGGACTTGAACCCGAGCAGGTAGTACTTTCTCTTGCACGCGACAGTGCTGCGTGGCTAGAAAGGGCTGCTGAATGCGAGATGGGTTCCTTCCGTTTACCACAGACCATTCTGGCATCCCAGACGCGCAGGGCAGCTGCAGTGGCTGATGTTAAGCACCCTGTAGCTGCATGCTACCCTCCACTTCCATCCCACCCACTTGTCTTGCCACGTTTTGGTGCTCGACACATTGGTCACTTCTTGTAGCGCCTGTTCAGATATTGATTTACAGCTACATAATGTAATCTCTTGCCTCTGCTCAGCTCTGGGGTTTGCTTATTCCTAGCATTCTTCCTTGGGTGGGAACACAAATATGGCTCTCACTTTAGTCACTGAGTGGTAATCTCTGTAATGCCCCCCCCCCTTGTTACTGGCAAGCAGTGTAATAGTAACAGGTGTGTGTGTGTGTCATGTAATGTGGTCACTGTGATTGGCTGCTCCCTTCCAGTGGCCCGGAACCTATGGCTCACTGTTGCAGTTACTGAATGGTAATATTCTGCATGCCTCCAACCAGCTAAAGAATTTACAAAACCATAATTAACCTATCCCAATTGGATGTTCTGGCACTTCCTCACTCAACTAAATACTACTCCAATATTCTCCCCCAATATCACTAGCAATCGCCTGCCTCTACCTGTAGGACGGATCATGAACTCCAACTGGTCATGTCTTATGTAACCTGCAAGACTGAACTCTCCTGATCCTTGGAACTTGAGACAGGGGGGACATTTGAGAAGGTTCAGTCTGACCAAATCGTGGGAAAAGTAGGGTAATTGAGTGTTAGCCAAATAATTTCTCCCCGCTATAAATATGTTTAATATCATTGTAGAAAGAGTTACTTTTGGAATCCACGAGGCAGCAGAATAAAGAAAGGCTTCAGCTGAGACGCTTTGCTCTACACAAGCGGACATGTTTTTTCACATTGCTTAATGAGTTGAATCTGCCAAAGAACCTTTCAACAACCAGCTACTGCTAGATCAAGAAACCTTCAAATCCAAGTACAAGCAGAGCCCAGTGGCTCTATATAGACGCCCTGAACAAGACCTTTTTGTGGTGGCTACAAGGGGTACGAATTCTACTTCCACCAGAAGTTCATTTCCTGAAAAGGAGAACAAACGATTATAGTGTCTTGGGCACAAGCTTTCTGCTTCCACAACCAATGTCCTGTGAGAACCTAATTCAGCTGCACTCTTGTCACGCTATGACAGAGCACAGTTGGAGGCAATGTAGGATATCATTAAACACCTTCCAGATGAGCACAGAAAAAAGGCACAAGCTGTGCTACAAGAGGAAAAGTTATATATAATGCTGACATTACAATTGCAGTCGTCGTAGCTGACACTTGGCAGGGGGGTGAGGGGGCAAGCAATTACGAGATCATCATTTCTGGATTCAGTCTAGACGTGCAAAACCTGATGGTGCGTATGCTTGCCAGAGGCAGCGTGTCAAAGTCTGGTGACACTATGGAAGATTGGAAAAGAGGCAAATACATCTTTACCTAACGCTACAAGCAAAGAGACCTAATCAATCTCCCTTTTAAACCTCGCCACCTCATTGCATTTGTCGCTCGAGGGCTACAGAGGCAATAGCGACTCCCGGGTAAGAGCCAGGTCCAGTCTAGGGTAAGCGGCCCCACAAGAGCAGTGGATACACTTTCATTCCCTTCTGCCCCTTCTTATTTGTGTACTCCAGTTGCTAGAACACGGTTATCCCCCTGCCAACATACAGACGTGTATTCCAGACTGTAGGATAGAACTGCTGTGTTGAATTTCAAACCAATGAACTACTGTTCCAAAATAAGCTCAATATTTATTTTGATTCTTGAATGCATGACTACTGAAGGGTGCAGTAGATGACGTCACCACAAGCAAGAAAAAAGGGTTTCCCAGACCTAGCGTTTAATACCCAAAACGGATCGCTAGGGTCAGATCAAGACCCTCACATTTCAAATGGCTACTGCGAGATGGCTACTTACTTCCACGAGGAGCTGCAAAGCAACGATGGGTCTGAAAGCTGTGTGCTTCCCTGTGCCAATGCTGCACCTGGAGCACATCTGCACATTATATGGAAGGCCCCCTGTCTTCCACAAAGCTGATTTTTACACATAAATTGCACATCAATGGAGTCTGCAATCGCTGTTTCCTTTCAGTATTTATTTGCCAAAAACGCAGTAAACCAAATGTCATAAAAAACGGAATTTGCTTGAATGTGTTAAAACGGATGAAGAGATCATGGCCAGGTTAGCAGCCGGAGCTGCTCAGTGAACACCTCTACAAACTACATTGCCACGGGGACTCAAAGCCGCAGCCTGAGCGGCCCATCTCCACATTGAATGCGGAACGTTAATGACTGTAAAAGTAGCAAACGCATTTTTAAGAAGACTTCGTTTTCGGGCAATTCGGGACTTGAATGCAGTGCTCGCAAGGCTGGACTGTATTCCCCCATCCCCCAGCCTGTGCACAGATGGGGTGGAGAAGGCGCATGCTATGTGGCTTTTCTTAATCGCAATCTCCACTGGAAGGAGAGCACATGAATTCCACGCGATGGACTGAAGAGCGCCGTATTCTCGGCCACAAAGACACGCTGGTCTTTAAAACACGTCCCATGTGGCCATTGAACAGTACTCGAACTATGAACACCCCCGTTCTGCCCTCAAACAAAATCCGCTGTAATAGTCTTTCTCTTTTCTTTGAAAAACAGGAGGGTTGTATCTTTGCACTGCTCAGATAGAACGAAACATTCTAAGACACTAGTTCCGTACAGTCTCGGCTACCACGTGAAAGGGGAGCCGCTGCAAATGGCAGGGCGTGTGCATGGATTAGTGCAGTGCACACAAGGCAATGCACGGATTAGTGCAGTGCACACAAGGCAATGCACAGCTACCGTCTCCGCTCCTTTCTCTGACACACGCCTGCCAGGCATTTGTGTAGCTGCTAGGTGGTATTTGCGCACATCGGGAAGACCGTAGTGTCTGGATATAGGCTCCAGGCGAGAGGTAGTTGGATAGTTCTGCCAGCACGCCCCAGTGAACCCAGAACTCATTCAGCTGCAAAAGCTCTCTTTAGTGGATCGATAATCCCTGTTCTAGATTACCATGCCACCCACCCTACATTACCAAGCAGTTTAAAGATGTACAACAGTCTCGAGCAGCCTATAAAACAAAGTATGTTTAAAACGGGGTCTGGTTGGAGGACATTATGGGCATAGTAGACGCCCACAGGGAAAACCTAAACACCAACAACGTGTCTGCCTGTAGAAGGCAGTGTTAGGCAAAATCAACTTTATGGTGGATGTCAAGTTGCAAACTGTTGTTGCTGGCAAGTAACATTTCTCCTGTTTCCTTTGGAATTTGTCAGCTTTGTGTTGTAGGTTCCCTAGGACCGGGCCAAGTAAGGCGCCCTTTAATTGGCATACCTGCTGACTTTACACATGTGCAATGAACAGTGTTTATTAAATTGGTTCACATGCAGGGGAAATGAGAATGTTTAAAACGCACCTTTTTTCTGGTCAGTTGTATGGGAACTGTGAAATGAAAACGCTGGGTGCGAAGCCATTCGTCCATGCACTTCAGTGTGGGGCCTCTTGCTGCTGAATCTTCTCTGGATTCTTCGCAGACGATGATGCATGCAGTTTGGCAGCACACTTCTGCTCAGATTGGAGTCTGTTCCTTTCCCTGTGCAGGCCTCTGGTTCGGGGTGCCACTGTGCCCTGGGCTGACGTCTTGGTGTCTTTACCTCTGCTCTCTAACTTGGCAGCGAAGCCAACGAGAGCACTGAACAAAGGCCAAGCAAAGGCAGTGCACATTGTCACCTCTCCTTGCAGCCCCCAAGACCAGCGGCTTTGATGCTGGATCCATGAGTAATGGCTGCTCTCCCTTGAGTTGCCCAGACTGCCGCAAAGCTGGTGGCAGGGCACGTTCAGCTGGCCACAGCTCTCCAGTACAGGAGAGCTCAACCTGGACCCAAGAGTGCTCACGAAACAGTTAACGGATCTCTGGATTTGTAGCTAATCTCTTGCCCCTCGATGCAAGTCGGCTATTCAATGGAACAAGCAGTTCCTGGGACCATGGTCTAGGGCAGAGGCAGAGGCTCAGAGCAACTTCCTGCTCCTTGCCAACAGGTTTACTCCCGGGCAGAGAGGCAGATTGCCCGTTTTTGTTCTTGGTAATGATCAATGCCCCCAGCGTCCAACTGTATTAATGTATTGTTGTGAGAGAATCCCGCACGTACTAATGAGATGGAGGAGTGCTAGGAGTGTTCCCGGACACTCCGAAAGGGCAGTGGAAAGCCCATAGACATATTTCCACCCCTAGTCCCTTCCCTCATCCACTGCCTTCTGGGATGCTAAGGTCCGCCAGGAGCGAAGAAATGTAGAGGCAAATAAAGTAACCATGTTATTGCCTTATCCATTCAAATGCTACACTCAGGGCTAGCCTTAGCGACGGCAGCACACTGGGCATGGAAACAAACATGTGGCACCCCCCTCAACCGCCCCCGTGCGCACCTGGTCAATGCCGGAAGGGCATTTTTTAAAACTCCCTATTGTGAAATGCGCCCCTATCCCACGCTGGAAAGCCTGGCTCCAGCACAAGAGCGGCGTATTGAATTTCAATAGTGCGCCTGCTGCGCCTTCTCCCACCACGCCAGCTCGGAGGAGCCCTTAAAAGACTCTGGTGTAAAGCACTATATAAACCAAATAAATACAAATACAATACAAATACTCTGGGTCGCCATTAGCGTGGCTGGGGGCTAATGATGACCCGGACGGTCGCCCGGGTGGCCTTGGCTACACTAGTTAAGTTTATGGGAGGAACAGAATGGATCCTCTACACATAAGGATCACATGCTTGGCTGCACTATGAGTAGGTTTAAAAGACTGCAATTCATCAGCAAGTTTAAAATGAAAACTGCCAGACTAATATCCAAGTCTAACCAAAACACACAAAATCCTGTTGTTGCGCAGGTCACCCCAGTGCACTCTTGGGGTGAGAAAAGGAACCCTTTACTATGTATCTTTTAAATGATTATAGACAATCTGATTAATACATTCACACAGACGAGTTTTTAAATAAGATGTTTTTTTTTACTGCACATCAATCAATAGTAACATACAAGAATTCATTAAATCAGTTGAAGCAAAAACTCCAAATGTATAACCTTCTTCATACATCAGTTTCTATTACACAAAAACATCAAAAATGTCACAACAGTTTTTGCAAAATCATACACAAGTTGGAATGTCCCTACAGTTCTGGACAATGTTTTTCTTTATACGTGCTATGGAACACATTAGATTACTGTGACTTGTGTATATATATGTCCACCTCTCATCGACTGGACAATGTAGTTTGTCATTTAACACGACTTTCAGTGCCTGACGCGTTTCGGATATCGATGTATCCTTGAGAGGCTAATTCATTATGTGCATCAATGCTGTTTTGCTAGACTACAGAATCACACTGTCCTATAAGACAACATAATAAGACTTTCAATTCACTGTTCTTTCTTAAAATTCGTTTACAGTAAATTACTAAGGTCCCAGTACTGTACTGCTCACTAACCTCTCTAATCCTTATTCACTTCACTCTTTTGCCTCTGCACCTAAAAACAAATAAATAATTAAATCATTCAGTGCCATATCCTAATAGATGCACCAGAGTGCAATTATATGGCCCGACACCCCTCTTTACCCGACAGTGGCGTCATTCAGGAAACTTCCTTATGTCCTTGTGTCTACACGATTGGGCTTCTGAAAGACCGGAAACCTGTATAAACAAGGAACGCTGTCAGTGCCGTTCCCAACTGGCGTGGACTTCTGGATAATAGGGTAGCCTACAACAGCTCAAATCCTAACTATACTCGCTTATGGATGGCATTTGTTGTGTGCACATGGACAACGGGGCATTAAACTGGAGAACCGGTGGGGTGCCCCGCGTCCACATATAAGAAGCCAGAGTTGCTATGTCAACACCCCGGGAGAACAGGGCTGTGGTACAACCCACACGGCAGCAATCTTAGACTAGTATTTTCCATTGCTATGGACAGTACTGGATCACAAACAAATGCACGTCATGCTTCATACTCAATGCTGTACCCCATCATATACTCTTAAACCAGGTATATACAGTAACTCCTAATTCTTACATAAACGCCATTAAGTATCTGCAGCTGTCTTTAAACATTTGCAGAGGTGGTATCCAGCTATATTACTTAGCGGTGTCAGCCCCCATTCGCGCCCCCCCCCCCGTCGTGTGAGGATGACATACCTTGGTAACCAAATCCTGAGCAGTCAGTGAATAATAGTCGGACAACGGTTTACATTTTTGGAAACACAGATCACAGTTTATTGGAGCATACAATACAAAGGGGGCAGTGCCAGCCCTAAAGCACTATGGTTCAGAACCATCTATACCACAAAACGCCTAGCCCCCCAAAAAATGGGGCAAAACCTGTGACTGTTCCGGTGTCCCCTTGCCGCCTCCATGCATGTCGCAAGGCACCGGACATCCGCGCCAGATTGCACAAAGTGCTTCTCCCTCGGGCCACTGCACATGAATGTGAGGAGTCCCCAGTGTCCATAGGGATCCAATGCCCGTCTTTCTGACTTTGGCTCGGGTACGGCCATCGGCAAACCGCCCACGGTTCAAGCCGCGGCATAATCCTCACCGGCTAGGACTGCCCCTAACTCCGCCACGCTTTAGAGGTGCCCCCCTGCTACCCCCAATGCCCCCATGCTCCAAGAACTTACCATCACATTTATTTGGTGTTGTAGTTCCAACGGGCGATTTCTCGCCATCCCTCCAGTCAAGGGACCTTCACAAGTAATCCTGAATCCCTGAGAGAGCCCTCCCCACAGTAATTGCCTATCCCCAGCACTCGGGCCTTCCCGCAGAAATTCAAGGGGCACCCCTCTGTCCACCAGGTGTGGCCCCAAAAATGAAGCCCCCTCATTGCCCCCCTTTTTGTCCTCCTTCAGCCCTGAGTCTCCCCTCCCCCCCCCAGTTTTGGAGCAGGAAATGACTGGGTGGCTGCCTCTACATGTAAATCATTGATGAGGGAAACGTCACTTGCTTCCCCAGGTGCAGGACCCTTTATTGAAAAACCCACATTGTTCACCTCCCTCAATTCCCTGTTTGCTTAGTCCCTCCTGTCTGGTCTCCAATTTCCTTGCATGGATACCCTGTTGGCCTGGCCCTCCCCTCCCTGTCTTGGAGGGGGTGGCTGAAATGGCTGCCACTCCTTCTTTTGGTCCTCCTTATTGACCCATTGCCACCTTGCTCCCTACATCATTAGGCAGGCTGGTCCTATCCTTACCTCCTATAAACTTAGTCCATGCATCCTCATCCTTGTCATCCCACCCCATGTCCGGTTTCCGGGCCATCCTCCTTCTAAAGGATCTATCATAGTCTATCCAACCCGTAGTCCCATATTTTTCGTACTGTCGTGATTCCCTTCTTATATGTCATTAAAGCCTGACCATCTTTTGGGAATTTCTCCAACCAGACCACTGCCAAAAGATCAAACGCCAATTCCCAATTCGGTATGTTCTCCTCTGGTATTACCCTCTCACCCCTCTTTCTGTCCTCGCCCCCGCTAATGTTAAGATCTGGTCCTGCGTTTTTGGTCTCAAGACTGCACCTTGTGTGACCTTGCTCCATTTCCCAGATTCTTCCTTCAAAATCCTTCTACATGTGCCAAGCCATCCCACACGTGGAAGTTAATAAGGGTGCGTTTACAATCCGCCAGACTGTGGACACCCCTTCCCTAATGGCCGAAGTGACAATTTTGGGCACACTTGCTGTCCCAACTGGTTGCTGGGCGGCCACCGGTGTGGGTGTGGTCGTTGAGGGCGCTGGGACGACTGCACCTACCGTTAGTGTCGGGCTACTCGCCGTGCTATCTCCCATAATCCCCCCACCTGGCAGAAAACAGCAGACCCAGAGGCAACATTACCCTTTGCCCTTACATTACCCGTCGTGGGAGGTAAGGCACCCGTTGGTGTAAGTCCTCCATTGCAGGACACTGGTCCTGATGTTGGTTGTAAAGGGGTGACAACAGGCTGTGCCGCCCTGGACTCCCAACCGCCCATTTCTTTTGGGTTGGTGTACTTTGGCCCCCCAACCCTGATCCCACCAGCGCACTTACCAGCGCCAAAACCGCCACCTCACCCGGGTTGGTCCTGTAAACCCTCTTAGGAGTTGGGTCATTGACTACAGTTACATCACCCAGTAGGGGGATGTCTTGAACTGCACGCACTTGTGCTCCACGGTCTGCTGAATGGGTAGCAGCCCTTGTCCTTCACTCAGTATTTCCTCTCCCCAGTCCTTTTTTCTGGTCCGCATTCGTTCCTGGAATAGTGCAAACAACCTGGCTTCCTCATCAAATTCATCGGCTGATGTGTCCAAAACTATCTCCAACCCTGAGAACATGTCCGGTGACCCTATCGGAGATTTCTACGCAAACCTGGAGCTGGATGAAAAAGAACAAATTAATTACCATATATTTTCGTCCTCAATTCAAGCCTCCTAACCTGATTGTTTCCTGCTCCTTACTGCTTTAATACTAACCAACCGGGGATCAAGATATTATCCGCACTTAAACCTCCCATCCTCTTGGTTCTGCCCCCCCACTCCCTCTTTCGAAAACCCCTGCACCTGATCGTTTGCGCAAACCTTATGTGCTGCCGTTATTCCCATATGCTGCAGAAACACTTTATCTAGGTATGGACCCCGGTGACGGCCCGTGGTTAAAAAACGTTAAATTGCATTGTTCTGCACTCGCTTGCTTGTTTCTTGCTAGGCCACTGAAACACTTGTGCATAGGCGTGTTATAAATCCTGCCAGCTTGTTTCTTGCTAGGCCACTGAAACACTTGGCAATGGCGTGTTATAAATGCCCCATCCTTCCATACATATCACCTTACATATCTTTCCAGCTTCTCCCTGGACCAATGCAACACTTGTGCGTGTGCCACATGCCATGTCTCCTCGAACGCACCCTAACCAATGGAGCCTAGGACTGGGCTAAGCAAGCCCCCTTGCTGCACAAAAAATGCCCCCTATTGCCACCTTGCCCCTCTCCCATACCGTGTTTGCAACCCTTCCAAAGCCAAAACACGATGCTTACCCCTTCCCTAAAGCACAACATGCAGCATTTAAACTACGAAATTGCAAGCCCCTGCACCGCCCTGTGATCCCCAGAATGAAAAGCTTAATACTTGATCCTACCTTGATAACCAATGGAAACGAGTAGAAAAACACATTCGCCGCATCCCCCTGTTTGCCCCTCCACCCCAAAAGCACACCTGGTGCATTGAAGTGTTGACTTGAAACGCTTACCCCGCATTGCAGTTTCCAACTATTTGAAAGCACCCACACGCTGCAAAACGACCCCTGCAATCCAGTAACGAAAACACAAAAACGCACTTCGCACCGAAGCATGGTGCCTTTCGTTCTGCCACAACCAAAATCCCCCACACCTCACCCCCTTCCCGATCATGCCGTGCATTCGCTTGCTGTAACCCGTTGCCCTGAACCACGCACCTTGGCTGTAACTGCATGGAAATGGTAATGCGGCTGGTTCAACTTTTTAAATCGTCGTCAAAAAGATGCATAATGGAGGCACCGTAATAAAGAAAGTTACACCTTAATTGAAATACGCGTGGTATTCCACGGATATGCTGGAAAAGAAAGCGAGGCCAATCATTCCATTCAAAATTTGCCTTAAAACTTGTGTAAAGGCGCATTATAAGTCCCTCATATCCTAACGTGCAGCGCGAACAATAAACCGGCTGCTCCTTTTTATTGCGTGTCATTCTAAATATATCTAAAGGGCCGGTGATGCACTGAAATTCCCTCCCAAACTTGTGGAGGTAGTGCGACTTTGCCTTGCGTGGGACACCTGAACATGATTCCGTTATAAAAGACACTGGTGATCTCCAAAACGCCCATGCGGCATGGCGGCCCTGTGAAAGTGGTACATTGGAATGTTACCGTGCGCGGTGCGTTGCCATTCCCAACCCTTTTCCTTACTAAATTTTATCCCAAACAAAACGAAACGTTTTACAGTGTGCCCAAGTCACCCAATGTCCATCCATGGGTGCACACGAAGAATAACTGCAACGCAATAGACTCCACACGTGGCGCGGCAGCCAACCATGCAAAGCCATATGGATAAGCGAATAGTATATTACGACACCTCACAAATGAACCGCAATATCCTGCACAGCAATGTACCCAAGCTTGGAACGCAACCCCGTGGACATATGAGAGAATGCGCGGGCGACGCCATGGATAAACCTACTCCCCCTCAGCCTGCACATGTGTTTTGAACTTGCTTCAAACATTCCAGTAAATGTCCACACTTAAGAAAACATGCTGCCCATACTTTAACATTTCTCACTGTCTCAGACTACCTGCCATAAACGTCCAATGTAAAAGCAATGGCGCTGCAGCTGGTCCTCCACAAACACAAACACGAGGCCCCCAAACCGTACTCTTTGTTCCAGATAACCCACGACACAGTAATGCCCCCAAAATGCTTGGGAGGTCATTAACTCCACAGACAGGGACATTAATCGCAAAACACAAGGCGCAATATGAAACACAAGAGGCACCCAAGTCGGCAATCCGACAAATTCAACCCTGCAATTATGAACTTGTGCACACGTTCCATAACCCAGCCTAATCCTAGGAATGTTAATTATATACACCCCTGTGTATCATTCCAAGTGAGTATCCACAAATAACTGCAGCCCTAGAACCTGTATGGAAGGCCATGTGATCCATCCGGGAAGCAGGCCCCTCCAAAACAAATGCATCTGTTTGTTTCCATTGCACTCAAGGCTCGGAGGGGCTACACAATGATTTTAGTGCATACGTCGTTAAACACCTTGAGAAATTCCATCTGTGCCTCCGGCCCCTCTTTGCTCCATTGCACACGAGGCTCGGCACGATCGATAATAGTGCATACATTGTTAAACGCCTTGAAAAATGCACACACGGCAACCGTTACAACTTAAACACTGATGCATTTTACACCATTTTACCCGATGCTCCGAGGCCTGACCCGCCCGCCCCCTCCTTGTCACTTAAAAAGGTATCCTTATGACTAGCGACGCAATTTGCAACAGTCCTGGCACACACTATACTTGCCCCATCCATATCCTATTATAGTTGCACACAATGCGAGGCCCAAAGCCAGTGATTGCCCCCAAATGCAGAATTCGTGTTACCCCATTGGCACACCTAAAGCACGCTGCATCCGTGCTGCAAAGGCACACGCATGACCACAACAGCCGGCCTCTTAATAACTACAATCCATTCATGTAAATCGAGATTAACTCTCAAGATATGACAAACTGCGCTTTAAACAAGTGCAGCAAAATAGTAAATACCGGCACTGCTCTGTGTCGTGCTGGTTCAAACTTGGCACCCCTTTGGTGTAACCCTTCAAATCATTATGGCATGCACATGCTGTAAACGTGGTAACCCCATCTCTCGCTGCTTCTGGTGAAAAGGCTAACTTGAAGTGCAACTTGCAGAGCCCCCTTCATATAGTAACATGCGTTTGCCTGGGCACTGTATAGCCAAACCGCAACGGTGACAACCAGGTAGCTCGGCCACATAAAATTGTTGGCACACAAGCTATGCTCTAGCCATCCAATCAAATTTCATCGGAGATAAACGTAAAAACAGCCGTACAGCGACCAACACTGAGCATATAGCAAAAATGGTGGCCTCAAATTGCGTAGTTAGCCTTCCCATGGGCCTGTGCAGCGCGGGGGCCACAGCAGGATGGACCAAACCAGCTCAATACTAGTGCAGTACCGGGGTGGCGGCAACCAATCGGCACCCTCCATTAAACATGTCATCAACAAACCTTTGTCTCACCATAGCAATGTCGCACAGAGCACCCCTCGGCCGACCATGCAAACTCGACACAACAGGACCGCGGTTGCCCGAGGCACGCACTCAAACCATCCCTCTCAAATCAAAAACGGCGTGACGACAAAACGTGTAGTGTCCAAAAACTGCAAGTCAGTTGCGCGCGGCAACCGTTCCGCACAACCTCATACGCAACGGTCCAAAACAACCAAACACCTCCCCTCAAACATCACACATAAAGCGCAACAAAAGAATGGCAAATCTGAGCCACATTCGAGGCCACCCTGCCATGCGGCCTCCAATCCAGGAGACAAACACCCCTTCCACCGTTCAGGAGCCCCAGCCCATCGCTACTGCCTGCATTCCAACAGCTCCTGCATCCCGCGGCCAACAATGGGCAGACACCCAACAACCCACTACAAAAACAGCCCATGCAGGCTGTGACAGACCCTGGGCCAGTATCCCCACCACGCAGTATGCAAGTGCAGTCCCGCGGCCGCCAACCTGTACTCAAGAAAGCAGGGGCAGGCAACCTACAGACAATGCAGCCCTCCCACCAAACCCCTGCCTCAGCCCTAGCCCCCACTCCCACGCGCCCACTCCGCACCGGGAAGTGTGCCACAGACAACATGCGGCACAAAGGTCGACCACGAGCCGTTCAGCAACCGTTGAAACCCCATCAGGTGCGCCGAGCAAAGCAAGAGGAATGGCGAGCCCCAATGCCCAGTGCCACAACCCTCGCCACTCTCAACTCACAGGGCAAGCTTCTTCCAAATTCCCCCTGCACTCCAAGGCGCACCCCCAGACTTACCCCCTGCAAATGATGCACTCAAACTACAGAGAAACCCACTCCTCTCCTAATGATCTGTGCGCCAAAAATCCAACAAAGCCTACCTCTCTCCCCGTTTCGTACATAGGCTTAGGCCACTAGAACCACGTGCAACTGCCATAACAAGCCACACCGCCACCCCTGCCAATTGGTCCGTGCCGCGTGCTGGCGACAAACAAAGGGATGCTGGGTCTCCCACACCCGACCCCAACTCCAGCACCTTTCACGACCACTGGCCCCGGGGAGCGCGCACACGGCTTCCGCATGGTGCAACATTCGAAATTGAAACGCAATCCAGACACGGGGCTCGGAGGCCCCGAAAAAGATACACGTGCATAAAACAAAACCCCTCCATGACCAAAACAAAAGCACGGCTTTCCCTGCACCAAAGCAGTCGCAACATGGCCCGGCTCTGCAACACACCCCACACCAAGAAGAACTACCATCCCGGCCCCCACCGTGGCCAAACAAGCATACAAGCCCCTGCAGGCCCCGGCAACACGGGCCCTCCCATACTCACCAAAAACCTATGAAAACCCGGCTGGGTTTGTCGCTACACCAAACGAACCGGTGAGGCTGGCACCCTAATTTGACGGAGGAGGACTGAAAGAGGCCGTGCTTCAGTCCTCCTCCATATTTTAGTTTAGTTTATTATTTATATGGTGCGCCATACCCTGGGGCATCAGGGCGCAAGCAGACAAGGATATGCTCAACTTGGTTACAAATACATGAAGGTAAAAAAAAATACAGAGATATGCTGAGCTTGGTTACAGATATGCTCAACTAGTTGCAAGTACATGAAGGTAGGAAAAAAAATACAGACATCAACAATGTTACAGTAGGCAGGTATGTACAAGGAAAAGGAAAGGTCAAGGAACAAGGGGGACAAGGTGCATGTTCATGCATAGTCAGAGGCTAGTAATATACAGTGTGACATATCAGGTCAAAGCAGGTTTGAGTAGTTTAGCTGTCATTGGCTCTCAGCCACCTAGTTAGGTTCTGTCTAAAATTGGCGAAAGGCTGAGGTTCTCTGATGTCATGGGGGAGGGAGTTCCATAACTGCGCAGCCTTGACAGGGAAGCTATTTCCTCCTATAGTGGACAGTTTGAAGCGCGGAACTTGGAGGCAGTTGGCGTTAGCTGTTCTTGTTGGTCTGGAAGAGGTTCTTTTACATAACCTGTCCATGAAGTAGGGGGGAGCTTTATTATTGAGGCATTTGTGGGTGAGGGAGGCGATCTTGAGTTGAACTTTATCAACGGTGGAGAGCCATTTATATTCTCTTCTTATAGAGGATATATGCTCATTTCTGTTAATCTTGAGTGCTGCTGTCAAGGCATTGTTCTGGAGTACTTGAATTTTGTGGATGGTCTGTTTATTTGCCCCAATGTAGAGTCCATTACAATAATCCAGTTTGGATAGTATCAGAGCTCTGGCAAGTGTAATGCAGCTGTCTGTAGAGAGGAATTGTTTACTCGCTCTGATAAATTTGCATGTGTATGCTGTGGCAGAGGCTAGAGAGTTAACTTGTTTGGTAAAGTTCATGGTGGAGTCGAGGTAGAATCCTAGGGTTTTCACTTCGTTAGCTACTTTTATGTTGTTCCCATCAATAATGAAGTTGGCATAATCGGGGCTGAGTTTGGATATATAGGTAGGGGTGCCTAGGATGATGAGCTCGGTTTTATCATCGTTCAGGCATAGGCCGTGTGTGGCCATCCATGCCTGAACGATGCTATAGATTCTGTTCACTAGGGCCAGGTCCCTGGCGTAAACTCCTGAGAGCGGGAGGAGGATCTGGGTATTGTCTGTGTAGTTGGTGTAGGCGATACCCAGATGATCCATTTCATCAAAGAGGGGCTTCGTGAAAATATTGTAGTTGGTGGGTGACGCACAAGATCCTTGTGGTACACCGCATGTTATGGGGATTGGATCTGCTGAGGCTGATGGAGCGAAGACTTTCATAGTCCGGTTGCTCAGAAATGACTTGATCAATGTTATAGCCTCTTTTGAGAAGTGAGCTGCAGAGCCGAGGTGACTTCATAGGACTGTGTGGTCAACTAAGTCGAATGCCGCTGATAGGTCCAGAAGGAGCAGCACGGCTGCTTGGCCATTATCTCTGCATTCATCTATTTGGGCCTTAAGATCTATTAGAGCCGTCTCAGTCCCATGTTGCGGGCGGAATCCTGATTGACGGGTTCCAAGTAGGTGGTTGGACTCTAGGAAGTTTTGTATTTGCATGTAAGCCACTTTATCTAGGATTTTTAGAAGAAAGGGCACAGTCGTGATGGGCCTGAAGTTAGTGGGAATGGCAGGGTCGAGGGTTTGTTTCTTTAACAGTGGCAGTACCCAAGACTCTTTTAGGTTGTTCGGTACTGAGACTGTGGTAAAGGAGGAGTTGATAAGTTTGGTTATAAATGGCGATAGTTCTCTCGCAGCATCCTTGATAAGTTGTGCTGGGCATTGGTCGCCTTTGCAGTTGGACGGTTTAAGTCCCAGGATGACCTTTTCTACCTCTATGGTCGATACCTTAAAAAAGCAGAATCGGGCTTCTTGATTAGACTGTGGTGGTGGCGCTAAGCTTTGAGGGATGTGAGGTTGTTAGGGATGCCTTCTTGAGAGCAATTTTAGTTTGTAAATTAGCTACATTATTTGTTAAGGCAAGTTGTATACTGGAGCACCATTTTTTGTCCTTGGTGCAGTTTTCTTGAGGTACAACGGGAGTTTCCAATTCTTTCAGAATGCTGAACAGGTCTTTGACACTAGATTTTGAATTAGATATTCTAGGTTTCCTGTTTGGCTAATAGTATTTCTTTCTTGTATTGGGAGGAGGCTTTGCAAAGGTTGAGTTTATTTTCGACTGATGGGGGAGAGTCTCCAAATGGTTTCAAGTTTTCTTTCGGTCAGCCTGAGATTTTTTAGATGAGGTGTGAACCATGAGTTGAGGTGTTTTTTCAGTTTGCTATTTCTTAGTTTGAGCGGAGCTACGTGGTCAAGGGCTGAATTCATAGCTTCATTATATTGTTCAACTAACAGATTGGGGTCCATAATGTCTGGTAGTGAGTTCAATTTAGGTATTATGACGGGCATCAGATTTTCCGCTGTCATGAGTTTTTTGTTCCTCGTGGGCAATGGTGGGGCAAGTGAGGACAGGGCAGTAGCAGGGTTGGTCGTCACTGTGAATAATAGCAGGTGGTGGTCAGTCCAGATCTGAGATACGGAATCCGTAATATTTACTTCACAATTATGTTCTGCTATCCAATCAAGGATACAACCTTTATTGTGGGTGGGTAATTCAACTTTCTGGGAGAATCCTAGCTCTTTCAGGGTCAGGGCAATCGCTGTAGATTGGATATCCTTATTGTCATTGTAGCCTAGATTAAAGTCTCCTAGCACTATTGTTTGGGATGTATTTTTTAGGTTATTGGACAGGGATGTTGAGATGTCCTCAGCGAAGGTTCCGATAGGACCTGGTGGTCTGTAGATGGATGATGTTTAGGGTTTGAGAGTTAGCGATGGCTATTTTGACCGTGAGGCATTCACAGGATTTCATAGTGGTGGTTGTGATAATTCTCATGTCTAGGCTGATTTTAGCTATGATTGCTATGCCTCCACCTCGGGAGGTGTCTTTCCGCTCGTAGAATTGTATAGTTGTCCGGGACTGCTAATAAGGCAAGGCCTGCCGCATCATGTAGCCAGGATTCTGAGATGGCCAGGAAGTCTAGGTTGTCTGTAAGAATGTCTGATATCTCTGTAGCGTGTGCGACTGGAGACCTGGCGTTTATAAGCGCTCCTTTGAGATAAGGTTTGTGGCTTTCTGAGTTAAGGCAGGTAGTGTTATGACTAACTTTGGCTGTCTGTTTGGTGCCGTTTAGTATAGGTCTAATAGGCTTGGACTGTTTCCTGGTGGGTTCTGCAGTAACCTTCAAGGGTAACTGTATTTTATTTTGGAGATTTAGTCGTTCAACTTTCTTGGCTGGTGGCTCATGCAATTTGGACAGGCGAGCGCGTAGTCTTTAGTTTCTGTCTACAGTACTACATGGCCTTTGTAGAGTGGTACTGTCTGGAATTTGGGTCATTTTAAGTCATGTATTGGGTTGTTGTGTGTCGAGCATGGTAGGGTAGGTAAGATGGGTGTGATGGGACGTGGCGCAGAGACTCAAAGTGTTAGCTTTGGTGGTCAAGTTAAGTGATTGTACTCCTAGTATGATGGAGAAGGTAATATACAGTGGTAGCCAGGGTGACCTGTAGGCGAGACCCAAGGTGTACATGCTAAGTGGCTGAGTAGAGGCAAGCTAGGTGCAATTTCAGTTGGCAGAATACAATTTGAAATGGCTAAGTACAGGCAGGCTAGATGCGACTATCAGGCTGGTCGCAATGTCAGATAGCAAGACATAGATAGGTTGGGTCCAGTTAATGGGCTAGGTGCAATTCGTAAATCAGGGTGCAGATAGGCTAAAATGGTGCTATTAGCGGGCTAAATACAGTAATATCTGACAGAATGTAACAAAACTCGGTGCTATTTGGCTATAAGTAATTTCAGATGTCACAGTATGGGCAGCAATTTCAATTAGCAGGCTCACATAAGCAGACATTGCGTAAATAATCAGCAGTATACAATCTAGTAGTCAGAGGCATAGTGACATGTGGCGGTATATATTATTGATAGTCCATATGCTTGAATGGCAGCCGGGAAATATGGCCACTAAGAGTGGCTGTATTATGAGGTGGTAATATGGCATGTAGTCAGACAGTACCTTAGGTTTCTAACTTGAGTTCAAGTCCGGCGATGCAGGGGTTCTGGCAAGAGGCAAGATCAGGCAAGGACAGGCTAACACAGGAAGTAGCCTTTGTTCCTACTGCCTTCGTTCTGGATGCCGACTCACGCCTCCCTGCTCTGGATTGGATATTTGAATTCCGTAAGGGCCAATCGGAGGGGTTCATGGCCAGGCAAGCTGGAAGTGGAAATCAGGAAGTGAGGAGCAGGGGGCTAGGTGGCCATCTTGGAGTGGTCGACCGCGTGTGCATTGGTCTGGGTGCACGAGAAAGAATTAGCTAGATTGCCAATTTCAGCTGCTTTAAACAGCTGGATGAGGGTAAGCACGGCGTCGGTGCGCTTAGCCACACTTGTGTTGAATAATAGCGTAGCTGAAGATGTGGTCGGCGGCCTCGGGCGGAAATAAGCTCGGGGCTTACCTTGCTGAAGGGAAGCTCCTGCTTCACCTTCACAAGGCGGCGCACTGCTCCAGCAGTGGCGAAGGGAGCTCCTGCTCCGTGCGAGGGTCAATGTATTTGTAGGCTGTCTACAGGGCTGGCTGTAAATGCCCGCCCTGGGGACGCCGCCCCCCTTGTAACGTAGCTGAAGGGGAAGTGACCTGCCTGGCCACGAGGGGAAGCGCCCCCTGCGGGGGCTGGAACATTCCCTTTTCATGTGTTACTCAGACTAAAATGTAGAGTCTTGACTACATACATCCTGCATTATAGTATGCTTTGTAGCTTCAGCCCCAAATCAACGATACCGCTATCACCCCGGCTGCGGTATATTGTCAGTGAAGCTACTGTTCCTCGCAGTTAGCAGTCTGACTGACCGCGCTGCTAATATTCTCCTCAGGAGCGATGTTGTGTCAACGTCTCCAATACTATTGTACCGCTCTAATGCGCGGGACACAGAGGTGCCAATAGCCCTCACATCCTGCCTATTGTGCCGCTAATGGATTTTGTGTAAACCTGAAAGTCTAAAGCCTCACGTATTAAGGCTACAACTCGGGTCTGTGAGTTCCCAACTTAATCAAAACGCCCAGCATCCAGCGCTGTTCACATTCTTAACCAAATAATGCCCCTCTTCTCTATGCTCACAGCATCTCGCACTGTTCACAATCACAATCCGATTCTATAGCTGGAAATGTCTTTTACAAGAATAATCATTACATATAGACAATCTTTACATCCTCATGCCTCTAATATCACGTTCCTGCCAGAGTACAAGTCTGTTCACAATCTAACCTTAGTAGTATGTCTATAATTAACATCAGGTTTGCACAGGTATTCTGTTTGTGGCTAATCATCTCAAAGTAAAGCCAATCATCATCCAGCTCCAATAAAATATCCCTGAGTCCTAGATGTCTTAAGTGTATTGAAGTCTGAATTACAAAAAGCATGAAAGGTCCCATTCACAGTTCATCCCCTTAGGAACTAAAGACTCCAATTTTTCAATCCGTGTTATTTATCTTTGCAGAAGCAGACTCTGCATGTCTCCTCTCCTGGGGACAATCAGCTTTTCCAAAATCACACATTTTAGTTGTGCAATATTATGTTTAGCATCTAAGAAGTGAATAGCCACAGGTGACGTCTGACTCTGTAATCTGATATTAGACTTGTGCTCAGTCCAACGGGTCTTGGCTTTACATATTATCCCAACCTAATAAAAGCGAAGGGGCATTTTAAGCAATAGACCACGTATATCCAGTTTAGTAATACATTGTATTCTTTTTGCAATCAAAAGATTAACAATACAAAGGCTTCCACAACTGTCAGTATTTTAAACATGCTTATATGTAAGTGGTATTTGGTCCCTGGCAATGGCACTCTGGCAGGGAGCCCTGTGCTACAAACTACCACAGCAAAATGGTGATGGCATCCTGCTTTAGGCATATTACCAGTCCGGGTTCAGGAAATTGGAAAGTGCTGGTGTGCGCCAAAAAGGCACTAAATTACTACATGGTAAGGGTGTGGCTTAGTGTATAATGCTGGGTTCAGTGTGATGGTGGTTGTGTTTTTTTTTCAAAGCACAATAGGGGGTGAAACTGGAATCTGCTTTATAGTAAGATGCCATAGTAGAGAGGGCGAGAGAATGACCCTCTCCCCAGTTTCCCTCCTCACATGGCCCAGAAAACATACCACTACTGCGAACACTCCTTCGAGCCTCTCCCGCTATTCAAGGGTTGGGTGGCCCACAGAGAAACCTGGGGATTTCCTGGATGGCCTCTGCACCATGAGCCAATGTGTGAGGGCTGCACTCCAAGCCTCTCCCTCTATGCAGTGGTGGAGTGGCTCTCGGAGAAACCCAGGGATTTCCTCGATGGCCTCTGCACCATGGGCCTCTTGTGTGAGTGCTGCACTCCTTTGAGCCTCTCCTTCTATGCAGGGTGGAGTGCCTCACAGAGAAACCTGGGGATTTGCAGGGGTGGAGTGGCCCACAGAGAAACCTGGGGATTTCCTCGATTGCCTCTGCACCATGTGCCGCTTGTGTGAGTGCCCTAGTTTTCTGCTCCTCTTTCCCTCTCCCATGCTCCTGGCCCACTCCCTTTCATCTCCTCTCATCGCTTTCGTACCTTTTGAAATTATTTGTTCTAAAGCTTCCAGTTTGCTACTCTTAATAAATGTCATATGGCAGCTTTTGTTACGTTTAGCTTCTTTTTAATCCCTATATAGGGGGCACATCTGCTTGACAGTTCACAATGTGAGCTTATGGCCCTTAGAACGTGCATCTGTTACTGGATGGGATTACACCAGAATTTTTCTGAGTCCAAATAACTGGACAAACTCAAGAAGATGGCAAGTTGCTGTTTTATTAGCAATGATCTATAACGGAGTTTACAACGAACATCAACAGACGTACGCTCGTTCTCTCAGCCATTTCCATATGATAAACAATTATATACTCCCTTTGTGCATCAGAATCACAGCATGCTACGTGGCAATAGTGAAAAACCCATCAAGGGTTGGGATTGGTTAAGGCACACAGCTAAATATACAATCATATGGGAGCTAGGTTTGTTATTGGCCGTCAGATGGACAATTTATGCCTACCTCTTCATATGTGTCACTTAAGAAAAATCAGTTACACAGTGTTTCATTGGTTTCTCAAGCTATAAGGTCCTTCGTTTATATGGACTAATACAATTGTTTTGGCACGCTTGTGCCATGTCGGGAACATTCAGTTCAATAAGCAGCACACAAGCCAAGACCCAGGTGCAAGTAGATGGGACATGAGGCTGCCTTACCACCCAATTAGCCCAATATCTCTCATAACCCATGCCTTCTGCCATGAAATTCTCTTTGTACTTGGCCTTGCAGAGTATATTTGTCCTAGGAATGCAACAGGAGTGCGGAAACTCGCTATCGTGTCTGGAACTCCAAGTTCAAGCCCTATTTTCATCCTCGACTCACGTGACAAGAGACCACGATTCTGTTCGTTCTGCAGCTTTTAAATGTTTTAATGAATGAAGACTTGGCAACTTCTATGTTCTTTCTTATACCTTAACGTGAGAGGATTCATCCTCCGCACACATGTTCCTCTTCAGTGTAGATAGCTGACCTTGATTTCTCAGTTCATGACTTCAGGCCAGACAGCCTCCCAACGCAGCTTCAACCACTTGCTATTCTACTGCGACAGTCTTTCATTCCCTCTTCATGATTCTTTGGCTTAAGTATTTCATGATACCAATGTATGATACCAATGTACAGTTTCTGTACAATGGCGGCTTCGCCTGCATTTTATTCACTACTTGTAGCAAGCCTATACAGTGACTTAATTTATCTTGCGTTTCAGCGTATCTACATCTATTATACTTCAGATTTCTGCAGCACTTTTTACTGTGTAATCTTCTTCTTTTGCACTTTTAAGGTTCACTTGATTCTTTATTTCGTCATTTCTCCTCTAGGATTCATATATTGTGCCTCATTCCGACTTGTGCGGTAAGGGTTAACGGTCACCGTAATGATGCCTGCGCCGGAAAACCCTTACCGCCCAATTCCGAGGTCCCTTAGCGGGAACCGCAAAGGACGTGTGGAATGACCACACGTTCTCTGCGGTTCCCGTTAAGGGACCTTGGAGCTAATAACGCTACCGCAATTTGCTGTACCGTTATTAGCGCCTTCCCCATTCCCATTGAGCCCTATGGGGGCTCAAATAGGAATGGGGAATGGTCTACAGAATGGGGACTTACCGGGTCCTCCAGGGTCGGAATGACCCGGTAAATCCCCATTCTGCCAGACCGGACCCGGTTTGGGAGGCAGCCATGGCGCTAATAGCACCATGGCTGCCTCCAAACTCGTAATGACCCCCATTGTCTTTATTCAGTATTTCAGGACTGTGTTCACACTTTATGATGTCAACAGTCCATTTTCTTAGCGCTTACTCATATTCCTTCAGCAATCTCGTCCTGCAGGCTGTCATCAACTCGAGGGTACATTCAATATGGTTGTCTTAATGGGTACCGTCTTCCGAATACTCGCTGCGGTATGGGTACAATAGCGTGTGTTAGACAGGGCACAGTCTCATTTCTCCAATACAGGGGACATGGGGGGCAGGATCTCCTGCGTATGTGTACGTGGCACCATGTACGTGGGGTAGGCACCACGTATTTGCCTTTGATTGACTCTCGAATCTGTGTGTTGCTGCCGCCCTTGCACCCTGGGGCAGGCACCATGTATTTGCCCTGTTTGAATTTTGCATTTGTGTGCTGCTGCCGCCCTGCGACGGGGGGCAGGCACCATGTACTTGCCCACTGATTTGACTGTGCATCTGCCCCTGCAACATGGGGTTAAGCCCAATGGATGTGATCACCTTGTACTTCGCCTATGTACGTGGCATATGTTGTATTACCTTTTGCACGTTCTAGGATGTAATTCCCCTCTTACGCTTCCTTTTCGAATGGATTGTGTCTTCCACGTATTCCTCATCTATGATATTCGTATTTCGCCAGCTTCGCTGCTTCGGAAAAAAAATGGATCGGCAGATGGCACTGTGCACGAGGTTGTGGCGTCTATGTCCCTCGACAGTCTCCGTAGCGTGTTGACATCACCAGCAGTATAAGTAGCTCATGCCGTGCCCATTGGCTTCATTTCCGTTTTTCCAATAGCTTTGCAATCCAGTTAACGGCACGCTTCGTATTTTCCTTAGGAAAATGTCATCTTCTTTGCCGTTTCCACTCCTAAGACGCGGTTTAAAAAGTGTATCGACTGCAGTACTAAAATGTCAATCACAGACCCTCACCGTGTCTGCCTTTTGGTGTTCAGGTTCGGAACCATCGAACCGGCGACTGTGGCTCTTGCCAGTCGATGACAGAGAAAGCTCTTGGTGAACGAAAAGGTAAATTGGCAGTGGGGCGGGAAGGTTTGAAGGCCTCTTCGAAGGCCGCCTCTAAGAAGAATAGAACCATCCACCGGGAACCAAATCAAAATTCCAGATACGCTCCTGTTGCAGGAAATCTTAACCCTGCTAGAGAAAGGTGCAATAGAACATGTACCTGTAGCAGAGAGGAGCAAGGGTTGGTAATCCCCTTACTTTCTCATCCCAAAGGAGGACGGAAGATTGAGACCCATTTTGGACTTCAGAAACTTGAACAAGTTTCGCAGGAAGGATATGTTCAAGATGGTAACCCTTTCTCAGATGCTTCAGGCTCTCCAGCCCCAAGACTGGTTGGCATCATTGGACCGCTATCTGTTTCGAGTACTGCCATTCGGGTTGACCTCCGCCCGAGGGTTTTCACCAAGCTGATGGCGGTTGTGGCAGCGAGTCTCAGGAGAGGGGGGGATTCACGTCTACCCCTGCCTGGATGATTGGTTGACCGGGCGCGTTCCCCCGAACAGGCCCAGGAACATCTCTCAATCAACTGCCACTCCCTACACAGACTGTGCTTCTCCCTCGATTACAAGAAGTCACATATGGTACCATTCCAAAGACTCCAGTTTATCAGAGCAGTCCTGGATGCTTCCTCAGGCAAAGCCTCGCCTCCCGAGGTGAGAGCTAATCACATTCTGCAGATGGTAACAAAGTTCCAGAATGCCCAGCATATGCCGGCCATCGATTTTCTGAGGTTGCTCGGTCTCATGGCATCCTGCAATGTTCTGGTGCCAGAGGCCCGACTGACGGTGAGATCCCTTCAGTGGGCCCTCAGAACTCAGTGGACCCAACTCTCAGGGAACATGTCGGATCTTCGGCAATTTCCGAACACAGTTGCTCAAGACCTTCTAGGGTGGGCTTGCAACGACAATATCCTCAAAGGGGAATCATTTTGGCAGCCATTGCCAGAGATAACGATAGTGACGGATGCCTCACTCATGGGTGGGGAGCCCACACCAACGATCTGACAATCGGAGGTAGTTGGTCGCCATCGGAGTCCAAAGTACACATCAACCTTTTGGAGCTGGGTGCAATCAGACTAGCGCTGAAGGCCTTCCTGCCCTCTGTACGGGGAAAGAATGTCCTGATAACGACGGACAACACAGTGGCCATGTACTACCTCAACAAGAGAGGAGGAGTAGGGTCACTACCACTGTGCAGAGAGGCAATGCAGCTCTGGTTCTGGTTAATACAAAAAGGAATCTCTGTCGGCGGTTCACGTAGCCGGAGAGCAGAACACAGTGGTGGAGGCTCTGAGCAGGCAGAGCACAGTCTCCCACGAGTGGGAACTAGCTCAGGAAGTCCTTCAAGAGATGTTCACCCTTTGGGGAAGCCCTCGGGTGGATCTGTTCACGACCGGTGCCAACCAGAAGTGCAAACTGCACTGCTCAATGGAATTTCCTCAGAGAGGAGCTCTAGAAGACATGTTCGTGGTAGATTGGGAGTTTCCACTTCTGTACATGTTTCCTCCAGTCCCCGTGATTCCTCACGTAATCAGGAGGTTGAAAAAGTTCAGGAAACACATGATCCTAATTGCTCGGGATTGGGCCAGGATGACATGGTACCCGGACCTTCTGGACATGTCCATCTACCCTCCAATACATCTTCCACCAAGCGGGGATCTTCTCTTGCACGAGGAAAGTCGGGTTCTCCATCCAGAGGTCAAGACACTCAACCTTCATACATGGTTTCTGAGAGGTTGAGATATAAGGATTGGGACCTCCCGGACAACGTAATGGAGATTTTGCTTTCGGCCAGAAGGACAGCAACTAAATCCCTGTACCGGTGTTCTTGGAATAAATTCAGTAACTAGTGCAAGGATAAGAATGTGGACCCTTTTCAATGTGGCACTTCTATGGTGCTTTCTTTTCTGCTGCATTTGGCCAATCTGGGGCTCCAGGTTGGGACAATAAAGGGATACCTAGCAGCGCTTTCCATTTTTAAGTGCTCCTCTGAAGAGGTTTCCTATTTCAAAATTCCATTGATTATCCAATTTTCGAAGGGGCTCACCAACGTGTCCCCTCCATTACCATTTCATGTCCCTGATTGGGATTTAAATCTTGTGTTGACATTTCTGACTTGTATACCTTTTGAGCCTCTACATTCCTGTCCTTTAAGGCTCTCTTGTGGCTTTAACATCAGCCAGGAGGATTAGTGAGTTACAAGCTCTCTCATGTAAACCTCAGTTTACTACCTTTCAAAAGGACGAGGTGGTACTTAGAGTTAAACCTTCTTTCTTGCCGAAAGTAGTTTCTGACTTTCACTTTTCACAAAAAATAACACTTCCAACATTCTACCCTCCTCCTCATTTGGGCAAATAAGAGGAGAGATTACACAGACTAGACCCAAAAATGGCTCTGAGTTTGTATATCTCAAGAATGTCAAGATTGCGTCAGGATGACCAACTTTTCGTGGGTTATACTAGTCATAAATTGGGATTAGCGGTGACAAAACGGGATTACGTCGGCTATTGTGGAGTGTTACAGGTTAGCCAGGAAAGACCCACCGGAAGGGCTTCGTGCCCATTCCACGAGGGGTATGGCAACTTCCGCGGCTCTTCAGAGGTGAGTCCCTGTAGTTGATATCTGTTCAGCATACTTTTGTTAAGCATTACTGCTTAGATGCCTCTTCGTCCCATGAGGGATTGTTTGCAAAAGCTGTACTTCAGTCTATCCATGATAAAAAAATAAATAGTACTCCCATCTCCTAAATAACCACTGCTATGGGAGTCTGTCATAGATGAGGAATGCGTGGGAGGACACAATCCATTCGAAGAACAAGTTACTTACCAACTGTAACGTTCTTTCGACTGGATGTTCCTCCCACGTATTCCTCATCGCCCCTACCATCCTTCATCGCTGTACAGTTTACGTGGTTTACATTTTGTATTCACGAAGAGCTTACAGTCTACAAAAAAACAGAGCTGAAGCCATCGGGTGCGGCACGAGCTACTTATACTGCTGGTGACGTCGACGTGCTACAGAGACCAGCAGGGACATCGACGCCATGACCTCGTGCACAGCGCCCTCTTCCGAGAATATTTTTTCCCGAAACTGGCGAGATACGAATATCATAGATGAGGAATACTTGGGAGGAACATCCAGTCAAAAGAACGTTACAGTTGGTAAGTAACTTGTTCTTCTGTCTGTAACCTGAAGCACTTGCTGCAGCCGCAAAAGCGCCTAGATACCTACGGGTTTTGTGTGGTGTATAAGGGTCAAAAATAAATAATTTACGTCTCTTCCTCTACAAATGTGTACCTCATTTTACCAAATGTTATTCCGATGGAGCCTCCACATTCCGGAACCCTTCTTGGAGGGGTTATGCTTGCTCGCATGATGTAATAAGAGGCCACTAGGAAACCCTTTCCCAGGGCCACTTAGTATTGCCAGTCCACCCCTGCCTTTAAGGTACAAAGAGGTGCAGCAAATGAAACCAAAAATGGCACTTCCAGCATATCGTTGTGAAACTCATTCTCTCCTTTGTAGAAGGGCTATAATTCTCGGTGCCCACAGAAACTGGGACTGTAGATTGGGCATCCACTGGGATGGCTGGATGGCCACGTGGCCAGGGCTGCTAGGGTAGGATGCCAGCAAATGATGGGCTCGTGCTGACTAGGTCTCTGCAAGGACCTTTTTTATATGAAGCTTCTGGGGTTTAGTGGGCTCTAGCCCCACCTGTAGGACAGATTGTATCTTACAGGCACAGTAGCCCCAGGTCTTTTCACTAAGAGGCCAAAACACCTCCTCCTGGGATCTCATTGAGCTCTCTTTAAATCAAGCCTTGCACTCGAAGTGCCTGCCAGTGTTTTTTCAAAGCAGTCTTCTGTGAGTTCATCACTTAATTGGGGCTGTAAACGCACAACTGCTGTAATAGAAATGTCAACCAGATGTGCCTTCAGCCACTCGATTTATAAGCTGTATGGGTGTCCTTCACTGAAGTCCTGTTAAAAACAAGTATTGGCAAAGCCAACAGTTTTGGCTTGTGTAGCAGTAGTAGGCATGTGTATAAGTATTAGGGAAGTGTCTTTCCCATGCCTCCACAAAAGCCCAAACTGTTGGCATTGCCAATGCTTGTTTCACCTGCCTTGCCAACTTAAAAGGTTGACCGATAGGGGCCGGGTTTGTGTGACTAACAGGTGCTGCCTCTAGTGTGTTATTGTAAGCAAGGTACACTTTGATAATAACAATCTTGGCAGTAAGTTCATGGCTGTGGATAGTGAGGGATGTACCCTCTGTTATTGGGCCCCAGCCTCTGGAAATGCGAATAGTACACTATACAATAATTTCAGCAACACAAGCTCTCACAATTGGGAAGGGTATAGAATGTTGGTCTTTGCAAAACCATGACGCTCTCCAGCTTTGCATCCTAAAGGTATAGGGGGTGCAGGGTTTTCTTGTGTGGGTTCGGGCGCCACTCTGAGGAGCTGCACAGCTCGAGGTGAACTGGGTACTGCAGGCATGGCGAGAGAATGTTTTCCTATAGTGGTATATGGACACCATTCACTGAGGCAGTCGTCCTCACAAAACTTGGCAGTTGTCAAATCCTGCTTGGTATAAAATAAGAGGTTCCAAGTACTAGTCGTAGCACGCAACCTTGAAAACCACTGGCTCTTCGGGGGACAATATTCCTGACTGGGACCCAGACTCGGGTCAGTTCTTGAAGGGCACACAGGTAGGTACTCCATTTTAGACTTTTGCTCAAGTCCTGTACAAAATTATAAAAAATGGTACATAAGAATTTGGAGAGAAAACGTCTTCATGCAAGTGTTACAAGGCATTCCGTTTACCTCTCGGCTCCTCCATACAGGGGAGGAAAGGGCAGTTATAGGATTGTGGGGGTAGGAGCATCATCGGGGTGCAAGTGGGTATCCACCTGCTTGGAAAACGGAGAAGTCCGCAGCTTGTGGTATTAGCACCAGCAAGTGGTGGAATATCCTCATGTATGCAAAATATTATGGCTGCAACAGCAGTAGCATCCACAGATAATGGGAGACGAGTAAGGATGTAAGCAGAGGGCGAACGTGGCCATTATAGGGTCAGAAAAGATCAAACCGGGAGAAATTGGGTAGAAGGACGGGAAAAAAAACGAGCAGAAATTGAAACGAAGCAAACGTGGATGAGAAGAGAGTAAAGAGTAACAAAGGGAGAGAAGCCGGGCCAGCAACACATTTATGAACCAGAAATTGGAGTCCGGTAAGAAAACAACCCAGATAAGGTTTGGGAGATTGGGGGTGCTGATTTGAACGTTGGGACAATAGATTCAAGTGATGGAGCAGAGGGATGGAGACGGTGGACAAACCATAGACTGGATGAGAGAAAATTAGGAGGGGGAGAGGGGAGTGTTAGTGGCTTGGGCCGTTGATATTGATATTTTATTTCTATTGCGCTCGTACACAAGTGTTTCAGAGCGCGACAAGGCAAGGGAGGGGAACAGGAGAGAACAAAACAGCAATCTTACTAGGCCCAGTGACATTTAGAACGTGCAAGTGCAAGGGAGAGGGGGAGGGAAAAAGTGCATGGAAGGGGGGAGAAGTGGAAAGTGCGAAGCAGAGGAGAAACATATAAATAAAAAAAATAATAAAGGCAACAAACAGTGGTAGTGCAGCCGGCAATTTGCAAGTGCTAGGTTTAAGGCAGCAGACAGGGTAGGTCTGATAAGTGCAGGAAGAAAAAGGGGGGGCTGTATGGGTACAGAGACAGACCCCAGTGCAAAGGGTGGCACGGAGGCAGTGCAGGAGGGTGGCAGGGTGAGCAGGTACCTGGGCCCGGAGGACACAGGGTGGCCAGGTGCACAGTGCCAAGAGAGAACCGATCAGCAGGGGAGAGGGTGAGCGAAGGCAGATGAAAAGTTAGCACCAGGAACATTTTTGGGCTATTGTAAAGTTGAAAGCGACATGAGCAGAAATGTGAGAAAGATGTGAACGAGGTGTCAAACATCACACCAAGGCTGTAAACCGAGGGAGCGAAGAGCACAGGTAATTTGGCCGAGAGTCGGCGGAGGACTGTTACATGGGAAAGAGGAGGATTTCGGTTTTGGATGAGTTGAAGTGAAGGGAGTGCCAGAGCATCCATACTGTGGTGGTGGAAAGCAAGTTGGTGTGAGAAACTGGAGGCATTTCTCCCAGGTTATTCCCAGGGATCCTTTGTTCAGGTGGCCTGGAGAGGGCCATCGCTCTTGGATCCCAACCCTGGGGACGGACAAGCGAGGATCACCTGGGCAGGGGGTCCTTGGGGACTACGGGAGACACGCCCTCGGGCGAGACATGGTATTCCTTCCATTCCAACATCCCCCCAGTTGTCATGGGATATTGTAAACCGAGTCCCATCATACCCCAGTACCATTCTGTAAGGAAAAGGCAAAACCATCAGGGAAAACAAAGACCATCCCTAAATTCGAACATGAGTTTTACCCCTCTTTCCTCGAAACCCACTTTTCAACAACCCTACATTCAATCCCCTTTTCCTGACAAACATCTACAACATTTTTATCCCTTTTTTGTAGAACACCACAATTCCCATAATCCCATTCCCCTATTGAAATACCCAATGACTGGGACAAAGAAGAGGCAGATGGGAGTCATGAGGATTACCCATAGGAATCCTCATGACTCCCGAGCTCGGGAATCCTCATGAATCCCGAGCTCGGGATGCTGAAGGGTGCCAAGACGCCAGTGGGCGACCATTGTTGCCACAGAAAATCTGCAAGGCCTGGAGGAGGAGAAACTGCTTAGACACTGGACTGCTGAGCACAGGGGAGGCTGCAGTGTGGAGTAGCTGTTCCTCCAGGAGGCCAAACCAGGGGCAGCTGGGGTCACCTGGTGGCACCCACATCAAAGCTCCTCCCCTGGGCCAAACCAGAGAACCCAGGCCTTTGAGCGGCAGGTGGTAGGACCCCGACCTCAAGCAGAAGATCCCCTTTTTGCTCTAATGCTCCTAATCTATGAGCGTGCAGTTTTGGGGAGCTCAGGAAGTGTGAGCAAAATATGCATAAGTGGAACTTGAAGTCCAAAAAACATTTATTTTGAAAACCTGCAAAGAGGAGTCTGAGCCTGACTGAGGGAGGCTCCTGAGGAGTCTGAGCCTGACTGAGGGAGATCCTGAGGAGTCAAGAGCGAGGCAGAGCACGATAGAAGGCTGTACTTCCAGGGCAAAGGCTAAGTTGAGCGAGAGACCAGGGGGCTGAATCCAGGAGGCTGCAGAGTGAAAGCCCTTTGTTGAGAGACCGCTACCACCTAGAAGCCAAGGGGCTATGCAAGACAGGCCAGCAGAGAAGGATAAAGACGGCATACCAGGCTACAAGGTTACCTGCAGGCCCTCAGGGTCAACGGGTTGGGGAGGCGCTGATGCGATAAATGTTAACAGCCTTTGAATCCAACATCAAATATATGCGAAAAAGAGAGACTCCTAAGCCCAACTGGTGAGTTAATTGAAGGGGCTAAAGTCCGGTCAGTGGTTTGGAGTGCTTGCAACACTGAATGTGAACTTCGCTTTATGAAAACCTCAAGTACCAAAAGGCCTTGCATTTTATGAATTGTTCATCAAAATGGTCCTGCAACGGGTCAAGCCAAACCCTGTGCGCATTTGAAATTCTTTGATACTTGATTGAAATTGGTCCCAGCCTGGATTAAGGAGACTAATTGTGTGGCGTGTGCATAGTGTGTGCTCTGCAGTGGTGGAGGAAGCTGTGCTGTGCTGCCCTGCTGGATCGAGCTGCAGGGAGCCTTTCTTCACCCTCTATTGAACTTTCAGAGAACCACCTCTTCAAAACCTTCATTCCCACACAGGGCGCGTGGGGAGCGCATGCAGGGTGTGTGGTCTGCAGTGGTCCGCGGGAGGACTGGGTGTCCACAGACCTTTTGTGTGCTGACTTGTATTCGATCTGCAATCCCAGACCGCGGTTCATGGAGTCGGAGGTCCCCCTGCGCATGATAGGCGAATCGGCGCTCCCCAAGAAATCGGGAAGGAGAGCGGACAAAAAACACAGTTATGGGACGCAGAGCCTAGTAAAGCGTCAACTATGCCCCTATTACTGGTCCCCTTTTCCTCATCGGTGGAAGGGAAAAGCCAGGGGGGGGCCTACTGAGGTATTACAGTACTCTGAATTACCCCATGAGGGATTGGTGGCGGTGCAGGAGCCGAGGACAAGAGAAGAAAGCGAGGTAGTGCCTGAAACAATAACCTGAGATCCCGCCTCAAGCTGTTTTTTTATTTTTTTTATTTGTAAAGCGCGCAACAGCCGTGGGCATCATCGTGCTGTTACAGATGTAGGTAAGCTCCTTAGTTACAGTGGTACATACATTGAATATGATGGCTATTACAGCAGCAGGTTTCTTAGTTACAGTGGAAAAGGACATAACAAATCAAGTGTACGCAGTTTGTTTGGTTACAGGGAACCTGAGTACGAAAGAGTAGGCCAAAAAAACGGGGGCGCAGAGGTTAGTGGAACAGCCAGGTTTTGAGGGCTTTGCAGAATGCAATGTGGGAGGGTTCATATCTGAGGGTAAGTGGCAGGACATTCCATTGTCTGGCCGAAATGAAAGGGAAGCTAGCACCACCTGCTTTGGCACGTTTGCCTCGGAGGATAATGAGTCTGTGGGAATATGGTGTTCTAGTGGGTATGGAAGAGCCTGTTCTAACAACTTTCGAGGAAAGGTAGGGGGGCTGTGTAAGTGATAAACCTGTGCGTGATGGCAAGAGTTTTAAATAAAATGTGTTTTTTGAAGGAGAGCCAGTGGGCTTCGCGTCTGGCTGCAGAGATGTTCTCTTTTGGGAATGTTGAGGTGCGTTGTTTAGGAATATTTTGACATGTATTTTTTTTAGGAGGTGCCAGCAAAGAGGACTTTGCAGTAGTCCAATCTTGAGCCTATTATTGCTCTAGCAATTGAGAGGCAGTTTTCAGTGGATAAGAATGGTTTGGCTGTGTTAATCAGCTTTGTGTAGTAGGCCGCTGAGGAAGTGATGGCGCTGACTTGGCGTGACATGGAGAGGGTGGCATCAAGGTAGACCTCTAAAGTCTTGACCGAGGAGTAGACTGGGATCTAAATTTTGTCAATTGTGAAAGTGGTGTATTGGCTGGTAAGTTTTTATTTTATTTAATTTAATTTTGTTGGGTTTCTTGCGGACTTACTAGGAGGATTTTTGTCTTTTTGCCATTGATGCAGAGACTGTTGGCTGCCATCCAGGCCTGAATCGAGAAGTAGGCTTTGTTGAGGCTTTGGCATCAGTTTCGTAGTTACAGGAGAGTGGGAGGAGGACTTCAGTGTAATCGGCATAGTTGGTGTATGCCAAGCCAATGGAGTCTAAGATGTCATTTCGAGGCTTAGTTAAAATGTTGTAGAGTGGGAGAGATGCATGATCCCTGCGGGACTCCGCAGTGGATTGTGGCGGGGGGCTGCACAGGCCTAATCTGAGAACTCTCATGGCTCTTCCTTCCAGGAATGAGGTGATTCAAGCTGTGGCTTTGGGTGAGAAGTGGGCTACGCTGGTGATGTCATGACACAGATTGTTGTTGTCCACTAGGTCAAATGCAGCCGATAAGTCCAGGAGGAGTAAAGCAGGCTTGCCTGCATCCTTGATCTCATCTAGTTGTTTTTTTAGGTCAAGAAGAGCAGATTCTGTGCAATGACCGGGCGAAAGTCGGATTGACGTAGGCCCAGAATGTGGTTGGTTTCGAGCAAGTGTTGGACTTGAGTGAAGGCTGCTTTGTCGAGGATTTTTAGAAGGATGTGGGCTGTAGTTATGGGACTGTAGTTGTTGAGAGAAGCCGGGTCAAGTGAGTTTTCTTTTTCTTTTGATTTTTATTTTTTAGAAGTGGTTGTACCCAGGCTTCCTTGAGGCTAAGGGGAACCAGTCCTGAGGCAAAGGAGGCATTTATGAATGCAGTGAGAACCTGGGCCAATGTGACAGCACAGTCTTTGATGCTCATGGCTGGGCAGTCATCTTCTTTGCAATTACATGGTTTGAGGTGATTCAGGAGGGTGAGGACTTTGGGGTCAGTGGCGTCCTTGAAAGAGAAAAGGAGGAAGTCCTGGGCAGAGTGGTTGGTGGTGAGTGTAGCTGTGGGGGTGTGATCAGCGCGTTCTTATTGGTTAGGATTCTGCTATGCAGTAGGTCAAGTTTATTGAGCATGGCTGTTTGGATATTAGAGCACCATGATTAGTCTATGGAGATTATCTGCGTGGTAGGAACAGTGATTCTAGTTGCCTGAAAATGGCGAACAGCTCTTTAGATTCAGATTTTGCATTGGCAGTCCTAGTGTTAAAGGGAGCGGTTTTGGCTAGGATGATTGCCTTTTTGTATTGCACAGCTATCTTGTTGAATTCCAGTTTTGTGGATTTAATTTGGTTGGTTTGCCATCTGTTGAGGGCAGAACATTTCATGGAACAAAGTTCCAGTAGCTCAGGGGTGAACCAGGAGTTTGCATGCTTAACTGTTTTTGCTTTCCTGGCTGACAGTGGGGCTATGGCATCGACTCCATTCTTTAGTGCAGAATTGTATAGTTCAGCTAGAGCTGTAGAGTCATTGGAGAAGGGAGGTCTGAAGGCAGGAGTTTCTAGATAAGGCAGTAGCCTCTCTTTGGTTAGTTTACGTGAGCTCCAAGTTATAGCGTGTGATAAGGGAGTGGTGAGGGGTTTTTGTTTCGATGGCATGGGAATGGAGAAGCGGATGATGTGATGGTCAGTCCAGGGGCAAGGGTGTTGGAGCTGATGGATGGAGAGCAGTTGTGGTAGTCTATCCAATCCAGGATGCAGCCTTTAGAGTCAGTGGGGTTTGCGATTGTCTTAACCCCAGAGTGTCCAGGGCTTTGGCAAGAGATTTGGCCTGAGAATCATCTGGATTGTTGAACCCAAGGTTCAGGTCTCCTAGTAGGATGGATTTAGATGAGATTTTTAGATTGTCGGATAGGAGGTGGAGGAGGTTCTCGTGGAACTCGGCCTTGGGGTAAACAATGTGTATAGTGATGGTGCACTTGGGGGAAGTGGTAAGCTTGAGGGACAAGACATCACTGTTACCTTCGAAACAGTTGGAGACCTTTCTTAGTGGAAAGGATTCCCTGGCTATGAGGGCAACTTCACCTCCTTTAGCGCGTGGGCGGTCCTGACTGTAGATGTTGTAGCCTTGTGGTAGGGCTAAGGAGATGGCGGGGCCAGAAGCTTCGTGTAGCCAAGTTTCTGAGATGGTTAATAGGTCCAGATTGTTAGCAGTGAGCAGGTCACAGATTACCAGGGTGTGTGCTGGGAGGGAGCAGGCATTAATGAGGGCACATTGAAATGAGGCCAGAGGTTTTAGGGAGTTCTTAGGGAGGTGGCTGCTAGTAGTATCAAGAGTGATAGTGGCCGGGAGGTTGGATGTGCAAGCTATACTTGGCTTGGATTCAGAGTGGGTGGATCTAGTGGTGCATGGGTATAGCCTAGTAGGTGTTGGGTTAGTAACAGCATTTGAATGCAGAGGATTTACAAGCGTGACCTTCCTGAGAGTTTGGGCAGCATATGGATTTGTCAGGTGGGGGGGTCAGGTCATAGGCAGCGAGATTGTGATCAGCGGAATCCTGAGTATGTATATCAGGATTGGCGTGTACAGTTACATTAGTTCATGGATGGCAAGCGAGAGAGGCAATCGGATACAATAGTGCTACATCCTGCATTGGTGCTCCAGTGACGTGGTAGTTTGATGGATGGATTTGATCAGGCTCAGGACTTTTTTAGGTGGTCTGGGGGAGGTAGCCTTAGTGGGCGCAACGCAAGGTAATTGGCTTGAGTGGCCATTGAATGAGAATATGCGGGTACATGGGTTCATATGTGTGGTGAGCCTGTTCTCTTGCCTTAGTTTAGGCATGGAGACAATTCTTCCTAGGTGAGTGAGGGCGGGGGTGGTAGGGGCGGGGCAGCAACTAGGGTCAGAGGGGGTGGGTTCTCTGTGTACCGATGCCGTCATAGGAGGTAGAGGCACAGTGCGTAGTTGGTGTGCAGTATGAAGTGTTTCATGTTTAATGCCAGGTGCGTGGCGATCCCAAGAGATGTGCCCTAGGGCTTGGCAGTCAAGAGGGTGAATGATGCGTGGAGCTGTGGTGGGTTTAGGTGATAAAAGGAGTGAAAGAACTGATTTCTGTGAGGTGGCATCTGTGTGTGGTCGGCAATGACCTTGGGGTACTTTTCGACTCCACGCTTTCCTTTGCTCCACACATCTCCCACGTCTCTAAGAAGTCAAACTATCAACTGCACATTCTCTGAGGTATTTTTCCTTTCCTCTCCTTCCCCCAGAAACTCATGGTCTCTAGAGCTCTAGTTCTTTCCAGGCTGGACTACTGCAACAGCCTCTTTCTAAATCTTCCTGCCTCTACTTTCCGCCCTTTGCAACTCATCCAGAACAGTACTGTGAGACTTGTCCTTGGCCTCAAGCCCAGGGATTGTATCTCTCCAGCCCTGAAATCTCTTCATTGGCTCAGAGTGGCTGCCAGGATTAATTTCAAGTCCCTTTACAGTGTCCACACAGCCTTCTGGGGCTTGGGTCCGCAGTACCTTCAACTCTCCCTTCTGAAATAACTTCCTACTCAAGCTTTTCGCTCCTCCAACCGTAAGCACTTGAAGACCCCCCTCTTTGCCTCTGCATTCGCTCTTCTTCTCCCCTGTTGATCTCGCTCAGCTTCGGCACTTGGCACCTGGCTACCCTCTGATTTCGGTCCCAGATCCCTGCCGCACACTTGCACTGCCTCCTGGCAACCCCTGCACTTTGGTCTGTATCTGCGACCCTACAGTCCCCTGATTGCACTTATTCTGACACCCATTTTCTGCACCTTATTCTCACACTTAATGTTCGGGGATTGGGAATGTTCTCTGGGCTAGACCGCAAGGGACGCACAAACGCATGCCCACACCTGCATACAAACAGGGGCTTCCTAGGCAGCTGGTACGCAACCTGGGCAAGGTTATGCATTTGAATGGATGCAATATGGGAAAGGGACCATGAGTGCCGTACAGCCACTGACCTGGACGTAGACACGGAAACGCCCGCACACCCCACTTAAATAGAAATACGGAAATTTAGCACCTCACTTAGCAATGCCAATTAACCAACCCACTAACAATTTCACCCTCTGCATACACCTCTCAAACTCTAAACCAACACAACCACAAACCTACAACACAACAATCTGCACAAACTTCACTACACTGCAACAACAAAACAAAGCTCACATAGACCTGCACAACAGCACACGGCATCTTCCGACAGTATAACACCCCAAGCCCAGCCAACGGAATTCCGGGCTGAGGCCACCAACAGCACATCACTGCTCTCTTGCTCTTCTCCGGCTCATCCCACTAACTGCCCCATCCTCTCCCTTTTTTTTCAGAGCTGCCAGGGGACCATTCCGGTGATGATAGTGCGCTGTACAAATATCCTTTAACGTTAACATTAACACTTACCACCTGCTGGCAGCAGTATTTGTTGTTATTTTGATCACATGTTCAGCACTTTCCACTCCTCCCCTCCCCTTTGCAATTTCCCCCCTCCCTACTCCCCTGCGGTTGCACGTCCTCAATGTCACTGGGCCTAGTAAGATCGTTGTTTTGTCCTCCCTTTTTCCCCCTCCCCTGCCTCGTCGCGCTCTGAAACACTTGTGTATGGGCGCGATATAAATAAAATATATCATGTCTTATCGTATAGTGAAGCTGGCCTGGTTGTGTTTGGTCGTTGGGACTTGGGTGCACAAGCCAAGTAGGCAATTTCTAGAGGACGTGACTCTTGAGTGAGAAGGGCAGTGAATAGGCAAGGTAAGGGCACGCAGCATTGTTAGTCTGCAGTTGTGCGGGCTAAACACATGTAGCACGTTACATTTCACAAGTGCGGAAGATATGTAAAGTCAATGTGAAAGCACCTCTAATGTCAGAAATGCAAGACGCATGTAAAATCAATTTAAAGCACATCTAATGTTGCTTTGAGGGCAGGGAAATTGCTAGTTGCAAAGCATATTTAAAGGCACATGAAAGGCGCATTGGCAATCAGTTTGCATTGCAGGGTGCATCAAGCTTAAATTGTAAACATAGATGATAGCATTTGTGGAATGCAGCAGCAGTAACTCATGAGGGCACATGGGGGTCGAGATTGTGTGCGTTACACGCAGCATAAGTCACCAGGAACTTTAGGCAGTCTGAGGACGTGGGTCGAGATCGTCTAGTTGTGGTGGGATTTAAGACAAAGGCTTATCATTGTAGGAGGAAACGGCCTTTACGAACGCTACACGTTAGAAGTGGTCTGCTAGCAACGCTGCTCAGTGCTCATCCATGCTCGGTCCGGCTAAAACAGGAGCCTTAGGAATGGGGCCTTTGGGAGTGGGCCGGCTTTGCCTGCTGGCTATGCTATTGGCCAAATTAAATGGGGTTAGGCCAATCGGATGCCTTTTTCATTCGGAGCACAAAGCAATCCAGTGCTTGTGTTGCAGCCGGCCATCTTGGAATGGCTTGTATGGCGGCCATCAGTAGATGAGGCAGGGATGCCTCACAAAGGGAAAGGCACTCGGTGCATGGATGTCCCAAAGGTTTCCCCAGCAAATGTGGAGCTTTGCTGTGAGGCGGCAGACGATTTTGTAAGCCCCAGGGGAGGCCTACCCACCCCTTCTTTGGATAAGCCATGTGAACGGCTCCCTTCATCGAAAGGCTGTACTGAGGCTTTGAAGTCGCAGTACACGCGGTGGATTCCCGTGTTACAAGGGGTAGCCTCTTGAAAGGTAGTCTGCAGTAGGATAAAAAGGAGGACCATTTACAACCACAGCAAACCAAAGAGAAGAAATGGGGGAGGGGGTGTCTGTTTAGACACGGTTATGATTTCAACACTGAATAGCTCGCTGGCCCAGTTTCTAACACAATATGGGAATCTTAATGACAACTTAAAAGACCACTCAATGTTAGCCATCATGCATTCCAAACTTATCTTCTTGAAAGGTTTTGTGACCTCGCCCAAGGTGCATATGAGAAAAGCCTGGAGGCGAATGCCAGCTCCCTAAAATCGACCTTGGAATCTCTGATTGGGGAACGCCGTAGGAGTAAACCACCAAGGCATGAGTAAGAGGAAATTAGTACCCTCCCTCAAGCCTAGGTGGCAAGGGAGGAGGAACCGGACCCTGGATGTTCTGAAATGCCAACCAGGGTTATCACGAGCCCTGTCGAGGGCCTTGGTGGGGAGGTGTCATCTCTGGTAATTCAGAGTCTGGCTTTGGCACCACCAACAGAGGCTCAAAGGCCCGGGGACCAGACAAAAGGACGTTGTGTCAATCTAGGTTGCCCCGCCTTGAACACAGCCGATGGGTTAGCTCAATGCAACGCTACTGAAGATGTGGTGGTTTTAAACTAACTTGGGGTGGAAGTAGTTGACTCTTCCCACAGAGAATATCCTATTTTTGGAAGGAAAAAGCCCAAAAAGCAGACGGCGAGACTCACTCAATCCCACATATCAAATAAGTAAAAGAATGAGCCCCCAGGCAAAAGAGAGAGATCGAATGGAGCTAGAAAATTTCAGAGGAATTGATCTCTTCCAAGCTCCCCTAAGCAAAATCAGAGGGGTCTACTGCCGATGAGGGGTGTCGGTACCAATGAAGGCTTGCAAGGAAGCATCTTGGTTGCTCTGGAACAGGGGGTGGAAATCTCGGAGGGAGAAACCTTGCTGTCGGCTTCAGTCAAACTTCAGTCTATCACATACCTCCTTGGAAGGGCCAAGCTCAAGAGGGTGAAATGACCGAGCCTGCCTTCTCAGCCTGAGCAGAGGGATCGGCCCCTATGAACCATTAAGTCTAGAACTGCGGTGGGGTTGGATGTGGGCCCCATGGCCACCGCTACAAAACAGGACGTGTTGAGCCGAATCTCTCCACAAACTGAAGCAGCAAGTGAGAGTGAAACAACCGGGCAATTCACCACAGCGGTGGTCGGTCTATCCAACACACCGCCGAGTACCATGGAGCCCATCATGACAATGGAGCAAAAGCGCAATGCTTTATTGGAAAAAAGGGTTGGACTGACAGAACAGTCTTACAAAGAAACCAGATATGATGCCCAAATTGTATGTTCAAATCCAACCAGTACCAAGGGGACAGGGGCTGTAGGCATTTCAATGGGGATTTCGTGCAATGCTCCTGAGACTAAGGCGACACCAATCCAAAGAACCAATCAAGAGCTCAAAACCCCGTCAGGACAGGATGGGTGTCCACTCATTGGCAGTGAGAAAGACCTGCATCCATCTGATGGAAAAGGAGTGGGTAATATGGAAGGTTGATCAAAAACAGTGTCCGCCTGGAACGTTTGTTCAGTTTGTCAGATGGCCTCATCCTGAATAGGCACAACACACTAAGACATTTTCTTTGTATCCCGAAACTGAGGCCTATTGAAACATGGGAAATCTATCTGATAGCTTTTCCGTTTGACAACTGTGTAGACAAAGTGCACATATATTTGGCATCTAACCGTGTCAAAGGTTTGCTATTAGATGAGGCGGCAGGGCTGCTCTCACTGGGATTCGACCTTACAAACCTGGCCACCTGGTAGAGTGAGGCTGTAACATTGGGGGTAAGGGAAAGGGGGGGGGGTCATGGAATGGTGGGGGGATGGGTCCCTGCATAGCCTAGATCAACCAGCTCCTGGCCTGAGGGAGTAGGCCCGGGTGGATGGTTCAAATGAGCCCAATCTGGTCAAGATTTTGACGGAGAGCAACCAGCCTACGTCCCAAACGGGAAGAGAGACCCAGCCCAGGGATTTTATTAAAACTGTTGGTGGCCCTCAGAAGCAGCAGAGGAAAGTTACCTCCAGAGACATGTCAAACAGGGGCTTTGATAAGATCTCGTGGGCATGGCTCTGAGACCTTGGTCAAAAAAACAAAGAATTAGCATGAAATAACACCTACGGAGGGGGAAATTAACCTGATTTCATGGAACACCCTGGCTTTAAGCATCTTTTTGGTTTAGGAATCCCCCATGCAAGCAAAGCTTCGGTTATATGTTTACAGGAAACTTGTTTATTTTATATAGCGCTTTAAGCCAAAGCGCTTTACAATATAACAAGATACAATAATGGTAGAAGCAAGTTAACAATCATGATACAAACAACGATTTAATATGTAGAACGGTTTCCTTGGAAGTGGAGATGATGGAATGGAAAGAAGGAAGGGAGAGGAGGTAGAAAGTAAGAGGAGCATTAAAGTCAGATATGAGATATAAGGTCAGGTGGATTTGAGAAGGGAGGAGAAGGGAAGGTATGAGGGACAGGGAGATGGAGAGGGGAGATGGTAGAAGGTCAAGGGGGGAGTGAAGAAGGGCTTTCAAGGAGGTGCGAAAGGGGTTGTAGGGGGGATAGAGCAGATAGAGAGAGTAAGGAGTTCCAAAGTAGGGGGGCCAAGAGCTGAAAGGAACGGAAGCGAGAGGCTGCACATGGTGACGGGGGTACAGTGAGCAAGAAGAGGTCAGCAGAGCGGAGAGGATGAGAGGGAGTGTAAAAGCAGTGAAAAGAAGAGAGATAGTGGGGAGCAAGGTCATCGAGTGATTTGAAGACCAGAGGAATTGGAATTTAAATTGGGAGGGGAAGGGAAGCCCGCCAAGTTGAGAGAGCAAGGAGGAAATAGTTGCGAGGGCCGAGTAGACAGAGAGTACAGATAGAGGAGTGGTAGATGGATTTGAGGGGGGTCAGATGAGAAGCAGGGAGTCCAAAGAGGAGAGAAGAGCAGTAGAAGAGACGGGAGAAGATGTGGGAGGAGATAGTTTAGAAGCGTGGAAGGTGAGGGAGGATCGGATATTGCGAATGTTGTAGAGATGGTGCCGGCAGGAGCGTGAGGTGAGAGAAATGTGGTGGGAGAAGGAGAGGGAGGAGTCGAAGTGGAGACCAAGATTAAGGGCAGGGGTAGAGATGGGGAGATTGGCATGGGAAAAGAGGATGGATGGAGGAGGGGAAGGGGAGAGTGTATTAGAAGGAAAGAAAAGGCCTTCCGTCTTGTCAGTGTTGAGGGAGAGAAAATGGGATGACATCCAGTTTTTAATAGCACTAAGGCAGGAAGATAAGGAGTGATGAAGATCAGGAGTGAAGGAGGAGAAGGAGAGAAAGAGTTGGATGTCATCAGCATAGAAGTGGTGGGAAATGCCGAAGGAGGAGATGACGGGAGCGAGGAGGGAGGTGTAAAGAGAGAAAAGAAAAGGTCAGAGTACAGAGCCTTGAGGGACACCATGGTCCAAGGGGATGTTGGAAGAGGTGTGGCCGCCACAAGAGACTGCATAGGAACGATTTGAGAGGTAAGAGGAGAGCCAGGTGAGGACAGAGCCTTTGAAGCCAAAGGAGGACAGAGTACTCAGAAGTAAAGGGCGATCGGCGGTTATGCGATCCTCCTGTAATGGAAGGCTACTCCATTACATTGAACCCCGCCATAAAGGTGCCAAAAGGGAGACCATCGTCGGGCATATCGATGGCCGTAGAGTTGGGGGACAACTTATCATACAGATGGTGTCCATTGAAGTTGCACACAACCAGGGAAGCGACTCCTACATATTATCTGTATTGGAAACCAGGCAAGACGGTGTCAAGCTTTTTATGGGCACCTTTGCTGACACCCTAAATAAATGCTTGGAAGTACAGCCTGGCTCTGAGATTATAGTTTGTGGGGACTTCAATCTCTCAGACTTCGAGGGAGGGTGTGGTAAACGGGTGGCTGTGGGATCTAATAGGGGGTTGTGGGTCCAAGAAGTCAAAGAGAGGTTTACACAAACTGAACGGTCAGGTGAAGGGTGACATCTCGGGTGGGCGGGGGGGACCACATGGAAAGTTGAGGGGATGTCTAGCACAATTGACTACGTGTTTGTAACCGAGAAGCTACTGAATTTAGAGACACTGTAAGAAGTGACCACAGCGTTTTATACATATCTTGATCTACCAGCATAGCTCCTCCTAAGGAACATTTCACCCACGATTTGAAGATTACTCAAGGCTGTAATAGATTACGAATGATATCTAGGGAAATCTAGTCCTTGCAAACAAGATTATGGGGGAACGAGAGGGGTAATTCAAGTCTGCCCTCTGAGGAGGACATTAACCATCTTAGACTCCTGATAAGACTTTTTTTCTGTGGTAGGCAGAGCGAACCAAAACTGAATGTGTTCCAAAACGCACGTACATTGGGGACAACTCGAAAGAAAAGAGGATCTTTAGAGCACATTTGGCTAGTCAAAGGCTACTCAATGGGAGAGAAGCTGAGGAAACTCCATCAGCAATATCGGCTGAGGTCATATAAATGGAAGTTGGACCAAGCCGATTCTGAATCAGTGTTACACCAGATGAAAAACAAAAACGTAGCTGAGATGTGGAAGCTGATAAATTCAATGGGTTCGGATCCTAGAGCAATCCAAGTAAACTCAGTAGCCGACAAAAGATGGGTGGAACACTACACTGACCTCTTTTTGGGCCCCAGCGGGAAGTGGGTGGGACGTCACCAACGCCCGAAGTTAAACCATGGACCTTGGGATTTGACAAAGATGACATCCTTGATCTAATATCTAAGGCAAGCAACTCCAGAGGTCTGGGGCCAAATGGCCTGACTAAGGTGATGCTTAAAGCGGAGCCTGGGCAGACTTTCTTGAGGTCCTATTTTGAAAGATTGGTAAACTGGGGTGGGTCCTGGACTCTTGGAAAACATCTATAATAGTTCTGATTTTCAAAAAGGGCACCCGTATTAATCTTCCAACTATTGGCCCATTGCCCTGCTGGATGTCATCGGTAAAATGTGACGTTCCATTATCCTTGCAGGCGGAAGCTCTGTTCGCTGAGATTTGAATCTATATTCAGCACACTCAGTGCGGCTGGCCGTATCCTAGCCTTGGCACAGCTGTTACTAGACATATGGACTGTCTGTACGCCTTGATTTAAACGAGACGTTCCTGAGGAGCTGCAGGCTAATATCACACTCACCGACGGTGAAGGGATCTTTGCTTGCCTCTGTTCGTACATACAGAGAGGAAAATATCTAGCAAGATCTACCCTAATTATTTGAGGTTTGAATGAGATACTCAACTAGGACACCAGTCCCGCCCGTGAAACATTTTGTGGTCATTAATTGCCCAATTTCACTTTAGCTAAGCTTTCAAATAATACATGTACCAGCTCCAACTTCCCTTAGGGTCCTGAAGAAGACAGTCAACTTCATCCTCTGCCGAAACGTTC
Organism: Ambystoma mexicanum; assembly: GCF_040938575.1. NCBI lineage: Eukaryota > Metazoa > Chordata > Amphibia > Caudata > Ambystomatidae > Ambystoma > Ambystoma mexicanum. The sequence goes on from NC_090929.1 coordinate 464,828,652, forward strand.
TGTCTTGACAACCCTGTCATCATATAGCTCTCCGGGATCAGTTCACGTATATCGAACGTAGACCTGGGAGTATATCTAGATCTGATCATTTATTTGTTTACTTACTATTCATGCAACATTGGCATTTATGTACTCTTCTAAATTTAGTCAGACAGGGTCAGCAGTATAGGATTCAGTCCTTTGGTCTGTTAACAAGATTGACTTGTAAGTGCAGCTATTCCTTTGTTGCGATATTATGTCTCTGACTTGGGATTAATAAAATTTGTTTTCGCTACAAAAAAAAATCAAATTGCATACTGGTGTTCTAGCCTGTACAATAGCCCAGCCAATATGCATTATTTGTTCTGATTCACCGGTCTGAGATGTGGTTTTATTAACATGTTTCTACCTATTCATTGCATCTGTATAATTTGAAGCAGATTGTATTACTTTGTTGATATGTATTGTTGTTGGACCCATGGGCCTACTGAATAAATAATTTATTTTATATTCAATTGTGTGTCCCACTGCAGATTTATTCAAATTTAGTTGATGATAGCCACATGTTCTAGCAGGAATGTGGCTCCATAGAATCAAATTTTTAATTTGTTCATTGAGGGGACCCCCCTTTTTGTTTGACAGTTCTGCAACTCATTTGTCCCCTCTGTGCTCTTGAGTTTTTCCCTTTCACTTAGTATCAGTAAAATCTATGCAGAATTACTGCTGAGGATTTCAGATTCAGCAAGCTTTGACCTCCATCAATCAGGCTTTGTTAAGCAGGCTGGGACATCATTAAATGTATTTTTGCTGAATATTATGAAGATGAGGGATCCGGCAAACAAAAAACATATATACCTGGTGTTCTTAGACCTCGAACAGGCTTTTTTGTCAGCTGCTGTGGGACAAGTTAAGGAAGGGTGGCTGCCCGGGCGAACTGTTTCAAGCAATACAGTCTCTACTCTGGAACAAGTTTTAGAGTATGACTAGAGGCTAGGGGACGCCTCTCAAAATCAATAGTCACAAGCTGCGGTCTTAAACAGGGATGCCCCTTGGCTCCGGAACTGTTTACTGTTTAACTTCTTCATATCTTATTTGGGTCAATCACTGGATAAGGCAAGAGCGTTCCCTCCTATGCTAAATGGTGGTGCATGGGACATTTGCTCCACGCGGATGACGTTTTCTTAATTGCCTAAACACCCATTAGTTTCCAATGTCAGCTGAATGAGTTGCAGAAGTACGTCAAACTCAACAAACTCAGGATCAACGTCCCTAAAGCAGAAATTCTAATCTTGGAGCCTGCTGTAGGAAGGAACAAATCTAGACCACTATGGCATATAAATGGGGAACCATTAACGGTGACTGCCTCCTTTGTGTACCTGGGTATGTTGGTTAACACTAGCCTAGGATCGCCCAACATAAATTGAAGGTTACACACCTGACATCACAAGCGCAGATCCTATTAAAAGGATTTGGGTGTTTTTCCTTAATCCCGGTGGTTAAATTTAACAAAGCCAAGATGATGTCCATCGCTACCTATGGCTCAGAGGCATTCCTCGCAACGGATCGTGCTTGGTGGATGACCTTAAAGGGTAGGTTCTGGCGGAGAGTGTTAGCTTCAGAAAGCAGGTGGGTCCAGCTTCCCAGTACTGGCAGCCAAGACCTGGAACTCTCTACCCCCTGCTCTCAGAGCAGAACCATCCTTTCTGTCCTTCAGAAGTAAGGTAAAATCCTGGCTCTTCTCCCTGCTAATTTAATTAATAATCTAGCCCTTGTGCACCTCATAGAACTCATGCTTAGATTTGTAACACTAAGCGTTCGCCTTTACCAGGATTTTCTTTCTTTCTATACCCTCATCTGCATATCTCTCTGCTTCGGTCAAGTCGTACAACTCTGACTTGGAACATACGGCCAAGGCCCATATTTGTACATTTGTATATTTATCGTATCTTGTTCTTAATGCATGAACACACTGTGCTCCTGTAATACTTTTTGCCATTTGTAACAAAGGTGTACATTCGAGGAAAAGTGCCTAGATACCTCTGGGTTAAGTGCGCTATATAAGAAAAGAAAATAAACTAAACTTAGACCTGTATAGGTGTACGCCAATGCCCGCAGTAAGATACGAGTTGGGTCTTGCATCTCTGTGTGCAGTGATGGAGTGGAAAACTGTCTCTGTATAGGAAGTGTAGAATAGAACCCTCAGTAAGAGGGTGTAAGATCTTGAAAGAGGCCCTACGGGCCAAAAGTGTACCTATCTTGAACATCTGGAACTCGCCGTGTGCCAAAATCCTGAAGGATTTAAGGTTATCTGAATTGTTGAACAACCCAGATGCTGTCAAAATCAAGCTATGGAGAAGGGACTGGGTTGACACGAAAATAGTAAGGGAGTAATACAAGACCTACTGTAATTTCAAAGTGGAATGCAAACACTGGAATACCATCCCAAGATATCTTACTGTTCCCTTGTAGTTCAACTCGGTCTAAATTATTGAAGTTCAGATTAAACCTACTGCCTACAAAGGAAATTCTGACGAACAGGACGATATGTCAGGATCCGGATGTAAACTGTAGGTTCTGTAACAGACCAGGCACTGAAGAGTCGTCGTACCATCTGATTCTGGGTTGTCAGGGGCTGACTGAGAAGAAAATGTATCTTGGTAACATTTTGAACAGCACGACTACGCTAACCCCTGATAATTGGTGGAGTAAGATCATGGGTGGTGAAAGTGTGTCCCTGATTATTTCACTGACTAAATAACTGTATGATATTTTTTGAGGACTGTCCAGTGAGACCATATGAATTTCTGATTTGGTGCTTAAATTGGGGAGTCATGGGGGCCTCCAACCCAGCTACCCTGATTTTACCTAAGGGGTGGGCTCTCAACTCAACTGATTTGGGTTGGCGTATACCATGTATTATAAACTATGAAGTTTCAGGTTTTCGTTCTGATGAAGATGGGGAGTGTAAATCCCCTTGTTCTGTACTCGCACAAATGTATTTTTCTTTTGATGTTTATTTTCGTGTCCGGATGTTTTTAAACAAGTGAAAGCTTTTATGTAAGCCAAACACTATAATAAAAAATAGAAAAGGCAGCTGAGCCCGACTGAGGGGGGGGGGGCGGATCCGGGTAAATAGTGAATCACCGATAGTGAATACTTGTGAAAATCCAAAGAGGAAAAGAATTTGCCCTTTTTTTTGGTTGCATCAGGCCCTCTGAATGAAGAGACTTTGAGACGCAGCGAAACTTGCGTACAGGAGGTCCTGATGCTAATGATCGAACTGTATCTTTGTGCTAAAGAAGGCAGAGACAGTACTATGCTCAAGTGAACTGCCTTGCCCCGTGCTGAAAACGTGGGTAAGGGAGGCCAACCGGCTGAACATCCTGACATATCATTTTTGAACACTTCTTTCTTTTGTCATAAACACTATCCCCCACACTATTCGTATTTAGAAGTAAGGATTGGCAATAGGTTTATTAGTATAGGCCCTTTTGTTTTGGCAAGACACCACTAGGACTGTTATTATTATTTGATGGTCGTAGCTTGCTCCCATTTGTAGATTTACGATTAGATAGGCATTTTTCAAAGCCTTTTTAAGTCAATAAACAATGTTGAACTGTGATCACTTGTGTGTGTTGTCTTACTGTTGATACCATGGTTTCCTTACATTGGAGACTGAAGAGTGCAGTTGGTCATTGATGGAATTAAAATGAAGGATGTGAGCCGTCCGCATAGAATTGGCAACTTGAACCAAATTATGAAGCGATGGAGGAGGGGGGAGTGGTATAAACGGAGAATAGTAGGGGGCCAAGTGCTGATGCTTGAGCAGCACCGAATCAGAAGAAGAGGGAGAAGGTTTTACCAGCCCATGGGAGAGAATCGGAGCAGTTAAAAAGCAGGAGAGCCAAGAAAGGGAAGGGTGCGTACCCGCAGAGGCACAGGCAGCTGAATGACCTTCCGGGACATTACAACTTGGTGAACAAAGGCAGAGTTGGGCAGCAGACCTGGTGCAACAGAATCTTGCCGCTGCCAGGTTTGAGAAGCTGGCAGTATGCTGCCCTGGCGGCTCTTCTTGCATCCAGCAGTGATCAGGGATGTTCAAAGATCTCCCCTCAATCTGCATAATTTATGATAAAGAAAGCTAGTTAAAGTTCAGAAGAACCAATCAAAATGGGCCCCTCCTTTCGAAACCTCACCAGGCTGGTCCAGACATTGACACAAGGACAAATATTCTGGATGATGGAGGGGCGGGATGGTTAGTTGACCTGTGCGCCCATTATGATATTTGTCTATCGGAAAAGTTCTACTCCTGGCCAGGTCAGTGCTGCGGGCTCCCCACTACAGATATACGGTACCCTGGTGTCCAACTGGGACAAAGGGCATATGCTTCGGTTAAAGAGTTGCCTCCTCCCCGTATTTCGTCCGGGCTGACAGTATTTATGGAACTGCGGTTCTCAGGTTGACGGGTAATAGAGTTAGTTTCATGACTCTGGAGTCCCCAGGAAAAAAATGTTGTTCATGTTTCCTGAGATGTGAAGTCTTAAGACTCTGGAGCCTGATGGTGTGTTCAGAGCAGAGTTGTCTTGACTGTGCCTCCTGCCAGGCTTTCAATTCTATTTTAATGCTGTGTCTTTTCCTTGGGCCTGTGATTTCCAGCTCTATTGGCAGATAAAGGCTGCCTAACAGGCACCAAGGTATGGCAATCGGGCTCTGCGAACAGCTTCATCTCCCAAGTGATGCTTTCATGCGCAGAATTCCCACTCTTCATGGAAAGTGCTAATATTGGTGCTGGTCATTCTGATGGGGGTTATGCATTTTACAATATGGTAGTTTCAAATAATGGCAAAAGCAATCCGCCTTCATTAATATTAAAGCCAGCTCATAGCAGATTATACAGACCTCTCAAGGTGCCCCAGTGTCGCAAGTGACGAAGGCATACAGCCCTGTATCCTCTGTTTCCGTGTGATAATGTCGCCTGCAAAACATCACCAGAAAGCAGACTTTCTTTTCATCTACCCCTTAAATACTTTTCCAAAATATTCTAGGAGGGTTATAGTTTCATATTATAAACTCCCATCATAGAATATTTGGGAAAGTGTTTGATTTTATTGAGTGCATTTTCTGGGCAATGTCGCCGCCTACGGGCCATTTCCTAGACGATCACTTGACACCTCCTTTTTGTATTTGGTCTCTTCTTACAAGTCCAGATTATGAATGAAAAGCAAAGATATGAGTGCAGAAAGTGCACCACTCACACCTGACCTGTGGCATGGTTGTATTTCTGGTTTAGATCTCAAGGCGCTGCGGAAAGATTGACGCAGGTAACACCTCGCAAAGAAAATCCAACAAATAAAGCAACCTGCTGCACACAATATATATTTATTAATGTTATGTTTTATTAGGTGCTACATGTATACAAGATAATTCAGAAGGCTCAAATATAATTTTAATTGTGTTCTGCACCTTGACATGCAAATAGTCCAGACCGCTGAGATTGTCCAATGTCTCATGTGTGAGCAGTCCATCTAATCACGATTTTCTTTTTTCCTTGTATTCTGCGGTTACTTATAGTGGAAAACGCATACAGTATGAATGCAGAGACACACAGCATAGGGGAATCGACATCTCTGCTTCACAGCCACCGGTTAGAGTAGGGTAATCGTGGTGAGAATGCGGATCACTGGTCAGCGTTTGTTTTTTGGATGGTGACACTTTGCATTTGATTTGGAGCGCAGACCTATGGAATAAGCTGAACTACAAGTCCCAAGAAGCAAACTGTTGACTGATCGGTCAGGGCTGGTAGGCAACTGCCAGACAGGCGATGGATCTACTTCTACAGAGAGGGGGGCACATTCCGAAAAACAATCGGGCTGCCAAATGTCAAGTGCAAGTTAATCCACTATTCGTGGCTCTCAAGCCCACATCAACCAGCAAGTCTAATTGGGAAAATGTAACTGCTCTATTGTGTGAGGGAGCAAGATGGCTGTAACATGACTGTGTGGGATGCTTAACAAGCAGGGCCGGACTGGCCTTTAGGGAACTCTGGAGATTTCTTGGTAGGCCTCTGCACCCTGGGCCTCTTGAGTGGTAATTCCACATTTTCCCATAGGAAAAGGGTTGGGCTTGCTGAAAATATGGGGCCACTTTGAACATTATTTCCAGGGCCTCTTTAGGTTTCCAGTCCACCCCTGTTAACAAGTGCAAATACAAATATGCAATGGGCACACTTCATAATAGTGCTAAAGAATGCTGTCTGGGTTGGAATTACCCGACGTCTGGAAGGACAAAGGGTGGAAGTGCCACATATGATTTCTCTCAATTACGTGATTTTTCAACATTTGCCAGTAATCTGTGACATAAATTAACATTCAACAATGACTTTTGTAGTCTTTGATTTGTTTTTCATAAAAGATTAAGATTTCATTATTTTGCAGACATAGGCAGTTTTATGATATCCAATGCATTTCGGTCGCCTAGACCATCTTCAGGGACCATTTTTTTTTTTTGGGGGGAGATAACCGAATGTATTCTGTCAGTGGTTGGGGGTATTGTACCCCTCATTTGGTTCTCTATGTAGGTAAGAGATTTACCCGCCTTGGCTTCTGTCTCTTCTTTATCGGCTTCATCTGCTTTGTCTGGCGCTGTCAACCTATGGGTTGGTCTATGTTGTAGACCAGTGTGGGTCTTTGGTGACCTATAGAACAAGATAAACGTTTTGCTACCATTTTTCTTGTGTGCTGTTTCTGGCTTCCAATGTTAGTTATAGGGACACATGACATACCTTGTTTTTTCTAGGTCTTCTGGGGGTCTCATTTCTATTGCAGCAGCCTTATCCTGTTCTCCTGTAGGGAAGCACTTCTACAAAGGAACTTATCAGTTTCAAAGCTTAGTTTATTGCTCTGTTAACTAATTCTGGTGGGATTAGGGTTAAAAGGTAGTGGAGGTTCTCCATGCTAGACTCTGGGTGACCCTTACCTTATTTTTCTCGATGCCCGTCTCCGGACAACAGGATCCATCGGGTGTGGGTGACTGTGTCCAAGGAACCTCCTTAAATACGAAAAATGACACTGGTACTGGCGTGCGTAATGATGTCACTGCGTTGGTGATGTCAATGCACGCCGTCCGACATTTTGTTTGTTATTTCAGTGCGTGCGTGTGGTTTAGGGGTGTTTGATCATATGAAATTGATCACAGCAAACTGTTCAGAAAAAAAAAATAGCCCGCATGTGATCAATTCTCAAATGATCAAACACCACTACCCAGCCCCCTTCCCCGGATCCCCTGTTCCCTCCTTACCTACTCGCTCGCCGCCTAATCGGCTTCAACCCCGCGGCATCAGATCCGACGCTGCAGGGTCCCTCTTTTCTTTTTTTTTTCCCCGCCGCCAATATCCATGGGGAACAGGGGACACCCCCGCTCTACATGTTCGGTGTGTATGAGCCAATTTGCTCAAATATATCCGGTCGAATGGTACAGGCCAAATTCAGTCAAATGTACCATTCGGCCAAATATATATTCAAACACATATACTAATACCGTCCGTGTGCATCTATTGTCTCCAATTTCAATGCGAAAATGAAATATGTCATGATGACATCCTAATGGTAAGGTGGGAATGTGACAATAATAATGTAAGAAATGTGGGTTGTACTCGGAGGCATATTAAAATGTGACGGATGCTGTAATGCAGATTTTTACTAAAATTGGTTGGCATTATAATTAAAAATGTAGGTGCACTTCCCAGCATGTCTTACAATGTGTAATTTGGGGGGTTCTTTTTCAGGGGGTTGCAACTTCTTCGGCCTTGCGACCTGTTTAATTATTAGTATATAAGTGTTGCGCGAGTGTGAAAGGGTTCGGAGGAGCCACCACCCCACCTCATAGATTATGTATATAATCATTGTTTTCACACAAATCAACTGCGCCACACATTATTTGATTTCAAAGTCCTTGATTTATACTTCAAACGGTTGAATCCAATCTCCCAAAGGAGTGCCCTTTTACATGACATGTGTTTCGGCTTCACAAGATACTTTTTCAAATCGGGGCATGTATTCCTTTTTCTTCATATAAACACAAAACACATATGCACATATATTTCATGTTGTGTACAGACAAGAGAGTAGGGCGGGGTATTTGGTTGGATAGATAACGTTCATACACAGAAAAGAAAATGAGAAACAAAACCTAAAATAAAAAAAATAAGTAATCGCAAATGTCGATCTTCAATTAAACTTAGTTAGTTATTCATAGGTTTGTCTCTATTTATAAATTCAAGCTAAATTAGTAGGCATTCGTACAACGACTGATTCATAGCACCCGAAAATGCCGTAACATTTGAAAAATCACATCTGTTTAAGTGAAAATATTTGGTTTGGTTCTTGCCCCATGGTATTGGATGGAATGTTGCTTATATTTCTTAATATACATATATTCCCATTGCATGCCCAGGTGATGCAATGTGCTTGCTAGAAGACGTATTGTCCCACTCCATCAGTAGACAAAAGTAAGGTGGTGATCAATGTCATTTTGATATATCTTACCATATGTCCAATTAGAGTTCATTCATTGTTGAGTAAAGTCTTGGTTCCTTAAAGGTCCCAGGTTAGAATCCCGTCTGTAATACATTTTTCATTGTCATGCATACTGATCTCACACTCACTCACTCTTAATCAGTCCACACTTTTATATGCTAATGGAGCTCCTGATTCCTGGTTTGTTAAAGATATGTGGCACCTATTTTACAGGGACACTTATGTTCCTATGTTTCATTTCAAAGCGGTCATGGCATGTTCCCATTTGCCTTATTACTTATAAACTCCTCAGTCCCAACCCTAATATGGGTCATGGTTCGTTTAAAAATACATTATTAACTGTGTTTAGTATTCTTACACTGGTAGGCTACCTCATGAATTGACATATCACATTCTTAAACTTCGACCCATGTCAGACGGCGGTCCATCAAATCCCATAAACGTGAGCGTTATCATTTATATTTGAATATAAGTGTTCGTTAAAAAAAATGCTAAGATAAAACGATTGCGATCCTTAGAGTCCCTTGACCTGACGCTAACTCGGCGATCATCGTTTTAATTGGTGTCCTTCGAACTATCTACCATAATGAATGAGTTGGGCTGAAGTAAGGGCTTACCTCAAAAGTCCCTGCATGTGCCTTACAAAGTGGTCGCAAACATTGATACCATGTGGATTAAATGTGATCTAAGGCCTCTAGGTTGTATTGTTTGTTTTCCGGCTGTGGGGTTTAGATGTGATGTGATGTGAGCATCCAAGGCGCCTAGGTGGTGCATATGTGTTGAGGAAAGAATGGGGTGTTGTGGCTCTTCCTAAACCGCTAGATCATTGGTGAGGTCTCGGTTATCACAGAGATGTTATGATATGGCATTTGGCATTTGTAATCAGAGATGGTGTTTTAGTAGACTGTGCATAGCAACAGAAGGCTTGTTTCCTGGTTTTTATTTTTTTTATTTTGCATTTCCTTGCGTACCAGTTTAATTAACCCTTTCAGTTGGGCGATAGTGGACACTTTTCCTAAGTTGCAACAGACCAGCCCGTTATTGGTGTGCACTATATAACATGGTTAAAGAATCACGATCACCTTTTGTCCCTTGCTACTTTCTTATAGTATGTTGGCTTGGTGGGTTAATGTGCCGGCTGCGTTGATGAAACATGCAACTAGATGTCTGCTCTTGACACACAGAACTAGTCCATGGATTCATTGGCATTCCCAGCTTAAAATGAAACGTCGAGGAATGATTTTACACTTGCTTTTAACTTGAATCGGGCAAGATAGGAAAGTGGGTTAATGCACATCCTGTTGCAATCTGCACCGCCTGAGTCACACGGTCCATTTCTTTCTCAGCCAGATTAGCATTTTGTCATTCCGAGTTCAAACATTTGTGATATATAATTTAGTGAAATGTAATTGTCAGCCTTGTATCATGTTCATTTTAAGTGCAAGCATGATTATTTTTTTCTCTTCCATTTCTATTATCCTACTACACTGTTCATGTCTGTTTGGGTAACGAGTTCTGGAAATTCACTTTTCCCTTGAGGCAGGCAGACATCTTAAGCTTTGCCAACAGGCAGCAGCACACTAAGACCTGGACCTGAAAATCTCTGGGTTTTCAGGTGGTGGGCGACAAAGACCCCGAGTATTTCCACAATGGGGGGCTTCTGACTGGAGCGCTGGTGGGACAGGTTTGGAAGAACAATGCATACACATAAACCACTTTGCAAAAATCCTACCCGCCTCCCACCACAGTAGTATATGTCTGGGGTATTTGTAGAGTGTGAACTAAGGCCCAAAGGCATCAAGGTGCTAGAGGCCTGGAGATGTGCATGTTGCTCAAGTGATGTCCTGGTCGACTGTGGCGCCATGGCCCCAGTGTGGCTGGCCTCCTAACCCACCCACCAGGCAGGTTACCACACCTCTGTTTCCCACAGAGTGTATCTCTAGTGCTGTGCTGACACCGTTTGACACCTTCCCACGTTTACTACCCTCTCCTTCTTTGCATTTCAGAACTTGTGATGTTGGCAGCCACTTCCTGTAACTGGATTTGCGAAGGTGGCACATGTCCGTCTGCCACGTGACTTGGGACAGCAGGTTCAGCAAGGAAGCTACCCCCGTAACCTTCAGCGGGCAGAGGAACTGCCCTCGAGACTGCACTGGAAACTTAATTTATTACACATAGGAGGAAACCTGTTACTGGTGGGCACTGAGACCAGAGCTGGTGTTAAAGTGCCTGCAAGGCGGAGGCTGGGTGTTATCGCTCCCACAGTGTTGCCTTTGTTTTAAAACCTATTTTTTAAATGCTCTTTGTTTTGTAAAAATATATAAATAAAAATGGAACCGCGTTTGGAAATAATGATGTTGGCGTGTTGATGTTGCACCGTGGCGCATGGGGTGGTCAATGTGGGGACAGCAACAATCTGAAGTTTGAACTGCTCAGATTTCAGGGGCTTGAGATTCCCATTGTCCTCATCAACTAGAAATGGTAACTGTTATGCTGTGCCCAGTCAGGCAACATTAAGCTCTGCCTCAGGAACAGCAGGGCAGTCTGAACTTGGCCGTAAACCATACTCTTAACAACACAAATATTATCTTACTCTTTATTTATTAAAGCATTTATTTACAGTGCACATAACCCATAGGTATCTAGGCGCTAGTTTCATTGCAGGTTATTTATAACACGCTCTTTTTTTTTTCCCTTCAAGTGCAGGTCCGGGATTCGAACCTGCGTTTGCTCAGTGTGGTCTTGCTTCCAAGAACCGCACATTGCCACAGAGCTATCCTCCCTTCCCTCTGTGTCTGTACTGTGCTGAATCACCGCCATAGTAGTTTCAAAGCGCCAAATCCTTGTCCGATGCACATTGGCCCCTACCCGGGGTCGCCAGAGTGTTGGAAGGAATAGCATGAGCAACGGTGAAGTGAGAAGTAGAGAAAGTGGGAAATGGAGTTTGCGGACACAGTAAGTTAGGCTGGGCTAATTGGACATATTTGTATGAATGCGTGTTTGCCCATCATATATGGATTATCTTCTAGGGAGAGGCGACACAGACTGTCTGTTGAGCTGATCTATGCCCTTGGATTCCAAAGTAGTTTTGAGTATCATACAGTAGGGATCGAGTAGTGTGTGAGGGGCTTGAGCGCATGCTAGGGCAATCCTGATAGATAGGTTTGGGGGTGTTTGATCGTGAGAGAATTGATCGCAGCAAACTGTTTGGGAAAAAAAAACAGCCCGCATGCAATCAATTCTCAAATGCTCAAACACCTCCCCCACCCCTTCCCTACTTACCTGTTCACTAGCCGCCTGGTCCACTTCAGCCCTGCGGTGTCAGACCCGTTGCTCTAATGCGGGACGGATCAGACGCCGCAGGGTCCCTTTTTTTTTTCACCAGTCCCCCGCCTCCAATATTGACGAAGCGGGGGACACCCCTGCAACCCCCAAAGGCTCATACATACTGATCATAGGTAGCGGGGGACACCCCACGAAAACCCCCGCGCCACATGTTCGGTATGTATTAGCCAAATTGTTCATTTTTATTCAGTCGAATGGTACAGGCCATATTCGGTCAACTGTGACATTCGGCCAAATAAAATTTGTATTTGGTTTCAGAAAACCTTTACAAAATGTTACAAGAATATACATACACAGATTAAAGAAAAAGGAAATGCATGCATCCGTCTTAATATTCAATAAAATGGGAGATTCAAACAAAGAGCAGAATCCAAACAAAAAAAAACATATATCTAGCAAATTCCTAAAACACCCATGAGATCAGAAATTAAAAGAAGAAACCAGAAATATTGAATTAATTAAAATGAAACCTACATGTCTATGTAACCTACCCCCTAATAATAATAAACAAAGATAATATAGAACCAATTTTTTAAAAAAATCCAAGCGGAGATTGCGAACAGTCAAAACATTTACATTGCAAATTCAAAGCGGCCAGAGAAGAGATTTACAGTACAAATGCAAAGCAGACCGAGGAAAGGATGAAATACACAAATACAGAGTGTTCCTTTTCTTAAGGGAGGTTGATCATTTAGCCCACGACTACTGTTCACTCTACAGATTTAGACTTTTAATAAAGCCTGATAGGGTCAGCCCCTCATTTACGGTCTGAGTACAGAGGCAGCGTTTCCATGCCAAATCCACATCAAAAGGAATTCAGTTCAACCCTAAAGATGGTAAATATCTGGCCCTTGGAGACTTTAGCGAGAGACACTCCAGGACCAAATGTCGTAGCTCCTCGGCGTTAGACAGGCAGAACCTACATCCAATGTCCTCCTTCTTTATACAGTTCTTCCTTAACAGAATTTCCTTGCTCAAATGAAGATTCCCCCGCACCCTAAGTGGGATCCCACGATAGTACTTATTCGGAAATTGAAGCAGAATATTAGGTGGGGATCCTCTGCGTTTATGCTCATGCGCCAGATGACTTATGGATATATAGGAGTGATAATAATCTGTTGTATGGACCCAATCAAGGTCAAGTAATGCCCTTTTTACCATAAGAGGGTTAGAGACCATAGTCTCCAGATTCAGACCAATTTTACGCTGGATATGATCACATGTTTCCCTCAGAGCACAAGGTTTATGTTATCACCCAATAGATGGTACAAGGAGCTGGGTATTGGGGCGAAAGTTTTCGCAAAGAGGGCCAGACCGTGCCATTGTACCCTTGCCCAGAGTGAGGAAAAACCTAGTTCAATTCTTAGTGCCGATAAGGGCACTACATTGGGCATGCGGAGTACGTGTCTCCATATTCTGCCTTCAATTTTATCCAAGGTCTTCTCCACATTATCCGGCAATAGCTTGAGGCCATATGTTAACTTTGGTACAATCTTGACTTCTCAAAACATTATTGCTGGTTTAATCGTAAACTGACAGAATTTCTGATCGATTTAATCTGGGACTCCAAATACTTGGCCTTGCAAAGTAGCGCATCAAGGCCGATTTTATAACTCCTATGGGCTCGAAAGTTAAAACCTAGATACCTGATACCTTCACAGAATTTCAGGGCCATCCCCTCAACATACCCCGCAGGCTGTTTACTCTTGGCCCTTGTTTTTTTAAAGGCCAATATTTTAGTTTTATTGGGGTTGATAGTAAGACCGTTCTCTAGCGGATTCCGCAAATCTTTTAAGCCTTTGCAGACCAACCCTGGTAAGGTCGAAGATTAAAAAATCGTCTGCATACGCTAGCCATGTAAATTTCGCTTTTGCGATTTTAGGTGCAATCAATCCTTCATTTGCCACGGCATACGTAACATCCGACATATATTGATTAAATAACCACGGTGCCAGGACACACGCCTGCCTGACCCCCTGATAAGATAGAATTCTCTGAGATAGATCCCCCTTTTGGCTGCGCTGGACTTCAATCCCACAGTTATAATAGACACCCTTGATAAGCCTGAACAGTCCCTCTGGTAGCCCCCATTTATCCAATTTTGCCCACAGTTTGCCACGATCTACACAGTCGAATGCAGCAGAAAGATCGATGGATGCCATGTATGTGCAGCCGTTCGGCCTCCTCCTAGCATCCTCCTGGAGACTTTTAAGTACCAACTCATTGATGTTAGTTGAGTGGACCTTCCTGAAACGGGTCTGGAACCGATCCAGGGGTTGGGACATTTTAGCCCCATCTTCAAGATGGAGAAGAACGAAAGCTGAGAAGATTTTACAATTGGCATCTATAAGGTAGATTGGGTGGTAGTTTATGGGTTCAGCTCTACTGCCACACTTCAATATTGGTATCACTTGGCCTGTGCTCCAAGAGGGTGGGGTTACCCCTGTTCGGATGATATCCTTATATTCCAGGAGTTGTAGATTCCCCCACATATTGCTATCAGCCTTGTGAGGCCAGTAGGGCCTGATGCTCGAGATTTTTTACATTTGGCTATCTGGGAGTTAATGTCACTTATATCCAGGGTAGGGTGCCAGATGTTATTATCCATAGGGCCGGCTGGCTCAGATGTATAGGTCATAGGGGTGCCAAATCTTTTCTCAAAAAACTCAACCCACTGAGGCTCAGAGATGGTGTTTAATTGTGAGATCACAAAGTTTGGATTCTGGCCATTAATACGGTGCCAGAATGCGCTGACATCAGCCCTCATCAAGACACCCAGCATGGTCTCAGCATCCTGTTGCAGTAAAATAATTTTTATTGCTTTACAATACTTTTTATAGGACTGCTTAATTTTCCTGATATTTTCGTGTCTAGATCCCTCATCCACACTTAACCAATTGCAGAGGTCAGATCCCCATTATAACAATGTGTATGTATATCATGGCCATTCTTTTTATTATTGATCCTAGGAAGAATGCTGAGATTGCGTACCGGATAAGGTTCTGGAACATATTCACATTAAAGTTATTTAATTTCCAATCTAAAGTAGATGCATTGAGGAAACCCCTCAAATTACAATTCAGGGTACAGATATTCATCTCTGTCCATCGTACTGCATTTCCTGCCACTGTCGTTGCAACATGTGGTTGCAGTCTAAATTCTCTGGTATTGACCGTCCGATCAAAGTAAGCCGTTAAAATAGAATGTTCACTCCAGTAATTCCTCAACATCTTACATGACCCACATCTGTTAAATAGGAAATAATTCAGATAGATATAATCCAATATGGAAGAACTATTACCCCTATGCCAGGTGTGCCAGTCAGACTCCTTATGCTTACGACCCTTATTCCCCACCAGTGGTTGTAATCCTATACTGCCCAATCCAACATGCCAGGTTCTCCCCAGTTGTTGCTTCTCAGGCTGTCCAATGGTATCCAGATCTAATTCCCATGAATATCTCTGTGTCCCACAATCGGCATTTAAGTCCCCTACCACTGAGACTCTGCCATTTGTAAACCTCCCCGACCATTCATGAATAACTTGGCACACTGTCAACGATGAGTACACTAATGAGTTTGTGCCAATATATATTAATGATCAGGAGCTTCCAGCCCCCATTCCCAGAAGTGAGATCCACCCCCAGTAGACCAAAAGGCAGATTCTCAATCATCGTCCCAGTTAAACCTAGAATATTTTCTATAGCAATCAGCAATCCTCCCGAGGGCCTCCCCCTGAACTTGCTTTAGCTGATTGGCGGAATATCTTATAGCCATCCAAGGTAGGAGTAGACGTCAGCCAGATCTTTTGTAAGCAGGCACAATTTGTCTCTTGTAGATTGGCCAAACAAGAAGGATTTGTAAAAGGTGTACATTACCATGTGTGTTCCAAGATTTTATACTTAACGAAACATTTTTCAACTCCGTGCCCCCGACATTTGTGTTCATGACGGGACCTGTTTCTGCCACAAGGAGGAGATGATTGTTGCCCAATCTATTTCTTTGCATTAGGTTTCCCATTCACACTGCCCAGACCCACATTCTCATTACCCCAGTGGGGTAGCACACTTCGCTGTGTATCATTTATATAAACGGGGCCCCCCTTCCCCACTTCCTCCTGCTTAACATCAAATCCTAGGTTTAATAGCCTCTCACTTTGTGTAAAAATCTATTCCCTTACTAGTGAGGAGTTCAAATACAGGGTGCAGGAGTCCAGCTGGTCTTTGATGGGGAAAGCAACTCGTTTAATATCAGATGAGCTAATCAGAGCCAATGATAGTATTCCTGCAAATAATAAGATGTTAGACCTATTCAGGCATACCGGATAATCCGGGCCCAATACACTGCTCATTCTGATAATGATATCTTGAGACCCCCCGATTTACTCCATGATTTCTCAACCGAGTCCCAGGTGTATCCCTCATTTTACATTCCAGGTATCTCCCATGAGTAAATTCAGTGGCATCTTTGCTCATTCATGCTAGCCCTCGACACATATCTGGAGGGCATATGTAAACGTTGAAGCAGATCCTTTACTCCCAAAGCTAGTCTAGGGTAGTTAGATGCTGCTGGCACTTCAACAGGTTCTGGCAGAAGCCAGGATTTGCCTTTGCCACTGCCCACCCCAAGAGAGAGAGGTCTAACACCAGTCACAGCATGAGTTATATCAACTAGTCTCCTCTCCCACCATTTGACAAAGTGACTCAGCTACTCTGTTTCCGTTTCCACCAGCCACAGGGGGTCTTCCATCCCCTGGGCTATCCTTTTTTTAGCCCCATTTGCCATTCTAGAACCCAGCAGAGTTTTGCCCTCCCCATTGCATTTGTTCACAGTGGGTTCAGCTGGTAGAGTAGAGTCAACCTGCCCCGAACTTTGCTTTTGAGAAGGCAGAGAAATAATTTCAGTTTGTACTTCAGAGTCAATAGACATAGCTTTAGTTAACCCCTCCATTTTAGAGCTACCATGCTCGCCGAGAGGAGATAGCCTTGAGCAGAATAGGGATTTATGTGCTGCTCTAATGCTAAGGATACGGTTTCTATGTGGAAGTAGTTTCCGTTTTACCAGTTTCAATTTCTTAGCATTATTATTTCTTTTAGGTACAGGAGAATCATCTCGTACCACCTCCACCAACACCTCACCTTCCGGATTAGGTGAACCCCTTTCATCTGGATCGGGCTTATCCATGTGATCAATGTTGGGGCAATGCTCATTTGAGCCCTTCCCTGGGTAGCAGGTTGGGTATCTACTCCCCCTGGGCCCTGTTGACCTATTAGAGCCACCGCCAGGTTCTCATCGAGGTTTCAATAATGTCTACAGAACCTCCAGTATCAATGGGATTTCGTGGTTGCCCTCCACTTCCCCCCCACCCCCGTAATCCTGCACCAACTGGCCTACATCGCACTTCAAGCCCCAGATTTTCCAATTTACTAGTCCCATCCGTCAACATGAGGTTGGTGGTTTTGAGCACAGCCCAAATATTGCCGTATAGCGAGACTAAGGAACTCAAGACCATGTTCAGTGCGGAGACCGTCTGGTGGGTCAGGCGTATCCGCTTGTCTGCTTCCCTCAAAGTATGGTGTAGTGTTGGAGAATCACTCTGAGCGCCAAATGCCCCATATCCATCGAGTTGGGATTGAACATGGTGTTCCTGATCATGTCCAGAGGTACATCTGTCTATTAAGTACGTAAGTGGCATGGGTGAGTCCTGAAGCAATGCATCGCAAGTTTGTTGCTCCACACTCACCACGTGATTACCTTCCATTAACTCATTAATCGCCTCTAATTCCACTGCCTGGTCAGCGAGCACTATAATACTAAGGTCAGTCAAATGATTCATTCCGCCAAAGTGGTCATGTAGATTCCTAACGGAATGATCGATCATCGCTGTTCCTTTCATTGATGGGCAAGATTTCAATTCTCTGCTAGCAGTCTTGGTGACATAATGATCCATCACCCGCTGTCCTAGGATTGGTTTGGATCACAAAATGGATAGAGGTGTCTTATAATGAGCCCCAGGCGTTTTAGCAGAGGCACTTGCTTTGAAAGGCCTAGTAGAGAGATGGGTATCAAGTTGGTCCAATAAGGTTAAGGGTAGTGTTGGGTTTGTGTACTTACTATTAGATATTATTTACATTAGTATAAACTTAAGATAGAATGTTACCCATGTTCTGAACTATAGTGTTTCATTTATCTGTTTATATGTGCTAGATGCATTATGACACTACATGGTTCTACAGTGGAGTGTTTTGCTTTATGATTGATTCTAACTGAGTCAGTTGGTGTTTTGCCTTGGAGGGCAGCGCCTGCTGTCACGGTCTCTTTACTTAATAAATACTCAAACTTGCTTGGTGTTTGAGTCTCTACACTTCAACAGGTAGTAGTCCTGAGTTAGACTGATCGACCAAATTTAATGCCACTTGAGGTATTGAACGTACAATGTCTTGGCCGTGCCCACCATCTGGCCTTGCTTCTCCCCATCACAACGAGCAGGCGAAAGGGTACATAAGGAAGTGCACGCCCAGGGAGCCAGACCACCAGGCAAATTCTATGTTGCTATATCATTACATGTCCCCTCCAATGGATCTTGCCCCATTTGGATTCTTGGTCCAGACCTCATAGATAGTGTTTGCTTAGAGAGGGAGACCACGTGGATGCAGCCGAGTGAGCAGAGAGAGAGACAGGCTTAAGATAAGAACCAGATCAAAGGACGCCCAAAAAGGGAGCCCTGCAGTGTCTGGAATTTGCCTTTTCCAATTTAATTTTAACAAAAAAAGACCCAGGTCAAAGAGGGAAGCCAAAAAGGCTGCCCCCCACAGTCCCCAAGGTCGTAGACAACCAATCAGATAGTAGCAATTCAGACTTTGGTGTCCTTACGTCCTTATACACCCAGTGCTTTACACAAGGACTATCAAGTACTCCAATGATCCTCAGTGGGAAGGTGGCCATTCAGTTCATATCTTTTCTGATTAAGAAGGGAAGGAGGAATGGAGACCCAGCGTAATCACACAGACGTACGCGGTTTCCCAGGCTGGGCTGTGCTGAAGAAGTGAAGAGGGTCTCCGGCCAATGCCGGCTACTGCCGCTAAGTGCAAGTAACTGCGAACTCTGCGACGAACTCCGCTTTGCTCCGCAAGTTTAAGAATGCTCCTGCTCCTCCTCCTTCCAAGCACGTAACAATGTACAATATACTAATACAATAGTAGATATGGTGGCTTAAAATACCTGTCTTGTCTGTTTATGGAACAGCAGATATAATAATCCCTGTGGCAGCCAAGCCAACTCTGAAGGTGGCCTAGTGCAAGAGTAGGACGTGTGAAAGGTGAATGTTGTTGATAACAAAAGGCAATGGAGAGTGATGGACGTAGTCACTAAAGTAAATGTTAGGTCTGAGCCTAGATGCAAAGTAGACTGACTTAGTCTTGTCTTCTGTGTAGCGCTTAAAAGTACCAAAAGGCCACATTCCAGCAGGGAGCTAATATTTCTGGCTACAAGCCAGAAGTGTCGGCCCCAGTGAAGGGCCCCAGTGCGAGGATAGGTCAGTTCTATATTGGGGATAAGAGGTTGACCCTGAAGGGCACTTCCGGGTTAGTTTGGCTATATAATATTCCTATGCAGTTCTCCCAGAGCCATGTTTCTACAGCCCATCTGATAGCTGGCCTTTCTTCTATGCAGTCCAATACTGCTGCTTGGTTCATTTAAAACCATATAGTGAACTTGTTACACTGCCCCCAACAGGCCACTCCGTGTGAAATGCCACCAGGGCTCGGCTACCATTGACGGACCTTGCCTGGCATGTGGTTGACACTTCCCCAGCTGCGCTGGCCTTTAGAAGCACCTACCAGTTAGGCTAAGACTCACGGTTTCCCACACGTCATTTCACTTAAGGGGAATATCAGTTTCACAAGTTACTGTATATATTTAGAGCTATTACAAACTACCGTGTGCAGACCAGAGTGCTGACTCACATTAATTACACCTACCTACACAAAACCGCACACTCGTATGGCATGTTAAGTGTGTGTGCTGTGCCAGTCATGCTCTGAAAGCGCCCTGGCTCGTCGGGAAAGTGGCGTATTGTGCCCCGCCAGGCGTATCCAGAGTTTGGTCTGCGCATAAATTGGAAAGGGCAGTAGAGGGGAACGAGCAAAAGCAGGAGAGGTTAAACGCACATGAAATATTTGTACATCAAAGGCAATGGGGGGTAGGGTTGGTGTTTTGTGATAGTTTAAATACCTGTGGAGTCGGGTACAGAACGAACAAAGCCTGGAGCGGAATGGGGGAGGTTTTGCTGCAGCACACGTCGAGTTGTTTAAACACATGTTGCCCGCAAATATATGTGGGAGGTGGGTTTTGGTTAATAATGTAGGGTCAGTAAGGAAGGAGGGCTGCAGGGGGACTCCCCTCCCCCGCATTTATTTGCAGCAAAATCAACCGTTAACAAAAAGAGGATCTAAGACGATGAAATAAAGCAAGCAAAATCACATAGAACCGCCAGAAGCCGACCTAGCAAAATCACATAGAACCGCCAGAAGCCGACCTAGCAAAATCACATAGAACCGCCAAAAGCGGATCAGAAAAGGACAAACATAGCAACATCACATAGAACCACCAGAAGCGGATCACAAAAGACCAAGCATAGCAACATCACATAGAACCACCAGAAGCGGATCAGAAAAGGCCAAACATAGCAACATCACATAGAACCACCAGACGCGGATCACAAAAGACCAAGCATAGCAACATCACATAGAACCGCCAGAAGTCGATCATAAAAGACCAAGTACAGCAACATCACACAGAACCACCAGAAGCGGATCACAAAAGACCAAGCATAGCAACATCACATAGAACCGCCTGAAGCGGATCAGAAAAGGCCAAACATAGCAACATTACATAGAACCGCCTGAAGCGGATCAGAAAAGGCCAAACATAGCAACATCACATAGAACCGCCTGAAGCGGATCAGAAAAGGCCAAACATAGCAACATTACATAGAACCGCCTGAAGCGGATCAGAAAAGGCCAAACATAGCAACATCACATAGAACCGCCTGAAGCGGATCAGAAAAGGCCAAATGCTTCCTGCCAACCACCCATGTGGGCACTTTCTAGACCTTATAGGAACTAATGCAATGGATGATTAGGTACACGCTCGAGATGTACTCCAGTAACCCTCGAGTGGGTACACCGAAAACCATGTTCAAAGACCTTGGCTGTGAAGCCAGCGGTGCGGGCTGCTCTCCTATGTCCACTGTTTAGTGGTTTCTTGAAACTTGGGATGGGTTGTTATCCGAACTCATAAAAAATCAATCAAATGTGCTTTAATTCTTATTTAATTCAAAAACTGGTAAAGGTAGGTAAATTAAATTAATGCAGGTGCCTTTAGGAATGGCCAATGCATTTCGGAAGTCTAACTTCCTTCATCAGGGCCTGGTAAGGGTTATCATTACAAAAATATAGCAAAACAACATCAACAATCCGACCCGGTATTACCAAAGTACCGTATTCAACCATGTTGTATTAAATCATTTGATGCATGATCATATTAAATCACAGTTATTATGCAGTTCGTTCCAACAGTATTTATCCGTTAAATGTCCCAAAAAGACAACCCAAAGTAATATACATTCATACCATTAGAAATCAAAACAAAGAAAGTATACATACGGGTTGCATGAAAAAATGCAGCATGTGTATGTCATCACCACGTATATGTAGATGTTGTCAGAAGAAAAGAAACGAAAAAAAGAAACAGTATGAGCGATGGTAGGCGATCGTTCTATAGGGAAAAATTCACTTAGTACATGAAAACTCTGCGAGGAAACTGACCTTGTTTCCCTTCGGTGTAGGGGTGCGTATAGAGTAAAAGTCACCCTGCTTGTTATCTAGGCAACGCACATTCATACGTAGCGTTTTCACTGGCGTTCTGTAATAACAAATGAATGGTAAATGTTAGCTTCACCAATGTGTCTGGTAAACTAAATAATTTGGCACACGGATGCTTAAGCTTACCTTTACTCTTCAAAAACGATCGTGAAACTGAATAAGAAGACGCGAGGACGTGTGTAACTCAGCGAATGGCTTAGTTGTTGTGCGTTGTTATAGTTACCAATATAGGCTAAACAGGGGAGTGAGGTTGGGTCGTTCTGGCGGCCATGTTGTAATTAACGGCCTCTCTATAAAGGAAGGTAAAGCATGTCGTGTATGGTGCAAGCTAAGAAAAGGAACGTTAAGAGAGTGAAATAATCATCAGACTATGAAACTGAGTAAAAAGCCGCGAGAACACGTATAACTCAGCAAGTGGCTTAGTTGTTGTGCATTGTTATGGTTACCAATATAGGCTAAACAGGGGAGTGAAGTTGGGTCGTTATGGCGGCCATGTTGTAATGTAACGGCCATGTTGTAATGTAACAGATTTAGATAAAGCGAGAAAATGAAAAGTTAAATGAACTATTTCACAATTACATACATCAAAGTAAACTTTAAGTCCTATATTAAAATAACTATTTCAAAGTGGACATATATACGATCATCTTTAAACTCCTTCTTCTACTTCCCAGCTATTGATACTAATAGCCCTAACCACGTAATTACAAAATTCGGATCTATATTTAGAATACTGTGGTTTAACATCAGTCTGTTCCATAAACGTCATAAAAACAAATGAAAATTAATTTCAGTCATGAAAATTCTTACACATAGTTAACAAATCATTCAAGTCATAAAAAACAACTCAAATCGAGTTCTTCGTTGATTCCATCAGGTGACAATGCATCAAGTTTATCAATCCAGAACGCTTCCTGTTGTGCCCTCCATTTTTTCATGTCCTTATTAGCGTTTCTTGTGGGTTGTACTTCCAGCACTGTAAATCTTAATTGTGTTACTGAATGTCCGTTCATCATAAAATGTCTTGCTACTGCTGAAGTAGTGTTTTGATTTCGAATACATGACTTATGTTTGTTTATTCTGACTCGTATCTTACGAGCTGTTTCTCCCACATAATATATGCCACATGGGCACCTTATGGCATAAATCACATTTTCTGACAAACATGTAGCATGATATCTCAATTTAATTTTCACACCAGTTTTGGGATGCATTATAGTATTGCCCTTCATCACATTATTACAGTTGTTACAACTCATGCACGGGTATGTTCCAGGATGTTTATCTGGTTTCCTACTTGTATCTCTACTTCTCGTATTCACCAGCATGTTGCGTAAGTTATTACTTCTTTTATGCGCGAAGACCGGTGGTTGTGGAAACAAATCCTTGGTTTGTGAATCACTCGTAAGGATACTCCATCTGTCTTGAATTATGTCTTTAATTTTTCTGCTTTGTATGGCATAAGTGGTAATAAAAACCAATTTGGGGTTCTCTCGTTCCTTCCTTTTAGTCAGAAGTTGGTCTCTTGTCTGTATTCCTGTCTTTTGATGTGCCGTTTGCAAATCTGTCTCAGGATAACCTCTTTCTTTCAATCGTTCCTGCAGCAGTTCGAGTTGTCTCTCACAGTCTTCCGGATCACTAACAATCCGCTTAATCCTCAGCATCTGTCCCAAAGGTAGATTACGTAGTAAGTTTGGTGGATGAAAACTCATCCGATGCAACAGGTTGTTCCGATCTGTTTGTTTAGTATACAGTGTGGTGTTGATCCTGTTCCCACATATCACTGTTTGTACATCTAGGTAATGTACATTGGGGTTACCAACCTCTAGGGTAAATTGAAGGTGTGTGTCTATCCCATTTAGGTATCTTAGAAACGTGTCCAGGTCTTC
The DNA here is from genome assembly GCF_040938575.1 of Ambystoma mexicanum. NCBI lineage: Eukaryota > Metazoa > Chordata > Amphibia > Caudata > Ambystomatidae > Ambystoma > Ambystoma mexicanum. The sequence continues at coordinate 464,852,281 of NC_090929.1, forward strand.
CCTTCTTCCTGACCATATACCAAAAATATCGTCGATATACCTCACCCAAGTTTTCAAGTGAGGCTTCCATCTAGTGTTTCCTAAGATATTCTTGCTTTCAAATATATACATGAAGGAATTCGCGTAAGCTGGTGCCATGGTTGCCCCCATAGCTGTCCCGGATATCTGCTTATAATGTTTATGGTTATATTCGAAACAAGAGTGAGTAGCTATAAACTCAAGTAACATCATCAGGAATTCTTTGTTTGCTCCAATCTGTTCTTTTTGAAGCAGGAGAGTCTGAACTGCCTCTTGGCCCAGATCGTGAGGTATGCTTGTATACAGGCTAACGACATCTATAGTAAACAGTATGTCTTCTTCTTCCAATTGTATCTGGTTAAGAATTTGCAAAAAATGAGTAGTGTCCTTAACAAAAGTAGAAGTTTCCTGTACTATTGGTTGCAAAAAATAATCAATATACGTGCCAAGGGGTTGTAAAATACTCCCTGTCGCTGCCACTATCGGTCTTCTTGGTGGTTGGTCAATCCTTTTGTGTATTTTTGGAAGGATATATAGATGAGGTATCTTAGGATATGCAGTAAAGAGGTATGATTTAGTTTTTTCTGTAATCAAATGATTCTCCACTGCTTCATCTAATAGTACTGCTAGCTCCTTCTTTATTTCCATAATCGGGTTATGTGGTAATTCCTTATATGTATTAGCATCCGCTAATTGTCTTAGGCATTCATTATGATAATCTTCAGTGTCTTGTATTACAATTGCACCACCTTTATCAGCTGGTCTTATTGTGATAGAGTCATCCGCGAACAAACTTTTGATCTGTGACAGTTCACCTCTGTTTAAGTTGTATCTATTGGGATGTTTGAACTGCACCTGTGATAAATCTTTCATCACCATTTTTTCGAAGATATCTATAGCTGGTACGTGTACTGGAGGACAAAAAGTGCTCTTTGGTTTAAATTCTAAGTATTCACCTGCAGTTACACCGAAAACCATTACACTTAGAATTGAAAGTGTACAGGCACATAAATATAGCGCTGCATTTTAAGCACCGGTCAGCCACAAGCATTTTAATACAAAAAAGCCACCCTTGAACTATTTTTCCAGATTCACTCACAAATGGTGACAGATTATAAAGCGTAGTACTGCAGGCTTTTGCATTCTTTGCTCCTAGACGAGCCTCGGCCGGCAACGTTTTACCAGTCGCAGCTCTGTATCAGCCGCCAAGCTCGCGGTGCGATGCACAAAGTGCAGTCCTGGCCCCTTCCGCATTGACAGGGCTAGTTGTTGGTCGCCCAGGTCTGAGCTTTAAACCAGCCTTTCTGCGCGTGGATGGGCATTCCTCCTGTCTGGCCAGAGGTCCAGCTGCTGCAAGCACCCACTCTTCCTGTGGACGCTGCCTGTTTACTTTCAATCGCCTTTGTGTTGCCATCCCTTTCATAACACGAAGGGGTTTCCCAACAAGCTGCCTGTTTGTAATGCCATTGTGCATGCAATTTGTAACATTAATTGAAACCACGTGCACTCAAATTTAACTCGGTGTCTGGGTAGGTCTCAGACTGTTTGTCCCGGTCGGGGATATAATCAAGTCAGAAGTTGAACAGCTGGAGACCTGCAGTACCGCGAGACCCTTCGAATGTTCCCTCTTAACCTGTTCAGTTATATAAAAACATTGACATTTATTTATTCAAATTACTTCATTTGAGGCAGTGTTTTTATAATGTCTGCGTACATATTTCAATCCTATTGGGTCGTCCTCAGGTGGTTGTTTATTGACCCAGGAGTGACTGCTATAAACTTCTCACCTTTGCAATGTAAATAATCCTGGTGCCGGAACAGGATGGCTTAAAAACATTTTTTATGAAATCTTTTTAAAAATAATTTCATAGTCTCTTTTGTGCCTTTTAGTGGCTGTGGTGGAACTCCACGTAAAATGTGCCCATTTGGAGCCATTGATGGCAGATGTTTTGGGCCCACCAAATCCTTGCGTTGAGGGACACTAAATGGGCTTGATGTGGTGGAGAATGATCCCGGACTGGCCCCAGCAATAGCCGGGTCACGCCCATATAGGCTTCCTTCTGTTCCTGAGATGCTTTGTGTTCTGGGACTTAAAGATAGGTTTTTCCATTCCAAATCAAGGACTACCTGCCCCAGAATTCAAAGAAGACCACGCAATGGACCAGCAGCTCCCCGTTGGACGGGGGCGGTGGACTAACTGCTGAAAATGTTGGGGGGGACATAACATCTAAAGGAAAGGGGCCCCTGCCACATGAGGGGGACAAAATGGTGTGCCACGAAAGTTAGGGGGAGGCAAACATCCTTATCCCCCCTCCCCCTCTGAAAAGGTTCTTTGGTTTCCTGCAGCCGGTAGCTCTGCAGGAAACTAAGAGCTAAAATAAAAAAACAGGATCCTCGGTAAGTCCCAAGAAGGTCCAGCTTCCGGCCCATCTGCACCCCAATCCCCCCCCCCTGCCTGCTCCTAATGCTGTATCTGTTTGCTGCATTGGTTTTCCGTATATGACCACTTGTAACCTGGTCCACCTGCACTTACGTTTGTTGTTGTACTCTTTTCTTGAATGTCTATTCTGTAACTACTGTATAAGCTTTAGTGACCAGTTACCCTAGGGTTCGGTGTGCGGAACTAAACTAATCTGCTGTAGTGTGAGAAAACCAGTCCTCTAAATGAATTGCGTAGATAAGCATTGCCGAGCCCCAAAGTAATCTCAGAGATACAGTGTGGGATTCTGAAATAACGGTAATACTTGATCACCAAATTCGAGTGCTCCAAGTTAGAGCTGATACCAGATACGGCATTTGGTTAACGGGCCCTAGGATATGAAAGAAATGGAGGGCCTCTGTGGTATAGGTCTGTCGAGGAGGGTACCTATTGACGTAAAACAGTGGAGTAGAAACCTCCAATTCTTCTACCTGTATCGCAAGAAGCAGGTTGTGGTTCTCAAGTAAGCGTGCCTTCATCACCGCTTGGATGGGGGATGTTCGTCAAAAATTCCGAAAAATAAATTCGAGGTGGAAAAGAATGTTTTCTGGGTCTAATTACCATAATTATTTTTGGCTGTTTGGACCTTTATTTTTTTTAAACATAATGCGAGGGGAGACCCCCGCACCCTTCTACTTCCCTTATCTTGGGTTATACCCTTACCCCACCCCCATCAATGTTTTAATAAAAATGTGCTAAGATTTTGCAAAAAATGTTGCCAAGAAAACGGGTCTTTTCCACCATGAAATGTTTGCATTCGTTTTTTTGGGCGGGGCGATACCGATTGGATGTGTGAGCAGTGTAGACAGTTGCCCAATGTGTTAAAGGATCGTACATCACATGCCTCGGATGCAGCTAGTGCAGTGCGGACGGTGACCGGCAGGGACTGCTAGATGATACTCTAGCTCCCCAACAACCAGTGCCTGGTTACCGACCCCCCTTCCCCACTCCCGCCACCACTGACTCTGGGGTGACCCAAGTATCTCATTGAACCCTTGTCTAGTCCGGCACAGCCTGACTCAGTGGCGCCGTCGAATATCGGCCACAGCGAGCAACTCACTCCTGTTTGTGGTCGCAGTATGCAGGGTGTGGTGCCATTTGGGCAGAACAACCGAGACAGAGCCATGAGGAATGCAGCCACGTATTGTGTGCATTGGGGGGACCACTGGCAGCCGGTGTGAGCTGGATGACGAGGTAGTAGTGGATGCCATGGAAACCTACATGCTCCAGCATCAACTTACCCTCTTCTAGATGACTTTGGTGTGGGGGTGAGGGGTTGGTAATGTGTTAATTGTTCACATGGTGCACTAGAAGAGGGCTGCAAAAAGGCATTGGTTCCTCTGATAAATTCAGATAAAACCTCCAGTTTGTGAGAGTAGTACTAGGACTCAGAACCGATCTGGAGCCAAATGAGTTTAGGATCTTGGAAAAAGTAACTATTTACATTTGCAATGAATTCAACCATAAATGTCTGAGTTTAAGTCTTTACAAACTAAGGGCCACATTACAAGTACGGTGGTGCAGCGCAAGAAGACCACTGCATTACCGCCGCATTATCGCACCGCCATACTGTGACTTTGTTGATAAGGTGGAGGATTTTCTTCCAGCAAAATGCCGGAAGTGAATCCTCCGCCTTACTGCAAAAAATCGGTGGAATTATTGCCAGCGGAATTGCCGCCAGCAGTAATTCTGCCGAAATCCCCATGGGGTCCAGTGGATGCCAAAAAAAGGGAGTTACTGTCTACCACCACTTGTTTTCCCGTGGTAAATCCCGCATATTTGTGATATGATATGATAGGTTATTTATAACGGGATCTAACCTGTGTTGCTCCGTGTCGTCTTGTTTCCAAGGCGAGCATGTTTCTCCTGAGCTATCTTCCCGGGACAATGGGATATGAGTTTTAATGGCAGTAGTTTGGCAACATTAGTAGTTCTATTGACCATCAACAATTTTCTTACTGAGCAGTTACTGCTCATGCATTATGGCAAACAATCCAAGGTATACACATTACTAGTTGGAAATCTGTTTACACCCCTGGGTAAGATATGTGCCTGACAGTAGTTCATTATGCAGGACACCAGAATCTACCTTTTAATTGTCCCATATGCATGAGGGTTTAGACCTAGTAGACTGCAGTTCCAGGTACAGTCCCAGAATGTTTTCTACTTCTGAACAGGCCCAAAGTCTTTGCTGCCACATGACGTTAGGGGGCACTGTTCTTGCCAGACATACAGGTGGCCATTGTATTGACTTCAGAATTGAAGCACCATGTCGGCCATACCAAGATTCAAACTTGCAACAGAGATCACACAAATCTATGCCATGGGAATTCGACCCACTGAGCTATGCTATAATTGTCCTGCATGTTTGGATACATCCATACATGCACATGCATGTGAACACTTCACACTAATCAATCACAAAGTCCTGTTTAGATATCTATTTTTTGTCAAGTTTTGCAACTTCTCAAACAGTTATTCATGGTAAATTAGTCAAACTCGCCGATTTCAACATACGCACAGAGTTGTTAACCTTTCTTGTATTTGAAATTGTATTGTGGAGGATGACACTTTTTTTAAATCACTCACTTTGCTGGATTGCGCTGTAATCATTTTGCAAAAATACTGTGTTCTTTTGCCATTTCAGACAGAATGACGTTAGCTTTGCCTGACTCGATTCTCAAAATGTTAGGTTGATTTACCTTGTGGTTTAATGCTTTTAGTGCAACTTTGTTGAACACTTGATAGCTTTTAAAAGACAGCTATGCAGCATTGTACATTTGTGCACAAGATGGATGACATATAGATTAAGTTGCAAATTGTTGAACACATTTACCGGGATTTAAGCCCAAATTACCCACTTTAGCAAAGTAAACGATCTTGGGCAAATCACTTTACATCACTCTTGTTTTTTTCCCTTAGCTGGCAAACTTGGTCACCTACGTGATTTTTGTAAATGTGCTTCATAGAAACATACTCAATCATGCAGGGCTGCTCAATATATATTACTGACCCTTATGTAGTGCATGCAACAGGCTGAATTGTCTATTGTCTCACACATGGAACATCACTAGCCACGACTCTCCCTCAAAATAGATAAGTGAATTAAATGATGCTACAATGTTTTGTGGGTGCAAGGGGATGGAGTGTCCCATTCCAAATTCTGTGTTGGAACCTAAATGGATGAGATTATACCTAGGGGTGTTAGAACTGCATCACAAATGACCTGTGAATATTTAATACACGCCTTTAAAATCTGGTAGCCCACAAATATCTGTGGGTCACTCGTAGAGGGAGCAAATCATCCCAAACTTCCCTTCTATCCACCCTTGCTTTCTCTGTTCAAACTATACCTAGATAGTCATTTTCTATTTCTAGCCTGCGCGGGTGCTAGAAATGGGAACAAATATGTATTCTATTTATAGCGCCAGCAATCTGCTCAGGTTAGAAATTCTAGAATGTAATCATGCTTGTGCTGGCAATAGAAAAACGTGTGTTCTTCCGAAGTGAGAGGGCATGCTCTTGATGTAGCTAGAAAATGTATTTTTTCTTTTTCTTTTGTGAGGTGAGGCTGATCTGTTAGATCGGATGGGGTGTGCTGGAGAGGAGCGAGGAGCAGGGTAGGTTAGTGGTTGGTAAGTGTTTGTTTTATAGTTGGTTCCACAATCGGTACTGTCATTGGATTATCTCGGTTCCCTGGTGATACTGCTAGCAGCTGCCATTTTAGGCTAGTCGCTGTGTTGAATAGCCAGGTTTTTGGTCATTTTCCAAAGATGTGGTGTTCTTCTGTCGTTCTTATCTCCTCCGGGATTGAGTTCAATAGATTGGCAATTAAACGTGAGAATGTGGTTCCTCTGAATTTCCTTTTTTCATTTTGTTTCAAATTGGAGGTTGTTGCTTGATCTTTGGTTTCCTCCTGGTTGGTAGCGTTTGATCTTGGCTTGGAGGAATTAGTCTCCTTGTCCGTGTAGTGATTTGTGGGCAATGCAGAGGGCTTTGAGGTAATGCGCTTTTGTACTGGCAGCCACTGTAGGCTTCTCCGGGCTGGTGGAATGTCGTCTCTTCTGTTTAGTCTCAGGAGTATCCTTGCGGCAGTGTTTTGGATATGTGGAGTTTTTTAGTGAGATGTTCTGGCATTGCAAGGTGGAGGCTGTTCACTTAGTCGATTCTTGCTAATACTAGTTAGATGATTGCAAGGGTCGTGTGTGACTGAGATGCATCCTGTAAATTTAATGCAATGTAATGGAAGATATGAAGGCACAGCAATGAAGGTAGGATCTAGTGGAAGATATGAAGGCACAGCAATGAAGGTAGGATCTAGTGGAAGATATGAAGGCACAGCAATGAAGGTAGGATCTAGTGGAAGATATGAAGGCACAGCAATGAAGGTAGGATCTAGTGGAAGATATGAAGGCACAGCAATGAAGGTAGGATCTAGTGGAAGATATGAAGGCACAGCAATGAAGGTAGGATCTAGTGGAAGATATGAAGGCACAGCAATGAAGGTAGGATCTAGTGGAAGATATGAAGGCACAGCAATGAAGGTAGGATCTAGTGGAATATATGAAGGCACAGCAATGAAGGTAGGATCTAGTGGAAGATATGAAGGCACAGCAATGAAGGTAGGATCTAGTGGAAGATATGAAGGCACAGCAATGAATGTAGGATCTAGTGTTTGCATAGTTCTTATACAAGTATATGAAAAGTGCTGGTTCCCAACTCGTTGAACTACCCCTTTTAGTTGTGTACAACCGATTGCTTGTTGGGAAGTCTCACAATCACACCCCACCATTATTACAGAGTGAGCTACAAACATGCTCAGAACCCAAGGAGAGGGCTGTCCCTGAGAGAGAATGAGTTCAGGCGTCTTTGCCCTTCTGCCACGCTTGCGCTCTATGCACTGCACTGATATATCTGGCTGTGACATCTCGCCCATTCTCTCCCCCAGCTGCCATCTGCCTTGTGGGCAGCTGTAATTGGCAGTGCTGGAGAGCGTCTGTGGCCTAGGGGAATCCCTGATTAAGGCTGAACCCTGAAACCTCTCTGGATCACTTCTTCAGGTCAAGTGAAAAGCAGCAAGTGTGGTTGCAAACATTTTGGAGACCCTATTCGGTGGGTTGGCCCAAGTCAAGGGGGAAAGCGGGAGTCTGCAACCACGTTTTATCTCGTACCTTTCACAGAGGAGAAATGCCCACATGCATACGAGGCTGGTCTCGCCCACAAGGTATTTCAGAGCTGGACTTCCCTTCTTGGGTGACACTAGACTGATATGCAAATGTATATTTCTCCTATGTTAAGGCACTCTGTGCTCTAACCTGCCCGTAGACCCTCCTGAGTGGGAACCTCCCCACATAACAGGTTATTTGTCCATGTTAGTTAGAAGTCGAGGGGCGCCCACATTTTTGCAAATTTTGAAAAGCAAGTGTTTGTTACACATTCTGGGCTGGGCTCGTTGCCCCCTTCAATCGGTCGGTCCCCCTAATGGTCAGACCCAGTCATTGCAGCTTAACATGTGCCGCTTCATGCACTTTGACAAAATAACCCAGGGGGGGTGGTGACTGGGCGGGAAAGACCGAAAATCAGCACATAGAGCTCGGATCCTTAGCAAGTCGCTGCTAAACTACCAATCTCCTTTTAAGCCCTGCAGTCTGGTGGCACAAAGACCTCTGCGTTCATATCCAAGCACGGGTCCCCAAGCGATTAATTTCACCGTGGCCTGGCACAGACTGTTCTTGGAACACTCCACCATGCTTCCTGGATAACATCCAGAGGTTTCGGATTGGTTTGTATTTTTTTACCCTATTTTCAACCCTTAATAGTCGAGCCAACGTGCCATTCCCTCTCTCTCCCGCGTGCCATGCCCACCACCATCAGTTCTTAGTAGGTGGATTATGCTACTTTACTTTTTAGTGAAATACTTCTGAGTATATCTCACCCAAATTGGGCTACATTTAATGTCTGTTGCTATGTACGGTTTTCTATCAAAAACATTCTGAAGTCTGTTATTTCCATTCCTGACTTTTAAATAGATTCTAAATATTCAGTATTTTAGTTCTTTGTTTGTCCCCTAGCTGCTTTAAGTGTTTACTGCATTGCCATGCGACTGTTGGTGCCTGTGTTCCCTAAAACTTCTGGGAGGGGGGAGTTCAGCCTTGGTCCCTGCCTGTGCTACCTACAGGTTAGGCAATGGTATGTCAACGAGGCTGGTGGTCTTCCTTAGTTTGTGCACAGCTGGTTAAGGTATTGTAGTACCATAGATAGAGCGTGTGGCCCTTCTGGCCACAAACTCATTTTATTTTCTTTGGTCTGGCACAAGACTGGTGTGCGAGAGACAAAGTGCTGCATTTGCAATGACTGCAGACCTTCGTGTGGTACCAGAGGGAACCGGGAGACCTGACCCTGTACCTCAGGGACTACATTTGGTCGCAATTCTGAACCTCAAACATCCCAGCGCTGGCAATCTGCCCCCGGCAACATGCGAGACATGCGGGCACCTTTCCCTTGACCCTAAAGCGCCACGCTTATCTACTTTTGGAAATAGTATTCAGTCCTCCCGACGCGTATCGGAGAACTGTGCCGCTGGAGCCCTTGTATTAATTGGGGGAGAAAAGGCAAATGTGCTCACTTCCTTTGTGCTGTGTCTGCACTCTGCGCTGTTAATTATTACTGCAGACGGTCTCGGCCCGGGCGTCTGCACACCAGCTCTATGGGCAGAGCTGAGCAGTGGGAGGGGGGCGCGGAGGCGGAAATCTCCTGAAGGGGCACCACGATTCTAAGCAACTCATGGGTGAACCTCACCCCAATGTTTTCATTGGAGGGTCATAAAGTTACCTAGCATAGCGAGGGAGCCCAAAATAATTAAGGGAGGTTATTTGTTTGTAAGGTACGGTGCTGAAATGAGGCATTCTGCAGCACGATTTTGGACTAAGATGAGGTCAAAAGCCATAAAAGTGAGTTTGTTCTTTAGGGTGACGTTACAAAAATCAGTAAATTCCATGCCACCAACACGGCTGCAGCCTGTCTATGCCAGTAATGGTCAGTGTAAAGTGCGTGCATGAAGCGCGTCAGCCTTCGTGCGTCTGATTTAAAGGGACCCTTGGCGGCATGGGTTGGTTGTGGCAGCAGCTTTGTGCATGTGTTTTAAAGTGACATTACTGAGTTACACAAAGTGCTCCTACCTATGCCAGTAATAGTCACTTTAAATCTCATGCGTGAAGGTTCAAACGCTTTCAGCATATGATTTAAAGGGGCCATTACTGGCATAGCTAGGTCAAACTATCTATGCCAGAAATGGTCACCTTAAGAAAACATCCATGTAGCTGTTGCCACAACCTATATATGCAAGCAGTCTCTGCATGTCATTTACAGTGACCACAGGATGTATTGTTGGTCACTGAAGATCACTTGGTACATACATACACACACACAATATATATCCACAAGTACCATACATGCATAATAACACAAAACACGCACACTTACCTTGGGTCTTCTGGGCTGGGGTAGGCAGTAGCCCACTGGATAAATGCAGGCCGCCAGCTCTGGCGTGCCCTCCCCCCTGCCCCTCCTCCCCAAGGACTTCAATCCCTGAGGCACCCCCCCCGTGCGACGTGCAGCAACGCTAACCTTGTTGTCATGGCAACCCTACGGGAGGGGTGTTGCGCCGCCCATGTCGGCACGCAATACTATAGCTGTGAGTGGCGCGCTGCGCTGCACGCCATTCTATTTTTTTTTTTTGCCATCCCTCCTGGGGCCTAAGGACTCGCCATGCACCACAGAAGAAGTGGGTGGGCGGCCACCCCCTCCCCCCATCCCCCACCCCTCCTCCCTTGCATGTCACTGTTGTGGATGGGATGTTCCACCAGGCTAGTGATGCTCTAGTGAAGTGTGGACGCGTGATGTGGAGAAATGGTTACTACTATGCTGCGTGAGAAACCAAGAATGCGACATTCCATCGAAATGTGTGAGGACAGTTCTGGGGGAAGGAGGAATGAGTGAGACTCCTTTGAAGTACACGAGGGTGTTGATGTTCTCGGTCTCCATTTCAGTCAGCGAGGTGTCGATGTGGGAGTGGGGGCAGTGGTGGATATTGAGAGAGACTGTTGGGATGTCAAGGCCGCTGATGGCAAAGGATTGATACCCCAGGTCAGTTGGGGTCCGCATGTACCCTGTTTCTCTTTGACAGTAACGTTGATGAGCAGCTGGCTGGGAGGAGAGCAGAGGTGGCTGCCTGGGCAGTGCAGTGTGCACTGCTCTCCTCCTCCTGCTTCTTGTTCCAGCCGGAAATACACCAAAATGTTGCCCTCAGAATTCCGACTCCCGAAATTCGGACTTTTAAAATATATATATATATATATATGGGGTGGGGGGAATATGGGATATAATAGTATCGGGGCAGTTAGGGGGTTAAAGAGGGGTTGAAATAAAAAGTCTGCATTTTCGACCGTCGGAATTCTGGGGGTCGTAGTAATCACATAGCTCCTTCCAGCTTGCGTGGAGGGCTGTATCCATCGAGTCACACTGCGCTGCCTGCCCCCCATATCTTCCAGCCCTTCCCCTCTGGTGTCGGGAAGCCACACACAAGATCTGAGTGCCAGTTTACCCCTCCTTGATTTTTCCATCAGGAGGGCCAAATTTGATTCTAGATCCAGCTGCATCAGAAGACAGATGGATGGGGGTGAAAGTGTTATCCTTTTGGGGACAGAGGGCAGGGTATGGTGAACAAACTACAACCCCCACTTCCGGAACCCCCTAGAATCCAGTGGAATTCCCAATCTCAAATGCACACACGCAACCTAATTTTACTCTATGACCTCCAACACTCTGGACTCCGGTCTTCCGAGGGCGTTCCCACTAACAGCGCATTGAGGCTATCATTATGGTAAAAGGTGCTATATAAATGACAAGTATAATACAATCGCTCAAGCTAGTGGGGAAGAGGCTGGAGAGAAAGTGCAATTTTGGGCTACACACGCCTCTGGTATTTCTGTTAACTGGGTGTCCTTTTCCAGCTTATTTTATTTGTTTTTGGGGGATTCAGCAGGTTGAAAAGGAAATTCACTCTTTCCCACTCTCACCTACAAGCCAATGGCTGCTTCCCTTTTCACACGTGACTTGCCGGTCATGCCCTCTTTTGAGCCACCTTGTTTTCTTTTTCAGTTGTTCAGCAGAGGCAAGTGGAGCAGGTCTTGTGACCTATGCCCCGCAGCCAGCCAATCGCTGCTTGCACGTTCCTGCTATTTTCGACTGTCCCTGTGAACCGTAGCACCCAGGGTTTCTCTCCCAGGACAGGGGCAATTCTTGTTTGGTTTTGGAAAGGGACAGCACCCATGCAACACACATCTCGGGCAATCTGTATACCTCCCATTAGTGCCAGCCGACTCGCCCCATAGCCGATGACCTCCAATACGAGATAACGCACACACTGCACGCCACTGATGGTAAAATGGACACGACACCAAAACAACATATGCACACCCCCCTCAAACAACCTACACTGCATCACCTATAAAAAAAACCGGAGCTGATGCTCTGTGCTAGCTATTGAATCTCCCAATCGGCCAACATCACCACCTCCCTTGACTTTAATGCACGACATTGAACCCTGGCTGTTTCTCAATTCTATCGAACTGGGAAAGGTGGGCACCACTAAAATGAAGAATAATAGTCATCAAAATGAACTGTTTTGATAATTCAAATTTCAAGGAGCTGTCTGTTGAAAGTCCAGAGACAACTGGACTCAAATAACTGCCACTCAAAGAAAACTGAATGAAACACAGTCAGTCGCTCCCAGATGGTACCGCAGACAGGGTTACCAAGTCTTGCAAAAAGTACAGAGAACTTTTAGAAAAGTTCCAATATTTTCGAGCTGAGTGATTGATCAAAGTAGAGTCAAATTCTCAATTGTGCTTAATCAAACAAGTGATCGAATTTTTCAATTGGAAGAGGAGGCCAGCTGTAGCCTAAAAGTTTCCAGGGCTCCTGTGCCAATGCATTTCGGAGTAATATACTCCTTCGTCAGGGCTGAGCCCTCTGTATAACAGTAAATCATAACACTAATCAAACAATGGTAAATCACAATCAACAACCATTGATGTAAATCCAATAATGACGTATGCATACCACAATGCATGGCCGGATGTAAGCGATAGCAGAGTGTGGGAAAAAGAAAAGAGAAAAACATGATCATGTAGCAATGTACCACATGTCTCTCATATATAACCAATGGCTAATCAATTAATACCAAAAAAGTACCTTAGTCTTCTGACCAGCCAGTCAGTGGTAACAAAAAAAAATATGTTCTTTCTAAGAAATGTTGTAAACTCCCATCTGTATGGGTGCATGCTTGAGTGTTTGTGTGCTGAGTTGGGGGGTGGCGGGTTTGGGTCTGTATGGGTGCATGCTTGAGTGTTTGTGTGCTGAGTTGGGGGCTGGGGGTTTGCGTCTGCATGGGTGCATGTTTGAGAGTTTGTGTGCTGAGTTGGGGGCTGGGGGTTTGCGTCTGCATGGGTGCATGTTTGAGAGTTTGTGTGCTGAGTTGGGGGGTGGGAGGTTCGGGTCTTTATGGGTGTATGCTTGAGTGTGTGTGCTGAGTTGGGGGATAGGGGGTTCGGGTCTTTATGGGTGCATGCTTGAGTGTGTGCTGAGTTGGGGGGTGGGGAGTTCAGGGGTTCCATTTAATAATGTCGCCACAAAAATCTCGCCATGCAAAAATATTGCCAAAAAATGGCCGTTTTTTGTGGCGACATTATTGCATGGAACATGCGGGGGACACCCCTGCAACCCTATTTTTTTTACTTTTTATTTTTTTTGCCCCTGTCCCTATATATGGTCACCCATATAATATCGCCGCAACCTTTTCCCGGCAATATTATTTACGGAGACCATATATATGGGGATAATATTACCTGATACCAGTTCAGGTCTGTATGGGTGCATGCTTGAGTGTTTGTGCTGGGGTGGGGGGTTTGAGTCTGTATGGGTGTATGGGGCATAATGTTTGGTTGGGGAGTTACCTTGGCTCTAAACCAGCTCATTACGGATGAACCGGAGAATTTGCAAAATGTATTCATTCTTTTCATTTTGGATAAATACATATCACATGTCCTTTTCATACAATCGACAATCGAAATGCTCCTTTTTGTTCAAATGATTGTAAAGGCCACATATTGACCAATTCCACAGCCTTCTCCTTGATTTTCCATATAACATTGCATTTCTTCTTCAGATTCCCACAATAATTGATCTTAGTTTTTTTTTTAACATTCATTGCAGCCAATCATTCAGATCAGAGAGGTAGAGATTAAAAAGTGCAGGAGCCAACACCCAGCCTTGCCGAACCCCTCTGCTTGTTGATATTGACTTAGACAAAGAGCCCTGACCATCCAGCCTAACTTACACTGTAGTAATGGTATGAATGGCTACCAGGAGCTGCAGTAGGCTTTCAGGGAACTTCCATTCTCTGAGTTTTTCCTGAGGGTAACCCTATTTACCATGTAGAAGGCTGAGAGATCAACAAACTATATATATATATATATATATATATATATATATATATATATATATATATCTGCTCTCATATTTATTTATTAGGGAAAGTAAACATCCATTTAACTGCATCACCAGCCCCCGCCTAATCCCAGCTTGATTTTCATCATCTCTGCCAGTGGATTTTGTCCAATCATTTGAGGCTGGTAAAACAATTGAGGAGAACATTTTACTAAAAGGATTGAGTAGAGCAATGGGTTGATAGTTATTGAGAACCACCCATCTCCTTTTTTAAAGATGGAACTAGTATAGCGGTTTTCGATGAATCCGGAATAAACCTGAGTTCCAAAGCATTCCTAAAGAGGGTTTCTGGGATTTCAGCCCAGAGAATTGTGCTGGCCTTCAATACACAATTGGGCAGGCCATCGGGCCCCAGTGCCCTCAATGGCTTCTCTGCCCTCGTGAGCAATTCCAAGTCATCTCTTTCAAATTTCAAAGTCGAGGGATGAGCCTCTTGCACCACTGATTTCCTCCCCTCTGCCGGTTAATTACCAAAGCATACATGGCTTGCAGGTGTTCTACCCACACTGACTCCGGTATATGATTTATCTGCCTATAAGGGTCCTCATTCATCATTTTCCAAACGTTACTTGAATCTCGACCACATAGTGTTCTTAGCATCTTTTCTTTATCTAAATGTAATAGTCTCTGTGTCCCTTTTACCAATTTGTAAACCCTTACTTCAGTATTTAAACTCTTTTCCCATTTCCCAGACTGCTACTATTTCATTTAAGGGCTCGCAATTGTTTTCTCAGATTGGTTTTTCTCCCCTGGATAACTTGATCAAATACTAATTTCCTCCCATCCTATCCCATGAAGCCAAAAGTTGTCATCCCCCTTTCTAGCTCCTCAATTTTGAAGTTTTGTAAAATTATAAACATTTTGGAGCTGAAGCAAGCACCCTAATGCCACACTGTTTTAGAGAATCAAAGCTGTCTTTCAGTTCCCTACTGAATTCATTAATAAACCCAGACCTCCAGATTAGATGATTACCCGAGTTGTTAAAACACACATTAATTGCAGGCGTAATGTCTCTAACTGGAAGATTCAAGAGAGGCACTACCTAAACGAGCGTGATCACTCTTTCTAGTTTCGAAAATATGAGAACCTTTACACACATCTAGCATATCTTGGGAAATAAAAACCTAGTCCATAGTGGACAAAGCATTGGAGGAATTCCAGGTTTTCCCCAAACGCCTTCCCCAGAGCATAGTAATCATTTAGTCAGTGCAATTCCTTTTCATCGAATTCCTCCATCTAGTGGCATTCAGTTTAGCCTGTCTATTGCTGGAATCACTTTTTGAATACACCCCCTTAAATTTCCACCACAATAGCAATTAAGGTCCCCCACAATGACCACGAAGTCACCCCAGTCTGCACTAAACCAATCTTGTAAAAGGTCAGCCGCACATTCTATTAAATCCTGGTTATACAGTACAAGATGATTCCAATACATGCTCATTAATGAGAGGACTTCATTATTGCATCAGCCAAGATCCCAGGGTGAGTTAAGAGCCACTGCCTGCTTGACCAGCCTAGGTTGTTCTTAATGGCAGTTACTGAATCTCCAGAGGGTCACCCTCTAGCCCCCTGAAGACCTGATTGAAGATGAGTTCTATAGCCATCTAGCAGTGGGCTTCTTTGAGCCACACCTCCTGAAGTTATATTATGTGAAACGTCCTTAATAGATCCACATCTTGCCCTGCCCATAGGAGGTGGTTAAAACCTCTGGTGCTCCAGGACACAAAATACACAATAGGGTCCTATGCATGACACTATATGCCTTCTTTTGTGCGTTCTTTCTCAAGACAAGTGCACAGCCACAACCAATCCCACACCCGATTCACTTTTTTAATCTCTTCTTCCTCCCAGTAAACTGTTCTAGAGGCCATTGGTTCTGTAGACGGACTGCATCCGGCTTTTCTCTCTGAAGCCCCTTTGTCAATTGTCAGACCTGCTAGGCCAGGACTACGGAAACATGTCATAGCCCATTGTCAAAAGGCTTCGACCTCCGACAACAGTAGATTATAAATAGATTTTGACTTTATATGAAGGAAGACTCTTTCTGTCCTCTGGTGATCAAAATAATCCACCAGCACGAGGTCACTAGAGTATGTACTTCTTAGGGATGGAATGTTATCAAAAAGATCCCACGCTTTAGCTCTGTTGAGAAGAATATTTTGCTTATATCTTAACATGAATTCCAACCCCAAGATGCCATACACTCCCACTTGGCCAATAGAAGGATCAGATGTACACTGTTATGGGTGGCTACCGCAGCCTTCCCAGCAGCGTACCATTGCGCGTATCACTTGAAACCTTGGCTGGAGCTGGGGAAAACACCCTGTAGGTCATCAGCGGCTTAGATAATAATGCTGCCACATTCACCCCTCTGACAGGAGCAGGTATCTGCCTTTTCAGTAGCTGGGGTCTCCCTAACTTGAGACATCGTTCCCACCTCATAGGTAGAGAGTTTCATATTAACCTTCTCCTCCGATTGCAGGCTGGGTGGGTGCAGAAATGGAATAATAGTACTCCGACCAGAGTTTAGGGCCTCATTTGTGGAGTTTTCTTTAGAGAGTTTGTCTTTCTTTTTGTTTTCCTTAAGCACAGTACGCGAGCCCCCTGACCCTGGGATGTCTGCCTAGGCCGGAGTCTTCACTTCCTCAGCAACTTCTTTGAGCCTTTATTCCCCTTAGATTTGGGTTTATTAGGTTGTTAGACTTCTTCACCAGCTGTTTCACACCCCGTGAGGGGGCGGCAGAAGGCCCCTCTACCCTAACCATTCCTGGCACACTCATTCGATGTCCCATCTGAATTTACAGAGGTTATCATGCCCACTGTTTCCTCCGCAGGACTACCCTGCTGAGGAATGGTGGCTGACCCGCTGGGTATGAAAGTACCACCACCACACTTTCATTATCCCACTATATGTGGTGATACAGTGGGAAAAACCTCTGGATTTACGATAACTGAAGGCAACTTGACCACATTTTCCTTTCTTAATTTAAGTTCATAGCCCTGGGAGCCCGATTGAGCACTACTTTTTGCAGTTATAAATCATTCTATGAAGTTCATTTCAGAACTCACAGTACCCAACATGGATTTTAATTGCCCTACGTCCAGATTAATATGTTCATAGACTTTAAGAAGTGAGTTCACAACAAAATTGGTACAAACCCTCATCAGTGCACGCTGGCATGTATTGGATGCAGAATTGTGGGAAGCCCCTGTGTGAACATGCAGAGAACCAAGACTCTGCTCCCTGACCTGAATTTAGCACTCCCCTACACCAGAGGAAGGCGTGATGCGCCCTCAAAATCGGACTGCAGTGGGCAACTGGACGATTCTTGAAAAGAAGAGTTGAGACCAAACGGTTCCGGAGATTTCTCTGAGGAAGTCCACCTCCTCTGTGTAGAATATAACAGTCCCCCCCCCACCCCTCCCCTGCTGTCACCATTGAAGTTATGTTGTGGCTCCAGAGATAAACTGACTTGTTTCACCAGTTCTTGGGAGACAACTGGGACTAAAACTGAAACATCAGAAATGATATCCGTTCCTGGAAATGTCCCTGTACCTTTTGGAAGAGACATTATCCTGCAATGCAAGCCCATCCGATGCCTCCACCATGACCTACTGCGGCCCGAGGGCTTCCTCCAAGGATTTATGAAAATAGCGTGTCATTTTGTTGGAAGCTGCTCTTTCTGAAAGAACAGCGAGCGACTTACTGCAGCTTGAGCATGAGAGGTTTACAGCTTGTGCACCACGCTCCAACACAGACACAGCTCCCATCTCACTCCGTTCAGTTTATTTATTTTTACATTTATAAAGCACGCAAAAACCCTTAGGCACCGTGGTGCTGTTATAATCCAGTTACATAAACATAAAGGTCAGGATGTACAGATGGTAGGTTTAGTTGAACAGCCACGTTTTTTTTTTCTAAAGGCCCAGTCTGATTGTTCAGCTCTTAAGTCTGGTGGTAAAGTGTTCCATTGTCTGGTTGTCACGGCTGGGAAACCAGAGCCGCCCCCATGCACTCAGTGGAACCTTGGTAGGGTGAGCCGGCGGGTGTACGCCCATTTTACAGGCCTGTATGATTGTGCTTTTGTAAATTTCTGCGACCAGTAAGGCGGCGCAGAGTTGGAGAGGCATCTATGAGTAATGGATAATATTTTGAACATGATTATTTCACGCACTGGCAACCAGTGGGCATCTCGTCTTACTCTTTATGTGATCCTGTCTCGGAATGTTGAGTGCAGCACCGATGGCATTGTTTTGGATCACCTGCAGCTTCCAGAGGTTGTGTGCTGAGGTTCCTGCAAATAATGCATTGCAATAATTGAGTTTTGACCCAATGAGAGCTCTGGCAATGGTGAGGGAGTTTTTTGGGGATGGGAAAGGACTGGAGGCGTTGATGAGCTTAGTGGTGTACGCTGTGGAGGAGGCGATAGTGTTCACCTGGCTAGTCATGGACAGTGATGCATCAAGGTAGACACCCAGGATCTTTACTGCGGCCGACACTGGGATCTGGAGACCGTCAATTTTGAAGGTGGAGCATGAGCAGTTAAAGCTTCTGATTAATGCTCTGTCTTGTCCTTTAGACGAAGTCTGTTGGTAGCCACCCAAGCTTGGATGGCAGAGTAGATGGGATTTAGTGCAATTGAGTCTTCAGAGTGATTACTGGCGAGGGGTAGGAGGATCTGGATGTCATCTGCATAATTGGTGTATGAGATACCGATGGAGTCCAGGAGGTCGAAGAGGGGTTTCGTGAATATATTGGGTAGTGGAGACACAGGAGCCTTGGGACACGCCACATAGGTTGGGGTGGATGGGGGCACAGAGTGTTTCGGAGAACACTCTGCATGTTTATTTTATTTATTTTTATTTGTAATGTGCATGGACATGCCCTATAGGCTTAAGAGAGCAGGGACACACAAATAGGACACGCAATTTTGAATGGAGAGCAGAGCAAGGATGGGCAGAGATCTGACTAGCAGAAGAGGACTGTCTTGAGTACATGTTTAAATTTCATAAAGCTGCTACAGGCTCTCGGGTCTGGTGGGAGGTTATTCCATAGCCTTGGAGCTGTGTGGGCAAAAGAGTTCAGTGCAGCCATGGCCAGTCTTGCCTTCGGAATAAGATTTTAGTTGTTAGATCGCAGGACCCTTCTTTCTGGCAGCCGGACCAGTTTCTGTGCAAGATATCTGGGGACATCTCTGTGGAGGCATTGATGTGCAATGCAGAGTGTCTGGAAGACCACACTCTTTTCCACTGGGAGCCAATGGAGATTTTGTCTGATGACAGAGACGTGGTTCTGTCTGTGAGGAAGCATGCTACCCACATAGTGGCCTCGTGTGAAAAGTGGGTGGCAGATACTAAGTGATGGCATAGTATTTGATGGTCAACCAGATCAAAAGTGGCCGAGAGATCCAGGAGCAACAGGAGGGCTACCTTTCCCTCATCTCTGCTTTATCCATTTGATTTTTTTAGGTCTAGATGGGCGGTGGCCTGGTCGGAATGCTGATTGGCACATACCTAAGATGTGGTTGTCCTCAAGGAAATGCTGAATTTGGATGTAGGATGCCCTGTTGAGGATTTTTAGGAGGAAGGGGACTGTTGTGATGGAGTGGTGGTTGTTGGATGCTGAAGGGTCCAGCGTGGGTTTTTTAATGAGGGTGGACCCAAGTTTCCTTCAAGCTGGAAGGGACTGCACTGGAGGAGAAGGAGGCATTGATAAAGCAAGTGAGGAATGGGATGAGGGGTTCAGTGCAATACTTGATAATGTCGGCTGGGCAGAAAGCCCCTTTGCACCTGGATGTTTTAAGCTCTTAAGGCTGTAGCCAACCTCCGTTTCAGAAACGTTCTGGAAGCGAACATCTGGCAGGGATGGGGAAGTGGGAAGGAAGGAGGGTGGTTGGGGGTGAGATTTTGAGTAGAGCTTGTTTTTCAGAGATTTTCTAATGTAAAGAAGAGAGAATTCTGTTCTGCATGGTTTTTGGGATATTTCCACACCATTATTCATATTTGGTGAGAGTCGCTGGAGGGACGGCTGATGCTTCAAGCTCCCTGAGTATGTTGAAGAGCTCTTTTGTGTTTGATTTAGCGTTAGTGATTCTAAGGTTTTAAGAGGGGAAATTTAGCAAGGATGATGGCTTGATTTATATTGGTGGGAGATGGTTTTAAAATTTTGTTTATTGAGGTCCGTGGGGGATTTTTTCCAGTTTGCTTCGGCTAGGCATTTTTTAGTTCTAAGTTCTTGCAGCTCATTTGTGTACCAGGAGTTAATGTGGCTGGATGGTTTTGTCTTACGCAGTAAAGGAGGGTCCACCGTGTCAATTGCAGGTATCGGGGTCTCTAGCTGTAGGTCGGCCAGTGCACAGGGAACACTGGATAGGTGGAGGCGGTGTTCCGTCAGTGGGGCAGTTAGCTGTGTGAGCGGAGGGGGCAATGTTCTCTTTTGTCTGTTTGCAGGAACTGTGCTCAACTAGCTGGTAGGGGTGTGTTGGAATATGTAGCAGTGGCAGGTAGTGGAGGTATGGTAAAGGTCACTGTGTGGTGGTCAGACCTTGGCCAAGGGGAGATGCCGCTGATGTCAACTTGGCAATTAAGGTCGGCTATCCAGTCCAGCGTAAAACCTTTTATATGGGTGGGGCACTGACGTAGTGGGTGAAGCCTAATGCCGAAAGTGAATTGGCCATGGAGGCTGCATTCTGGTCGTTTAGGCCCAAGTTGATGTGCCCTAGGAAAATGGGTTTTGAGATGTGTTTAATGTTGTGCCCTAGGGAGTGTGCAAGGTCCTCTTTGAAAGTACCCAAGGGGCTGGTGGGCGATATACAATGTGGAGGGACAGAGATTCAGTCGGTGAGTAGGGCAGTTTGACAGAGAGTAGGTTGCAGTTATCCATTATGGCAGTGCCAAGATGCCTAATTGCTAGGGACTTTTGTGAATGAGTGCTACTTCTTCTCCTCTAGTCTGTTGTTCCAGTATATGCAGGTGGCATGGCTAAGGTAAGGGCTGGGCCAGAGGCAGCATGTAGCTGAGTTTCGGTGCTAACCAGGAAGTCAAGATTGAGATTAGTGATGAGATTGCATATATCCAGGGCATGTGCAGGGATTGATCTAGCATTAATTAGGGCTGCGCGTAACGGAGGAATGATGAATCGTTGGCTACTCTGGATGGCATCAGTAACTATGAGGGAGGGAGAGAGTGGGCAGGGTGTGCGTGGGTGTTGTAGCAGTGTTGCAGAGAGAGTGTTGCTGGTCATCTTGATGTGCAGGAGGTGTAAGGGAGGCATGGTATCACAAGTATGACACGGACACGAGAGGTATATGTTTCAAAATCTTTATTCAATTTTAGGGGTTTGGAAAAACTCCTACTTTGCCCTATAGCTGTGATGGGAGTAGTCTCTACCATTAAATAATGAAGAAAACACAGTCCTTCTCAGTCTCTGTCAAATCAAAATGGCCTATACTAACAAAACCTAATGCCTGCCCTATCTGTTTTACAAAGTGTGTGTAAAGGGAAATATGTATGCAAAGGAAAATCAGTGTTCTAACATAAAGGATCAAAGTGACAGCTCTCCTCCCCACGTTGGACAGTACAGAGTAAGGCGGCCCCCGTAGACAGGATGACACACTCTGGCTCAGGTCTCAAAACAAAAGGCAGTTTAAAATGTGGATGGAGGCCTGCCTGGCCTTCTGCATTAGTCACGCTTTCCAGCATTCCAAAAGTTCTTTCACAGTTCAACAAAAAGTTCATGGACCTCTCAAAGCTTTAACAGTTCACATCGGTCTCCCTCAGTCGGGCTTGGACCTCTCAATCACTTGCAGGGGTTCCCTTCCCCTAATTTATCACCCTTCTGGTCTCCCTCAATCAGGCTCTGACCGTTCACGGATGTTGAAGATTTTCGAATGTGCCAAGCTTTTACTATAGACCTCCCCATGACCACTTTGACTTTCTCTTCAGCTCACACACTCATGTTATTTGCTCCAGTGTCTCTTGGTCTTGGTAGTTCAGTACCGTAAGCACAAAAGGTTCAAAGAAATCTTTCACTTAAGCATTCACCTTTCACTTCCCCTTTTGCCGGGGTTAATTTCGACCATTACGCATTTCAGAGTACGTTCACTTTGCCGCTTTATAACAAAAATATTTCACATTTCGCAGAGACTTTAGAGTGGGCTTCTTCCTTTCACTGGACCACTATGTTACTCTGTATCACTGGCTTCACAGTTATCGTTCATCACTGGTTAGCTTTCTTTTGCGTCTCATCAGCATGTGCACAAACTTCACTTGTGAGATACTGTTGCGGCTTCAATCTTTCCTTGATACAACCTGGCCTTTCATGTCTTTCACCAACTCACTGGTTGTGCGCATTCCTTTCTTGTCTCTGCAGCTTTGATTCACAAGACAAGGTTAATACCACAGGCTTGGCCTCGCCTCCCCAACTCTGTCGGTCACCCGAGATGGTTGCTGGCATCCTTGAAACACAATGCAGGTTTCTTCTTGTTTGCGATTTGGATTCCTCCAGGTCTCCTTCACGGCTTTCCATAGGCAACGGCCTCCTGCGTGGAACTTCAGGTTTATTCTACCCTTGGTCTTGTCCCTCGATCAGTCGTCCTGTTCCAGTAGGTTTGCCTTCGCCCCGGAAGATCTGCTCCTTCTTGTGTTCCACCTTGCTTCGAGTGTGTCTCTAGGTTCTGCCTTTTATCCGTGTGTGGAGAGCTAATGGGTATCAGATGTAAAGGGAGAGACTGGCGGCACAGAGATGCCAAAACGTTTCCCAGCGCTTGCACAATTATAAATAAATGAAGACTATAGGCTGCATGTTACTGGAGAGGGTGGGTATATTAGCTATATACACACCACATTAAAGAAGCAACATGAAAGAGAATTGCAGAGACACTGTGCCACAAAGTCCAAGTTAAAATTGCAATTTTGCATTTAATTGTGCAGAGGAAGTCCGCCTTCTCTTGATACCATTCTCTTTCATGGGTATCAGATGTATGTGATTCAAGTCAAGTGTCTGACTTTGCCTGACCCGATTAGCGGGACCTATCCAATGAGATACGTAAGGGTTAGCCTCTTTATTCTGTCGCCCTCTTCCTCGGCCCAGTGTTTGTGCAGAAAAGGGGGGAGTTGGGACATTGGACAATCCGATCAAATAGGATTGGGTATGGGAAAGGGGTGAATACCACGTCTCACCATCTGTTGTCTCAGCCACACTCCCTGAAGACCCCTCACTCAGGTGATCCTCCTGCACTGGGTTTGGATCCAAGGGAGGGGGGAGGAGGAGGGAGAGAGAGAGAGAGAGAGAGGGAGGCAGGGAGGGAGGAAGGGAGGGAAGGGGGGGGAGAGAGAGAGAGAGAGAGAGAGAGGAGAGAGAGATCATTCCCCTAATTTTGAGTTTCTCAGCTCTAAGGTAGGTATAGTGGTGGTATAGGTGGGTTGGCAACTTAATGTTCTGTTTCTCCTGATGATGGATGGTGGGCGTGTGCAGGTGATGTCTGAGCCTGCATTCATCATACTGGTTTATTGTGTGGGTTGAATGGCTGGGTTGAGTATCTTGTGCTGGGTGTGTTGAATCTGTGGGGGAGCCTTGGGGGCAGAGTGGTGAGGCTGTGCTCTGTTCACACACAGGGGGGTGGTTTGGCTGTGGTTGCAGAGGGGGAGGGCTGTGTGCAGAGTGTGCCATAAGAGGATGGGCTGGCATCGTGTGTGAGTGAGGCAGAGGTTTAATCATCAAGGTGAGTAGATGCTGATGCGTGTTGAGATGAGGAGGAGCCGGCTGACACAAGGAATGAAGGCGAAGGAGCATAGAGCTCCTATCACGAACGGTAGTGTGCTGGGTTTAGCGGGCCCCATTAGAAGGGAGACAACCCTCGTGTCTGAGTGGCGGTGGTCTGATGTAGGCGCCTGGTGCTCTTTTTATCCAAGGGGTCCCTGGCGCTCATGCAGAGGGGCGGGGGGCCGGCAACCATGTGAGGCAGCACCGCTGGTATGGATGGTGACATAGAGGAGGTTGCGGGCATTGGACCTGGCATGAAGGGGAAACGCAGTACACACAGTTGCGGAAGCGCCAGTTTGGTAGGAGCTTGCAGTGTGGCAGAATGTGGTCTGCGCGAACATGAAACGAGCCTGTGACTCTGGGGAGGCGGGTGCTACAGCAGGGGCAGTTGTTTGCAAGGTAGCTTTGCTCCCTAATTGGTAAGAGGCCATAGGAGGCGAGTGACAGGAGCAATTCTAAAGGACTCACCCTAATTCCTAGAGCAACTAGAATAAGTGCACTTCGGTGAATCGTGTTATTGCCGGGGCTGGACACGGAAAAAATGTATTGGAGGGGCAGGGCTGTGGGAATGAGAGGTTGGGCCAAGTGGTGTAGCCCCAGGCTAAGTTGTGCAACACAGTATCTCTTAATGGAATCCAATCCTAGCAATTTGCATTAAAGCAAAGAGCATTATGGGAGCATCATGATGTCCAATTTTTTTTTATATTAAACGTGTCTTATAGTGATTCAGTAAGAAGCCCTTTTAAGTAAATAATGGACTGTTGGTCACAATATTCACCCTAATAAAGAGATGTCTGTAAATTGCAGGACATATATGCAAGTGTGGACAGCTGCAGCACTGTATGTGAGGATCTGGCAGTGTCTGCCTGCAGGGCAGATTCTTCTGAAAGCGTTGCAATGCAGGGCTCCCGCGCCATTTGCAAAATGGTCTGCGGCGGGGGCCACCCTTAGTGCAGACGCCCCCATTTTGCACAGCCCAGGGAATGACAGGTGTTTGGGGGGGCGTGGCCCCACAAGTCACTGCCCGAGGGAGGGGGGGGTGAGTGGGGGCGTCATCTTGGGGTGATGGCAGCAAGCCGCAGCCTGGGAGCGCTCCTGTATAAAGAGCGTCGGCAAGTAGGGGCGGCGTCATTGTTTCCTGATCCTGGTTCGTGTTGCCCTCCTACCCGCCCCATCATTACTGTTTTATCTATGCTTATGTTTTTCTCTTACAGACACGCCCAGCGGATGTTACAGGGTGTTCCCTGCAGAAAGTACTGGCACATACCACAAGGGGACTGCACAGCCATGAGCTCAGAATGAACGGCACCCAGGAGAATTAGACTCAGGGGAGGCCCATGCAAAAGGGGAGGGCTAGGGGGCTTGGAAGACCTTCCAACTCCAAAAGTGGGTGGGGGAAATTGGGGAGTTTATCGAAGGAGGAGAGTAACAACGAATCCTAACAAGGGGAGGGGAAGGAAAAGAATGGAGTTAGTGGGAAAACAGGGCTCTGGGAATTAATGATGAAACAAAGATCGGGGGTAGGAAGAGAATGGGGAAGTGCACCTGGCAAGAGGGACGGTTAGGGCAGGGATAGGAAGAAAATTGGGGAATACGAAGGGTCAGCTTAGGGAGCTAACCTGTGAAATGCCTAGGATGGTGTCCTTGGAATTCTGGGGTAAGTGGGCGAAGTGAAGCAAGGTCGGGTAGATTATGGGATGACCTGTAGGAGCTGGGTAAGGAGAGGGAGATGGGGAAGGAATGGCTAATGGGATCCTTGGGGAAGGCCGCTAACGGGGAAAGGCAGAGCGGTAGAGAACAGGATGGCGAAAAGGGAAGGAGCTGGGCAATGCGAGGCCTGGGGGGCTTGGGGGGACAGCAAAGGCAGATGAAGTTTGGACAGCACTGGGTTTGATGAAGTAGGGGGGAGTCACGTTAGGTTAAGGGCAGGACGTTGTGGGGGATCAGGAAATTGTAAGGAAAATATAGACTACCAAGGGGAAAGGATAAGTGGGTAAAGAAGAAGGTAATGTAGGGGAAAGCTAGGAATAAAGAATGTGGGGAAAAGTGATAAGTTGTATGAATTAATTAAAGGAAAATGAAGCGGAAATGTCAAGTGAAAAAAAGAAATGGGAATGAAAAAATGAAGGATAAAAATGAAAAGAAGAAACTGAAAAAGAAAAAGTTGGGCTAGCAGGACAAATAGGGACGGACGGGGCCATCAACGGGTCCGCAAGAACCTTTAGGGGGAGGGTTTAGGATGCTACTCTCAGCGCAGAATCCTGAGGGTAGCGGTGAAACAGAACACCTGTAAGATAACTCCTGACTTTATGTATGTTAATAAAGTTTGCTGTGGCAATTTCACTTCCACTCAGCCAACTGGTCCTGCCTTTGATTTGGGTACCTGGGGGGGGCTCTAAGGGAGGAAGGGAGTGTGAATAGAATGTGGACACAAGAGGGTTAAGAGTGGGCCGTATCTCGGGACGTGCCCCCTGTGGGTTGTCGCCGCTAAACGTGTTATTCGTGCGTGCAATGTAACGAGCAGACGGCGTTCAGAAGACTAGGCAGCACTCCGTGCTGAGTCTTCTGAAAGCTTTCTGTTCGTTGAAGCAGAAGGATCTCTGACAGTCAAGTGCTAGCCCCTGGATCCAGGGGACGGAGCGGCACTCCGGCAAGACATTTTGTGCCAGTGCGCCACTCCGTCTTGTTCTGGCCCATTCTCTGCACTGGATATTACCGCGCACACAGCTCAAAGGGGAACCAAAAAGAGGACCCCGCTGTCACTGAGTATGGTCTCCTTAATGGATGAGGGACACATATCGTTCAATATGGGCATGCAGCAATGTGCAGCACGCTGTTCTATAAGCCCAATCAGAGCCCCCACCTTACCCTTTATCCATACTCTGCACTTAATTGAGACCCCTTCATCCACTGGGGCGCGCAGGGAAAGGCTGGACGACCACCAGAAGCAGTTTCACCTAAGGAGTGTACCACAGTCTATCCCGAAATGTCTGCTCCACACTCAATCACGTGCATAGCGTTGCCCTTCTACCACATGTCCTGGGAGGGGGGCCCCTTGGACTTAAAAATAAAAAAGAAATCTACATTTTCTTTTCTTTTTGTAGTCACTCCGACTTCATAAAGAAATGATTTCCGTTAAGGACTGAACCATAATGGAAATAATTTCTTTATGAAGGCAGAGTGACTTCAAAAATAAATAGTTTCTTTTTGAAGTCTGAGGGCCCCCCACCCCATGACATGAAAGCCTCTAGGCTGGAGGCCTCCATGTCGTGGGGTGCAGGGCGCTCTATGACTTAAAAAAGAAATTGTTTCTATTTGAAGTCACTCTGCCTTGGTCCTTAACGGAAATAATTTCTTTATCAAGTTGGAGTGATTGACTTCAAAAAGAAACCATTTCTTTTGTACCATTTCTGTATAATGCATTAAAACACATATTTATTAATTTTTCCTAGTGCAGTGTGTGGCGTACCCCTGCAGCAGCACGTTTGTGCGTATTGTGCAAGCGTGGTAATCTAGGCCGGCCCAGAGTGTGGTGCGACCCATGATTTGTTGCTGAGTTGGGTCGGGGCCCTCCGCATGGAATGCAGGGGGTCCCCCAAATGTTATGCTATGCCACTGCTCTCAATTGAGGTGCTTGATGCTGTCTGTGGTGTCCGCTGTGCTCCAGCCTGCAATGTTCGTACTGCCAGTCCAAAAACCACGAGGAATGAACCTCGCAACGTCCTAGCTATGTCGCTACTCACAGTCAAGCCGCACAAACTGGTTGACCGCTTCCGACAGAAGAAAGTCTAGTTCCGATTTAAATATGTATTTGTAATTGGGCTTGTATGATATGATATGGCATTTATAACGTGCCTATACACAAGTGTTTCAAGGCGCGACGAGGCAAGGGAGGGGGAACAGAGGAAAGAGAGACAACGATCCTACTAGGCCAATGTCATTCAGATCCCTCAAGTGCATGGGGAAGGGGGGAGGGGACAGTGCAATACATGGGATAATAGAATAAATAACAAAGTAAAGTAAGGCCAGCAGGTGGCAAGTGCAAGGGAGAAGGGTAAGTGCCGGCATCAGGTGTCAAGTGCTAGTGGTA
Source organism: Ambystoma mexicanum (assembly GCF_040938575.1). Lineage (NCBI taxonomy): Eukaryota > Metazoa > Chordata > Amphibia > Caudata > Ambystomatidae > Ambystoma > Ambystoma mexicanum. The sequence continues at coordinate 464,880,199 of NC_090929.1, forward strand.
GGACTGTAGGGATACAGTTTAGTTTACTGAGGTTCTAGTTCAGCAGGGCGCTGAGGGGGTGACAAGGTGTCATTAGGGGCCTGTGCCTATCTCGGAGAGTTTGCTATGGGATAGGGACTTTTCCCAGAGAGCACAAACCTAGAAAAGGACGGCTGTATGATGGTACTATGGTAACTTTGCATGCGAGTGTCGCAGATTACAAGCTACGCCATCTCTAGTACATTCACAATGTTGCTGCACATCTAGTATTTGGGTTACCGTGCTCTTCCTATACCCTTCCACTTCTGGAGAAGTGTAGTGGTTACGCAACAAGTGCAGACAGAAGTTTAAAGTACCTTCTATTGTCCACAGACATTCTCTGGTGCCGGAGCCGGGGTTTCTTGCTGAAGAGTGCATCGCTATACTCCTTGTCATCTGCCCCATTATTCTAACCAGCTTCTCCTTGGCATGCTTCGGCTACACTACACCTACAGTAGAGAAGGCAGCGTCCCTCCTACTGAACCACCTCCTTTTTGGTAGTCGTCCTCTGTCCAATCTGACCTTTTAAACCAGTCCTAAATACCCTCCAGCTGTTGTGTGTTTGAGCGCTCTATAAAACACTATACCCACTATCAACCACATTGCACACGTTTTCTAGGACTGTGCAGTAGGAATAGGACATTATCCCTCCCTACAATATGTAGAATGGAGCGACAACCACCATCAATGTTCTTCTTTTAGTTCACTTTTTAAAATGCTTCTACAACTGTTCTCAATATGCTCCGGGTGTTTTGGTAATTCTAGTGATAACATCATAGAGCCACGGACACACCTAAGTGGAGTCCTTACTCATTCTGGTCAGGTCAATGCCCACTCTCATTGGTTGCATCCATCACGCCTCTTAGTAGTTACTTTGTGGAGCTCCTCGCCTCTGAAACTGCTGATCAACCCCCTCCTTTAGTTTTAATGGTTGTTTTCTCGTCTTTTGGCACAACTTTCAAGTTTCTCAGGCAATACCCTTGGTCTTTTTGTTGTCCCCTTTACTGGACATTTGTTTACCCTTTATTTGTCGATATTCGCACCTTGTATATTTACTGCCTCTCCCTAGACCTTGCTGTTGCCTTGGAATCTGGCCACTCCTGGACTTCGTTGTCTCATCGGGATGCAGTAATCTGCTGCTGCTCCTGGATTTCTTTGCTCCCTCTTTGTTATGATTGCTTTGTTTTTTACACATGCTAGCAGGTGCACTAATGTCCTCCCCTTCAAACCACCGCACCCCATTAGACTTTCTTCTTGCCCTCCTTCCTACAACTTCATTGTTTTCCCACTACCTTGAGTTCCTGATTCTTGCCACCTTGACCTTCCTGGAAACGGCTTTCAACCTCTCCACATCCAACTTTCCCTCCCTAAATACTTTCCGATCAGAGTCCTTTGTCCCTCTGGCTCCAACTCTCGGCCGGTCAAAGATTTCTCCAAGCAGAGAGTGGAAGGTAGATCCCTTTACACGGCGGGTTCCTCCCTCTGGAATGGCCTCCCTGCCCCCATTAGGGTCTTAAGTTCCGGAAACTTCTCAAGACTTTACCTTTCTCCTCTTCCTTCTCTCTCTCCTCCTCCCTTGCTAACTCTCCCTCTCCCTCTGCCGCTGCGACTGGGGCCTGGTCCCTTCAGAGTCATACAGGGGCCAGACCAACCCCCACCAGTCCGCCCAGCCACCCTTACCAGCACTTGGCCTCGGGCTTTCTTTCCCGGATTAGCCCAACCTGGTCCCCCCTGTCCGCCGCACTCATCCTCCCTTCCCCCTGGTACTTGACAACTTGGCCCCCCTCAGCACTTGCCCGCCCCCACCCTTGGGGGAACCCCACTCCTGCACTTCTCCCTCTACCCCCTGACCCATGCACTTACCACCTTGTTCATGTTCTTGCGCGGTAGGATAGTCACAAGTCCAATATAACCTTTTTTGTTGTTCCACTTCTGTTAGTCCCATGTCCCCCACCTCCCATCTTGTCTTGTGGCACCTTGAAACACTTGGTGCATAGGTGCCATACAAATGCCAAATAAAATAAAAATAAAATAAACCCGTTCAAATCCTTTCTGTCCCACCACGTATTTGTCTTTTGCTCCGTTGTTGCTCAACTTTCGCCAATCGCAAGCTTTTTAGTTACATTTGACGTGCATGATCCAAAAACCCCACTCAATTTGAATTCCATTTGATGTGCCTGATTGTAGCCCCTTCCCATTTTTCACTACAGTGACTGTACACGCCCCTGATGCTTTTCTTGATAATTCTACCTTTGCTTGCTGTGTTCTTTCTGTTCACAAAACGCTCAGTAAATTGAGCTGCTTGCTAGAGGAACCGCACTGATTGGCAGGGGTTTTCATCAATTTCAGGGCATAAACCCTCCATGTGTAGAATCCACTACAGTCTCCTGCAGCCAACATTATTTGCATGCGCGCGTGCATGTGTTATGGATGTGAACCTGTCTCATAAAGAATCTGGCAGCCGGGCAAATTCCAAGACTGCAGAGATGAGCTCCGTTCTCAATGGGTGTCTGGGTTCAATCCTTAGTCTAGATCTGGAGAGTTTACCTGGGATGAACCCACCGAGTGTGTAATCCCCAGAAATTGGGCACCCAGAATGGCTGCAATCCTGTGATTGGGTGTTTGGGCCTTCACTGTAGCCTCAATTTCACATACGTGTGCAGAGTCTGCTCTCATTACTTGTAGAAGTCTTGAACTGAGATACCACAACCTCCATCGACTGGACTTGAGGAAGGCCTGGAAGAACATGACATTTTTCGAGAGCCAAGGCACAGCTCTGTCTATGAAATGTGTGGACCTGACACTAAGAAACCCGGGTGAGACCACGATGCTCAACTCCTGTGCCCCATCGAAGCCTTGTGCTTGAATGCTTTGCATTACATACTTAGAATAGTTGCATGCTTAAATCGCTATCATTGGTGTAATTGTCATATACAAACATCTTGCATAATTTTTGTTCTCAAAATGCTCTCATTGTTTTGCAAAGTGGCCAGAAACCCATATTGGTGCTATTTGTTCCCTTCCACTTTTTCATAAGTAATTTATTTACAAACTGGGGGTGATTAAATTACTTGCATACTGAGTGAGAAGGTGTTTTATTAACAAGCAGTAATTTATTTACAAACCCAGACAGAAAGACGTCATTACAATATGCAGACTGGATGAATACAAGACCACTTGAGACCATGCTAAGTGAAACAAAATACATGTACGTTGGATCTCATGATTTTATTGTTTGGGCCATGCATCCCCTGTCAAGGCAACGTCCATCACTCTTTAGGCCATGCCCCCCTTGTTACAGCCCCATCTCCCCCCGATTTTGTATCTCACTTAAAGCACTAAATGTAATGAAGCGCACCTATGGCTGATTCAGGGCTGCGGTGATGGTCTGCCTGTCTTGGCAGCAGTGTACTGCCTTAAAAGGTGCACACCCATGAGCTGTGAACCACTCCAGCCCTATGGCATTCAGGCACCACATTCTGCTTGCTGCCCAAGGGTTGCTAGGTACCCAATATGGATCGTGGCTTGTTTCAGAGCACTGTCATTGCCCTGCCAGAGAGGACTGCTGAAGCAACAGTATGTGAACTTGATGGTAAGTTTGTGTATGTTTCAATGTATTCTAATGTGTGTATAAAACGCACTTGCAAACGTGTCTGTAAGAGAATAACTGTGTAGGTAGTTGTACAGATATGTCTGTGCAACAGATGAGTGCAAGTGTTTGGTGGCTGCATAATGAGTCATTTCTGATAACAATGCCGGCCTATTTTATTTGTATAACGTCATCCAAAGTTACTGTATTGGTAATTCTGCCTGTAGCTTCATGGAAGTGATTTACAGTGACTGCATCATGGAATTTATTTACAGTGACTGCACTGGCATATACTAAGCTATTTACACTGGGAATGCTGACATATATAATGTAATTGTAATTTGCATAGCCCCTTTCACCATTGGTATGGTCCCAACGCACTGTAGGTCGAAATCCAGGTATGGGGAATCCAGCAAACAGTTACATAATGCGTGTGTGTATTTTAGCCAAAAGGACGGTAGGTAGGGGTTGCCAACTCCCTGCTAGCCACCCATGTCGCGCATGCAAGTGGACGTGTGCAGAGAGACATTGTGTGAAGCCAGACCGAATGCTTATCGTGGAGGATAGCTGCATTCTAATGGCAGAGGTGTTGTGTGCAAAGTGCCTTAGAGTAGTGCATGAGCACCGATAGGTGGTCTGGAGAGTATGCAGGAGCATGAGACACATAATGTGTGCAGCTAGACCACATTTTATCATGGGGGATCGCTGCATTCTAATGATAGAGGGTGTTGTGGAACTTGTCTTAGAATAGTGCATGTAGCGGAAGGGTGTTTAGAGGTAGTTTGGAAAGTATGGAAGAGATGTGTACAGCTAGAGCACATTTTTATCATGGGGATAGATGCATTCTAATGAGAGGTGTTGTGCAAAGGGCCTTAGAATAGTGCATGGGTGCTGAGAGGTAGTCTGAAGTGTATGCGAGAGCAGGAGACACGTGTGGAGCTAGACGACATTTATTGTCGGAGATAGCTGCATTAAAATGGCAGAGGTGTTGTGCAAAAGTGGCTTTGGGTAGTGAAAGGGTGCAGAGAGGTAGTCTGGCGAGTACGTGGGATCAGGAGAGACATTGGGCCTCATCACGAGTCTAGCAGTATTCCTGCGCAATTACCTCCGAGTGGAAATGGCGTTTGCGCTGGGTCATGCAGCAGAATTAGCGTCGCGTCACAACCTGCCGTGATGTGCACCCCACTCCGGCGGTAACTCTATTACCGTCCGGTGGAAATGGTGAGAAACCTGAAGGTGTCTCCCTGACTAGTCCTACGGGGGTCTGTCATGCAGGTGGCCAGGACACAGCTATCGCTATTGGATCCAGTTCCTGGGGTGGACCAGTGAGGGAGGATCACCTTGATGGGGGAGTCCTCGGGGAGTGGAAGTGGGAATCTTGTAACACCTTTTTCCCAACCTACCATGTAGGATACTCAAACACACAACCCCCCCCTTTTCAAACGTGAACTCTTTCGTAGGTGGACGGACTAACAGCCTAGCCATTTACCTGTCCTGTTCCAACACAAAGGTCAGGCAATTGACCAGAACCACACACAACTGACTGCCCTTTCCCTTCTCCGCAGGGATAAAAGGTGGAGCACAAGAACACAATATGTGCAAGGCAGACCGCACGACGAGAGAGTTAATTCAGCACGGCAGTTAGTTCAAGAGGAGGAGAAAGATGGCGCAAACCGAGAGGGCGACAAGTGGAGAAGCAACCTTGCCCTTTCTGACCAAGGCCTGTGAAACCTCTGCAGAAGGAATCGTAAGAACGCAAACAATAGCCAGCGCATGTTGGAGCAGATGTCAACGGTACACAGGGCCCTCCTCCGCTGATAACCAAGCCAGGGAGAGACTATTGTCTCTGTGGTACTAACCTTGACACCAGAGAGAAGAAAAGCCAAGCGGTTCATCACAGTCGGGGAGTCGAGGGGAGAGCCGATAAGAAACCGAACTGTGTTGAACAAAAGTAGCAAACGGCTAATTGCACTGTGAAAGAGTACAAAAAACTGTTGATACCAGAAGGGGGGAAAATAAGCAACAGAGGAGCCAGGCACCACGTGGTTGCTCACTCAGGAAACTCTGGCCAATTACCCGATTGTTGAAACTACCATAACCAGAAGGCCTTGGGAAGGGTGAGAAGGGGGTCTAAGTGGTCATAAAGGGGTCCAGTAAAATCCTCTGTACAATCGAATATTTTTGACCAACAGAAGATTGTGAAGCTAAGGGAAGTGAACCCTGCATCATAAGAACTGGTTGAGGAAGTGTACAATTGACAAAGTTGGCAAGAGTGAACCCAAAGGAGGGATGCCGATAAACATGGGGCGAAGTCTAAAGTCCCGATATACAGTGTGTTGACAAGAGTGAACCCGGCAGAGGGATGGCCACAGTGAACTGTTTAAAAAGACATTAAGATTCATGACTGTCACACATGAAACTGTGTTGAAAGCAGTAGTGAACCCGACAGAGGGAAGCTAATATTCGAGAAGGGTCTGAGCCGTGTATACGGAAAGGAACCTTTGTTTATTATTTTGAAACGCATCAGGTCCAGGCAAGACACTTTTTGTATAAAAAGACTTAACCACTGAAGGCCTTGATTTCTGAGAGCAGAACTGTTGGCTCGTGCTGGGAAAGCTTGAGTGTGTGCTGTGCTCCAGAATCTTACATTGCCCCATGCTGAAAACATGGGAAAGGGAGATCCTGACTACTGCATCCTGACTTATTATTTGTGAAAACTTCCTTCTTCCTTATGAACATTAGCCCACACTTCTTTTTGTATTTAGCGTAAGGATTGGCAATAGGTTTTTTAGTATAGGCCCTTTTATTTGACAAGAAGCCACTGGGACTGCCTTATTATTTTTTGATGGTCAAAGCTTGTTCCCATCTTAGATTTAGGTTTAGATTAGGCGTTTTTCTAACCACTTGTGTCTGTCTTTACTGTTGCCACCAACAGGTATTTACAAAACAATGCTGAAAAATCAGCACTATTAGTGCTACCACAGCTATCCCCGTCATCGCCGGAACGGGAAGCATGGTGGCTGCCATCTCGAAAAACTCAATCCAACCAGAATCTCCCACTTCCTGCAGCCTTCCAGACCTGGAAGACAGCCAAAATGTCTCAGGAGGGGACCAGAGGCAGGGTGCCAGAAAATTACCTACACAAACTAAAGTTTAGTGAGGAAGAACTGGTGGTCCTCACTGATGAAGTTGTGGCCTACTACAAGGCGATGTATGGCAGTAGGCAGCGTAAAACATCAGGCCAACGCAGGACAGCCATCTGGCATGCCATTAGCCAGGCTGTGACTGCCATGTCCAGCATACCCCATGATGGGCAGGACTGTAGGAAGCGCTAGAATGACCTCCCGGTCTGGGTGTATGGACTTCTGTTCCAACACCTCTAGGAGTCCCTTGCGACTGGAGGTGGCACTGTGGAACCACTGGTCCTGACTGCCTGGGAGGGGAAGTGCAGCATGGGCCTGGACATGGAGTGCATAGCGGGAGTCGGAGGTGCGGAGGCGGGTGCCAGCAGGCAGGAGGTGGGTCAACCCACAAAGTCCATGCACAAATGTCAGCCTAGCACAAGATGCCCCAGTGGACAGAGACACATGTCAACAGACTCAGGAGCTAGGCAGGCCAATCAGGTGAGGTGATGGGGTGCCACATCAGCCACCCTCCACAGTAGCCACAGGGTGGGGCACCTACGGCACCCTTGAGTGTTACAGCAGCGGGAAAGGGTGGCAAGTGACCTATCCAAGTGCCATGCATACCACACCGTTGCTGGTGCAAAGTACGCCTGCAGGAATGTTGTGCCTGAGCAACCAGGACACCGTGTAGCAGTCACACCAACATGTTGTGGGCCCAGTTGGCCTGCCTCATGTTGGCATGGCAGATGGGCCACATAGAAGTACATGTCCCCCCTACACCAACATGGCCGCAGCTAGCCAATAACTGTACACCACAGCGCAGCACTGCTGGCTGAACATCAGAGGCCCATCGAGCCATACCATTGCCATAGAGGAAGCCACCACACCCACTACAACATAGTGTGTGCCACCCAGGGAGGGGATGTGGTGGCATGAAGGACCACAATCATGCAAGCTATACATCAGCTGTTCCAGAATGGACACCCTGCCCTCTCCACGCACAGGCCAAAGGCCAACTGGCCGTGTGTCACACACAAATTGCTGCAACTATCCCCACAATGCTGTGCCCACATGCAATGTTCCCAGATGAACCATGTCCATCAGCCCAACTGTGTGGGGGTCCCACCCTGTACCATAGCAAATGTGTCTTGCATGCCAACACATTTGGAAGAACCATACCTTAGAAATATTCCTATGTCCCCTACAGGCACTTGCGCATCACCAAAGGCATCGGAGAAGGACGAGGGATGAGGCCCATCTGGAAGTGACACCTCCAGACCCTCAAGGTCAGTCACCACCACCACCCCACAAAGACGCACACAGGCTATGCCTCGGCAGATGGACTGCCATGAGACACCATGGCCCAGCAGGCCAAGCCTGCAGGTGGCACCGCAGGCCCTACGGCAACACCACAGGCCACCAGGAACACCCCCAAGCCCACTGCACATACTCTCGCAGCTGCAGTGTCGGAGACAGAGACCACACCTCCTGGCAGGGCGACTGTAGAGTCACAGGTAGTCATCAACCAAGTGCCACTGCATGCAGAATGGCCACAAACTCCTGAGAGCCCTCACTGCCTCCAGCCACCTAAGCAGGCCATGGACACAGTATTGTATGGCTCCCCTGTCCACAGCACAAACAAGGGAGGGGGGGGGGGGTTCTGAGAGTTTCTCTACTACCAGCCTATATCCCAGGTTAGAGTGTCTCAACTAGAGTCTTTAGCTCACCATCCTTTCACAGAAGAGAAACTTCCACTACATATCAGTCTTTGTCCTGCCCAAGGGCAGTCCAACACCGAGTTACTAGGGTAATCCAGACGTGGAACCCCTGCTCACTGGGGTTCTGTTTGTGATCTTGTTCAGAAGAGAATTGCCAGGCATTTCGGTGCTGGACTGCCCTTGGGCAGCACCTTGGACTGAGGCAGCTGCCAGTAATGCCGCCCTGACTGTCTATGTGCAGATGGTCAGGAAGATGATGGTAGGCGTCTCTTGGCCCTTGCAGAGGCCATAAGTCAGAGCACGGAGGTCGCACTCCAGCACATCCGGGGCGTGTGCTGAGGAAAAACCATTGAATGCATTTTTTTAAATGGTAAAGGGTTTAGTAAAAATGGGTTTTTAAGGTTAAAAAACATTTAAAACATGCATTTGATGTTTTTTTTTAATGCTTTTGGTGTCACTGGTATGGTTGTCAATGGTTTGGCTGTCGATGGAATCACTAGGAACCACTGCCAACACAATCTTGAATCGGAAGAGTAGCCTGAGATGGCCATGAACCCAATTAGAAACCTATTTAATTACCAAATGAGAATAACTGTCAACACTATTACAACCCCAAGACAATAAGGAGAACCACCAAAAAAACCACCCAAAGATGCAAACCAGAACAAATATATTCACTACAAAGAGAAAACTACACTAAAACCTAATTGATGCCATATCTACACTTAAACACGCAATCAAGATCTACGACCTACTTTGTGACCGGGAATTGACATCCTTTTCATCACAGAAACCTGGATAGCTGAAAACTACAAAGTCCTACTACACAGCTGCCTACCTGACAACTTTTGATGCAAACAGGCGAACAGAAAGGGAAAAAGAGGGGGGGACTCGCAGTAGCCTACAAAGAACACTTCAAAATTAAAACAGTGGAGGCTTTAAACACCCAGAATGCGAATCCTTCATCCTCCACCTTACCACGGGCCCATAATCAAACTTTGCATTCATGCTCGTCTACAGGCCTCCAACCTGCGACGCCGCCTCCACAGACACCTTCATAGAAGCAATCACTAATCTAGCGATCAAACATGATCATATGATCATTCTTGGGGTTTCAACATGTGCTTCAAAGAAGAGAACCCCAACACGCTGAAAACCTTAACCAAACCACTTGAGACCATGAATCTTTCAACAGATGGTGAAAGGATCGACACACACAGCAGGACACACCCTGGACGCAATCTTCACAAAAATAAACCTGATCATAAGAGAACTGCCGATCCAAATACTATGGAGTGACCACCTCATCATCCCTTTTGTGATCCAAATGCCATAAAACCCATCCAAATATCTGCTGAAATACCAACCAATTTGGAAATGAAACTGGAAAACAATCAAGAAGAGTAACATAGAATAACTACTGGAAACCGCCACGCCAACGACCATATTATTGGATGGGACAGACATAGACTGAAAAGCGGACCTGATCCAGAAATGGATTGCAGAAACAATTGATGCCATCTGCCCTGAAAAGCGCCTCATCCCCTCAAGAAAGAAAGCAGTGGCTAGATGGTTCACCCCCACCTAAAAGCGATGAAAACAACTAACTGTAAACTATAACATGATTGGAGGAAAGATTGCGACCAAGACAAAAGAGTAATATATCGACGACAAATTAGATCATACAAAGTGGAAATGCTCAAAGCAGAAAAGCACTACGACGACTGGATCAGAAAAGCCACCAACACCCAACGAGAGTTATTCAACATATACTGAGTCATACATAGCAGACCAATAGACCAACCAACGTACCAGCTACCACCAGCCCATGGACCACAAAACAAAATAAGCTACGTCCAACAGATCTCCAGACAAAAACTACTAAGCCTGCTTAAAAAGAGTAATAAGGCAGGTTCCCCAATGGACCACTGCCCTCCACACATCTATAAATCTATCCACGCACAGGACTCACCATCTGATTATTATCTAAACCTCTTGAATGACTCATAACAGGGAGAGTACCTAGAGCATTCAAAATGGCCTACATTAAACATATGCTCAAGGACACAACGGGCAATGTGGAAGACATTGTAAATTATAGACCAATTTCAAACATCCTATATCCATCAAAGCTATTAGAAACCTATGTCTATGAACAACTACTGAAGCACGTTGATAACATCCATCTACTGGACCAGGCACAAGTAGGCTTCAGACCCTTAAGAGGAACGGAGACGGCACTAGTATCAATATGGGACAATCTAAAGATGAATGCAGACTCCAACACCAAATCAGCACTGATAATACTTGATCTCTCGGCTGTCTGTGACACAGTCAATAGGGCTCACTGACACAGCGCTACCCTGGATCAAATCTTTCCTCTCAGGAAGAACAGAAACAGTTTTGTTAAAACCTTTCAAATCAGCACCACCAGCGGAGTACCCCAAGGCTCATCGCCATCACCACTGCTCTTCAACATCCACAGGACACCGCTAATCAAACTCATCAAAAAACACGTACTAACGTGCTACAACTTCACAGCTGATACACAAATCATCTTCAAATACAGTGACGTACAAGAAGAGAACACACCTCTAATAGTGTCTCAAGGAGATCTACCAATAGATGAACATCAACAAACTCAAAACTAACAGACAAAACTGAAATCATGATTACACCTGAAGGCAGAGGAAACATCAGCTGATCCCAGGGCCCATAGAACTGGGAAACCCACTGACACCATCTGCAGCTGTAAAAAACCTGGGAAGAATCATTCAAAAGAGTTAACACTGGAACCCCAAGTTAATACAATTATACAGAAGTGCTTCCTCCACCTACAAATTATTAAATCAAATTCTACCATTCCTCTCATTCACCCACAAATCACTGGCCATCATATCCCTGATGTCCAGGATAGATTATGCTAACAGCCTATACCCTGGAATGCCAGACTACCTACTAAGGAAACTGCAACAAATACAAAACGCAGCAGCCAGACTTCTCCTTAAATTCTCGAGACAAGATCCCATCAAAACAGCTATTAGGATGCTACATTGGCTCCCATTCAAGAAAAGAATCACTTTCAAAACTGTGCAAAACACACAGAGCAATACACAGAAAGGTAGCGGAATGTATTCAAAAGAAAATGTCCATCTACAAACCACCCAGAACCCTCAGATCCTGCAACGACACCTGACTAGAACCCAAACAATACTCAAAGAAAAAACTGGGTGGATCAGCTTTCTCCTGCTTAGCCACAAAACTATCGAACTCCCTTCCCAGGGAAATGAGAACTATATAGGACCCTACAAAATTCAGAAAACGTCATGAAAACCTGGCTCTTCACCTCCAAACACAATAAAATCGACTGAATGGCACCTGCACACCTCGTAACCAGCCACGTACAGAAAAAGGAAAAGTAGCCAACAAAGAATAGAGGAATGAAGGACCAGAATGGGCAGAGCGAACTTAAACGGAGACACCCTCCTCCCTACCCACCGTCTTGTACCAACAAAAAGGAACTACTAAGAAACAGGAGAAGCTGGTAAGCCTGATACTATTAGCCCAGGGAAAGAGGCTCAAGAGAAACCGGGGGAGGGAATATCTGGGAAGGGAAATCCTCTGCCTAGGTGTACCCCCACTGAGGACCAACTAGTGAACACGAGTAATGCACCATACCCTCCCAATAGATAATACTCAATGCCCATAGAGTATCGAGGCAGATGACTAACTAGTCCCAGAGGGTCCCCCTTAGACCATTGAACACCTCACCTAGCTAGAAATAGGGCTTGTACCGAGGAATCAGACCACCTAACGAATTCCGGAGAAGCCTACGAATCATGAACGGTGAGGTGACCAGTCAGGTAAAACACAGAAAGGTCAACCAGGGGGGAAGACAAAGATCACGACTGCCACTGATGACACAGTTAGATGAATTTCAGGGATAGAAAATGTGACATACCTAGACAGTCATCAGGGTAGGGAATTGTGATGCACCTGGATCTATGTTGGGGTTAGGGAATTTGACGCACTAGGGTGGTTTTCAGTGGTAGGAAATGTGAGGGATTAGATGGATTTTCGGGGGTGTGTGACACACCCAGATTGATTCCTGGGGTGGGAGGTGTGACGCATTTGGATGGAGGTCAGTGGTGAGAGTTGTGGCACAGTAGGGTGAACGTAGGGGCTGGGGGATGTGATGCACTTGGATGGATTCTCAGGGGTGGGTGCCGGGGTGTTAGTACTTGGACTGATTCCTGGGCTGGACGTTCCAGGACTCGCACCAATAGTGCACTGAGGTGGCACGAGTTATGGCTGCTTAGCTTACGATAACTGGCGAATTTGAAGGGTTTTCCGGTTTTACCTGTAACCATAATGTCCATTTAACAAGGTATTTTCAGTGAATTTCATAGGTTTTTACTAGTGCACCCTTAATCTGCTACAAGTTCTTTATATTATACTCACCCCCAATGTGGCAGATATGGAGTCCGCAGACAGTGCGGTCATCTGTGGACATCATTCACAAAGCCAGAATCATAAGGGAGACCCAAAAATGTTGTACCCATCAACCAACAAACACATGTACATTAAAAACATTACTAATGTTTACGACACGCAAATATACATTTTTGTACAAACACTTAATTTAAAAAATACAAACTATTTTAGATTTAGCACACATTACAATGGAATGCACCAATCAGAAACCATAACTGTACACTTCATATAATCTCCTCAATAGAACTTGCATACAGATTAAACACCAGGTGCTTATTGGAGAACACATTCTCACTAAATAGAAAGTGCATTGTATTTATTTCTCCCTTATTCACTTTCATTATATAAACGAGTTATAAGACCGAAGTACTTTTCTTTTCTCACAGAAATGGCAAACACATTTGAGTGGTTAGAGAACTTCCCAAAAGGACAACTGAGTAATGATAACATCTCTAATGGTACACACTACAAAGGTTAATGTAAACAAATAATGTGATGTGGACACACCTTACTGAAAATAATTTGCTTTTTATTACAGTGCATGGTTTTCATGAAGAAACCACACCCCTGTTTAATTATACACCATCCCAAGAATCTGAGGAGCCCTATCCCCAACTGTAAATAATCAAATCATGAACTAGTATAAAAAATTGGATGACCTAAGTAATGATTTTAAAGAACTTTTACAATATGTGAAAAATCATGTCATTAAATATGTTCCCTATCACTGGCTTCCTTGCACCTGTCCCACTTGTCCCCAGCAATCGTCCCCATCAAATTCTGAAAATTGTAATCGGACGCTTTGATGAAACCTCACTCCAGGTTATCAAGAAGTTGTTCAAAAACGTGGGTTGAGGCCAGCTTGGCCTTCCACGTTTGTCACTGGCTTTCAAGTTCACCAAAGTTCTTTCACAGTTCAATAAAAAGTTCACATAGGTCTCCCTCTGTCAGGCTCAAACATCTCAATAAACCATAGCTGAACAAAACGTTCACATAGGTCTCCCTCTGTCAGGCTCGGACCTCTCAAAGCAAAAAGTACCTGATTCAACGTAGATCTCCCTCAGCCAGACTCAGACCTCGCAATCACAGCACTTGCGGGGGTTCCTTTCCCCAAGCTTTATTAACATTCGTTAGGGGTTCCCTTCCCCTAACTTATTTCAGATTCCAGGTCTCCCTTAGTCAGGCTCGGACCTTTCACCGATGTTGAAGACTTTCAAATGTGCGAGGCTTTTACTATGGACCTCTGCAGGACCACTTTGACTTTCACTTCCACTCTCCTTTTGTGTTATTTGCCCCAATGTCTCTTGGTCTTGGTAGTTCTGTACCACAAGCAAAAAGTTCAAAGAAATATTTCTCTTCAAGCATTCACCTTTTCACTTCCCCTTTTGCTGTGATTAATCTTGACCATTTCGCATTTCATTTCAGAGTTCATTCGCTTTGCGGCTTCAATTCAGGAGTTAAAGTTAATACCACATGCTTGGCCTTGCCTCCCCAACTGTCGTTCACCCGGGAGGGTCGCTGGTGTCCTTGAAACACAATGCTGTCTTCTTTTCTGGGATTTGGCTCTCTCCCGGTTTTCCGGAGGCAACAATGTTCTGCAGGGAACTTCAGGGTTTCCCAGCCTTTCACTCTGGTCCCTCGATTGGTCGTTCTGCTCCAGTGGGTTTGCCTTTGCCCCAGAATTTCTGCTCCTTCTCGTTTTACAACCTGCTATTCCAATTCTCAAGGGTCTTCCCACAGTTGGGCTCTGACTCTTCCTTTAGCTTCTCACACGGGTCTCCCTCAGTCATGCTCAGACCCCTCCTTTAGCTTTGGAAACAGGTTTCCCTCAGTTGGGCTCAGACCCTCTAGCTTTGTACAAAGGTTTAATAATGAAAGCATGTCTCTATATACTTCAAGGTCCATAATGCATCAGTCTCTATTTCGCTCTCCCACTTCGCCAGCTCCCAAATATGGTATTCTGTAGGTTCTGGGAGTTGTGGGGTTTCAAATGGGGCTTTTCTGTGTTCTGCCCTTCAGAGGCATGGGTTTCAATGTTACACTCAGAGGATGATCCTTGGCTTGGGTCCTGCTAGATAGCTACAGCTATCCCTGATCTTGCTTTCTGGAAGCACAGCTCTCTTGCCACACTACAGCCTCTCCTGCACTCACAGGCCCAGTGACTTGGCAGCCTGTCCTCTTTCTTAAGGTTCTTTCCCAGGGTTCTTTCAGCTTCTCCTTGGCTCCTCTGAACAGTACAATCCTCTGTCTCCCCAGCTCGCTCAGTGTGCCCGTGTGCTCTGCCTTTCAAACTGACTGGGAAGTTTAACAGATTTCATGTGGGCATGATTGTAAAGGTAGGCCTGACCTTGTTATGCTCACCTGGTATCCACGGGGACGCCACCCAGCCCTGGTTGGATGATTTGCACTCTCGAACCCTCTCCCGGTCCCTTGGTAAGGCCTCTGGTTAAAGATGGGTCTGCAATATAGGAGAGCTGGATTCAATACCGGATTGTCTTTGTTTTCCCACCTCCCTTGGCCTCAACTCCTTCCTCTCCCTTGGGCCCTCTCCTCACCTTAATATTGTAAAAGGTGTATTCTCTGTCCTGCTCCTCGTGGCAGGGGCGCGTAGATGTGGGGGGCGAGCAGCGACCAAGTTACTTCACTGGTGCAAGCCCCCCTCTGTGGGAATCCAGGCCTGCTGCGACTCCGTATGTTTGCTGCTTTACAGTCTTTATATGCAGTTCTTATGTTCCTCTTAGTTCAAATAGCAATGTCTTGCTTCTTTCCTTTTAGGTATGGAAAGGTATTTTGGTGTTGTCATGCAGTTTGAAGATGAGCATGGGCCAGTAGGCGAAAGCGCGGTGTGCGCGATGCTGTCCGGTGAGTAATGCACGATGCGCTGTGCTGTTTCGCCTTTTATATTGCTAACCTGTGTCTTTTCTCTCCTTGCAGGTTGCGATTTTCCTCGCCGAGCGCTGTAATCTTCCAGCAATGATACTGACCAGGAGATGACTACCCAGGTAAGAATTGTGTGGCTTTCTTCATTCATGAGTAAACGCTTACTAATGCTGTCTTTCTTTCTCCCCTTTTCAGCTTATGGTATTCCAGGTGAGTGGAACTGAAGTCAGCGATGGATTAAAGACAGGATACTGTTCCAGGTAAGTTTCGTAGTGTTCTTTCTCTCTCTGCAGGTCCTTGGTTTCAGGTAAACTGGCATCAAAAAACTGGACATGGTGAGCGTTACGCTGCCCACAGCAGAATAACGCAAAGCATGTTCTGCTGTTTGGGTGTGGTTTAAATAGTCTCAGGTAAAGTAGTCCAGGTAAACTAGTCCCAGGCCTGCCACACCCAAAGTAGTCCAAGTAAACTAGTCCCAGGCCTGCCACACCGAAAAGACTAGGCCGCATAGCTCAGTTCCTTGTAACTGAGCTATGTGTGTGCGTCAATGTTGGCTGAACCCCCCCAAGTTAAATAGTCCCAAGTAAATAGTCACATTCTAATGTTGGTCTTCATGATGGTTATGAGCCTGGTGCCAAAGGCGCCAGGACTGACTCCAAGAGAGTCCTGGATGAGGTTTTAAGGCCTTTGACCTGGCACTAACTGGAAGGCTGACTTGCCAGTGAGGGCCAGGGGCAAGGGTCAGGACAGACCTTGCCTGGCCTCATTAACTGGACAAAATGGAGACTTCCCATAAGAACTCATGGTACATTGGTTTGTATGGGTAATCTTCATGGCTCTGGTTTGCCTCTTCCTCATCCCAGTGGTTTTACGGAAAAGCAGTGTGGAGGGATTATGGGAGTTGGTTTTCTGAGTGATCATGGAAAAACCATGTGGGTTTTAGTCAGGGTGACGGAGGTAAGTATATGATGGTGGGTAAATGTAGTGTTGTGGACAAATGGGTTGTTGGCAATAATATCCCATAATGACAGAGGGGATGTCGGGTAAGGATGTACTGGAACAGGGGGAATACTGTGTCTCACCCAACGGCATTCCTCCCACAGTCTCCAAGAGTCACCTTCCCAGGAGATCCTCCCTCACTTGTCCACCCCCAGGTTTGGCAGCTAACACCGATGGCCCTCCCCATGCCACATGAGTCAGAAATCCCTGGGAATAGCATGGGAGAAACGCCTAGGATTTCTCACACAGCTAAAGGATGAACAACTCATCATTTATCTACAAGCCACTCAAGAAATTCAACATGGTTTTAAACATGAAACTAAAACCTGCAGCTGTAAAAATTATAAACCTCTTCTCCTATATGTAAGTGGTAAAGGTTGTTCTGGTAAAACATTCTCAATTAAAATAATCAGCAAATTTCTACAAAACCTAACAAACAACCTTTCAACTGTAGTAACAGGACCCACAGGTTTGGCTGCCTACAACAATAACTTTACACGGACTACTGCTCCCCCCTGTAGAACACCAAAACCAATTAGAATACTACAAATTATCGGCAGAAGCTGCTACGGAAGTACGCAGAATTCTTAAACAAATGAAAGTGCTCTTGATAGATGAAGTAAGCATGGTTTCCAACCTCATGTTGGCTTTAATTCATCTCAGAATGCAAGAAGTCTTAAAAACCAACTGCGAAGAACTGTTTGGAGGAACACGTTATTTTTTCGGAGACCTCTTACACTTAACACCAGTAAAAGAACAACCTATTTTCAAAGCGTTAGGACACGAGCAATGCCGCAATACGCTTGGGAGCATTGGAAATGTAAATCTCTGGAAACATTTTCATGACAAAACTAACTCAAAACATGAGAAGATTTTGCTCGAACTATTGTCGATCTCGCCATGACCTATTCCAATCTAGTGTTAGTAGGCAAATTTAACCCGCATCTTCAGTTGCCCTTTAACCCCCATTCACAAGGCCTTGTGACCTCCTTGACTGACTCTGGTTTTACCCTTCACAATCACGGACCCACTCATACTGGGTGTAATCAACTGGATCTAATTTAAAACATCTCTGGTCTGCAGGTCTTTGAGCCTTTGCCTATGCTATGGACTGACCACTTTCTTATTCTGTTTTCCATGCCCCTCTCCTACCCCAAAACTAACTCCATGCCCCTCTTAAAATTACAATGACACTGGTCTCAGGTCTCTATTGACAAGCTCTCTCATGCTGTCTCGGAATCTATTTTACATCATAGAACTAATGGCGTGAATGCCTTTAATGGTCTGTGTGCAGCCTTCACAGATTCTGGAGAGGCCTTCTGCCCGCTGGTACTCTTCAGCTCTGCAGCTCCTGAAACAAGAATGCTGCCGCTCTGAGTGGAAATGGCAGTCAGTACCTAACCCTGCAAGCAAATCGGCATATGTATATGCTAGAAACCACTATTAGAAGGCAGTTAAATCTGCAAAATCTCAGCACTATGCTGATCAAATTCTCAACGCTTCATGCTCCTCTAAGGAGCTTTTTCTAGTGGCGAAGGAGCTCACCACCCCTGTCCAACCCCATGCCATGGCCTCTCGCTCTCAATCTAAAAGCGATCTCATAGCGTCTTTTTTTTCCAAAATAAAATTTGCACGATCAGAGATAATATTCGTGCTGAGATACGCATCACGCTCAAGACCACTGAATCTTTTAATTGCCCGACTCCTAAATGCTCCAACATGTTTCAGTTAGCTTCCATCTCAGATAATGTGGTTGTAGAGGTGCTCCTTAAACTTAAATTGGCTTCTCCTATGTATCCGATTCCTCTGCATATCTTAAAGGACCCAGCGCTGAACATGATCCCTTCTATTACTGAGGCGCTTCAATTCTCTTGCAGTACCGGTTTCATCGCTCCCTCTTTGAAGCATGCAGTGGTTTCCCCGCTGCTCAAGAAGCCTCATTTGGATCCTGAGATGCCAGAAAACTATCGCCCTCTATCACTCCTGCCCGCGCTGTCCAAATTGCTGGAAACCATTGTCACCCCTCAGCTCTCCACTCAACTTGAGGTTAATGACATCCTCCATCCCTTCCAGGTGGGTTTCCATCCTGGGATGGGCCCTGAGTCAGTGATGGTGGCCCTCCATGATGACATTGCACTAGCAGCAGACTGCAGAGAGACGAGTGCCCTCATTTTACTCGATCTCTCTGCGGCCTTCGACATGGTCACCCACTCGAGACTGCTGCTGTGTCTCATGGATGCTGGTGTCTCGGGAATGCCGCTCAAGTGGTTCTCCTCTTTTTTACTAGGGCGCACTCGGGTGGTGTCTCTTCCCCCTTCTACATCTTCTTGCACGGTGGTAGACTGCGGAATCCCTCAGGGTTTGGCACTTCCCACTTGCTTTTTAATTTATACATGGCCGCCCTGGCTGGACTTAATGCCAGCTTTGGTGCTCTTTTTTTACATGTACGCGGATGACACACAAATCTTCTTTCGTCTAAATGCACTGGCCGACAGTCCCCCAGCGTTTTGAAAGACTGTCTTTCTGCTGTATGCCAATGGATGTCCAACAAATTGGTTAAAGCTGAACGGTGACAGATCAGAAATTCTTGTTATTGCAAAAACAACAGCAAAACTTAAGATATTGAGGAAGGTGCTTCCATTTCTTCCTAGTAATGCTAGGCGTAAAATCGTTACTGCTGCCATCATGGGTGCCATTGATTACTGCAATGGCATCTACCTGGGTCAACCGGTGGCATTATTGAAGCGTCTTCAAATTCTACGGAATGCAGCAGCTAGGTTGGCCTTGGGTGCCTCCAGATATGCTCACTCTCGAGACCTTCTGCAGCACCTTGATTGGCTCCCGGTTAGGTTTTGGGTTGAGTTCAAAATGTTATGTACTACTCATTGGGCCATCCACACTACAGGGGCCTAGTTTCTTCAGTCAAGGTTCACTCCTTATCGACCTAAGAGAAACCTTCACTCTGCTGATCAGTTCCTGATGACTGTTCCCCGTTTTCGGCATACCCGGATGGGTGGCAGATCCTTTTCAGTTCTGGCACCCACGCTGTGGAATGCACTTTTGTTGCATATTAGGAGTACTCTGGCATTAACTGCCTTTCGCAGGCAACTGAAAACATGTTTGTTCGGAGTCTGCCTATTTGTCTCCCACTCCAGCAGTTTACTGCTTCGGCGCCTTGATGCCTTCGGGTCTTTGCCGTGCTTCATAAGTCAGCATCCAATACAATACAATGAGTCAGTCTGCAGACCTCACCTAAGCGAACTTTTAAAAAATCTTTAGAACTGGTCTGCTTACTAAAGATGCAAAATCCATATTAAATAGTAGACTAATCCATGAGCTATATGGACGAAACACTTTTGCTGTTGATGTCATGGAACAATTAACTCAACAAAATCTAAAATGCATGTCCTTAATACCAACCCTTGCAAGCTGTAGTCAATTCAATGAGACAATGTTGAAAAAAGTAATGCAACCCATGCTGCACATCCGCTCCACAGAAAAACTAAAAGTGCATGGCATGACACTTCATATGTGTTAGCAAGCAATCGCACGGCTACATAGCTTATAAAAGTGTCTCCAACACAGCTGGATTGGAGAAAATATTGACATTGTGTCTAAACTGCAGAGTAATTTTAAAACGTAACCTTGACGCAAAACATGGTTTAGTCAATGGAGCAATTGGTAAAGTTGTTGGCTTCCAGACATATCCACATGACAACATTCAGCTGGTCAACATCCACTTTGACAAACTTGTAGAGGTTAAAGGAATTGGCAGCATAATAGCATGTTTCCTTCTTTTCAAAGACTTGTATGTATGCAGAGAACAATTTTCTCTCTATCTCTTGCATATGCTGTCACTATTCAACAATCACAAGGTCTAACCCTAGATCAAGCATTGATTGACATTGGCTGCATAGTCTTTAACCAAGGTATGAATTACGTAGACGTCTGCGCACACTTGATGGTCTCTTCCTAGTCAACGCTGACCATCTTTGCATCCTGGAATACATCAGGTTACGTGCACTATACACCCCCATCTAGATATCTACCATGTACCTCAAAAAAGCAAACCTTTAAAAGGCCAACTAATACAAACAGAATTTATAACAGATCTTCCAACAATACTGCTAAAGAAACAATGACCAACTCCTTCTGCATCAAAGAATACAACCACAAAACTGTCTAGTACAAAGTGAACTGCACGTCCATCAGACAAAAAAAGTCGCAAATGTCTCTTCTCCAAAGAAATCTGCAGACCGATCAAACGACCCACAAACAAAACTCTCTGGTCCATTTAAATTCAGCAACACAACTGGAGTAAATTGTTATGCTAATTTAACAGTCTTCTTTTTCAATTGCCACCAATTGTTCACAACATTTACTAATGGCTGAGACCAGTTGTGGTTTCAAATGACCGTCCTTCATAGAAATGCCACAAATAATCCTGACAACACTTAGTGTCTCAGGTATAAAACAAAAATTAGACTACTCTACAGGAATGGTACATGTTATCATAAACACATCATCTGCATTGTACCTTTTTGCAATTCAGACCATCGTTCCACCATACAAATGAAATCGCATAGCCTATATGTCCTACTAAGGCTTCTAAGGTACAATGCAGATGGTACCAAAAATAATTGTAAACTTGCAGGTTTCACACACATCCAAGTATCTCTTGGAAAGAAAACCTTCACAACAGTAGGTATAATATACCACACTGGTGCCACAACCACATCAGGACACTATACTGCATATGTTAAAGAAAAGTGGTTGGTTTGAATGTAGCAACACCTCTGTTAATCCAAAACATAGGTTACCAGCAAATATAACAAATGCCTACTTAATATTCCTTCAACCCAAATTTTGTCACTAAACTGTACCACAATTAACAGTTGGAATACACCAACAGGTATCTAACTACATCCATAATACTACGTAGCACTTTTAAAAGGCAATATAGTTAAAATATTTCAACAGGTATCAAACTACTTAAAAAATAACCTCCATTGCAAAACACTTCATATACGCCATCACAAGTATTATACGACAAAACATCTTTTAAACTCTAATGTAGTTTCAATAGGCCAACAGGTATATAACTATTTTAAGCATTCCCTTAATCACAACATATTTCAAACAAACATACTATCACACTTACCCTCACATAATTGTAATCAGGTTTTTTTAACCCAGTATGGATTTTTTTCCCCAATGATTATTTAATGTCAAAGCAACAGCAGTGTCACACACAAATGTTTTACCACTCATAGTACTTAGAATGTACTGTTTATGAGGGTCTAATAAAGAAAATGAATATGTAAAATTGTATACAATTAAAGCTTTTAAACTATCCTGCTTAACAAATGATACTGTTTCTTTTCCACAGAAAATTAACCAGAGATTCCAGCTTCATAACGCTATGGAAATAAGTAACCATACCAAGTATAATCAAATACATATTCTATAAGCACTATCCTCAATTTTACAACAATCATAAGTACCATATACAGTTCACATTTCGAACATCTCTAAAAAAAAAAAGTCTATCACCTATATCTCCTCAGAGGTAATCTACATTTTCTCACTTTCCCCCAGCAGCTCACTGTCTCCAGAGCCCTTGTTCTCTCTAGGCTGGACTACTGCAACAGCCCCTTTCTTCCTCAACCTCCCTGCTTCTGCTTTGCGCCCTCTGCAACCCATCCAGAACAGAACCGCAAGATTTATCCTTGGCCCCAAGCCCAGGGACCGCATCTCTCTGGCGCTGAAATCTCTTCACTGGCTCCCCGTGGCTGCAAGGATCAAGTTCAAGACCCTCTGCATTGTCCACAGGGCTTTCTGGATCCTGGGACCTACCGATCTGCAACGTTCCCTACCTAAATACTGTCCCTCCCGAGCACTCCGCTCATCTACCTCCAACCTTCTGCGAGTTAGTTGGTTCTCCAAGCAGAGATTTGGAGGGAGATCCTTAGCCTGAGCAGGGGCTTCCCTCTGTCTTGAGCCTGATCTCCTAAAGTTCCGGAAACTCCTCAAGACCTTCCTCCTCTCCTCTTCCTTCTCTCTCCCTCTAGCCTGCTAACCTAGCTCTCTGCTCTCCCCATCCCTTCCTCCTTTTTCTTACAGCTTGCTAACTGGCCCCCTGGTGTAACTCAGAGTCACACAAGTCCCTCACACCCCCACCAGTCCTCTCTTGCACTTGCCTCTGGGCCCTGCACTCGTCCACCCTCACTGCACTTGAGAAAGGACCCAAGACAGTGGCTCTCTCTGCACTTAACCCAGTCTCCACCGACTTGATGCACTTGGACCTCCCCCTCCCTTTAACCGTCTGTGCACTTGCACCATCCTAATGCACTGTGCCTGAAGATAGTCTGTCTGTTCTCCCCTTAATTGCACTTGGCAAAACTGCAGAATCATCGTCGGGCCTATGTACTATATGCACTTACTCTGCCTGTGCAGGCTATTATCATCTCAGAATTTCAAGGGCTCTGAACGACTGTTGTTTTTCCCCCATGTTCCCACCCTCCTTGAGCACTTTGAAACACTTGTCTTGTGTATAGGCACTTTATAAATAAACATGACCAATTATATAATTCCACGATATTACAAACACTTTATACTCCCACATTACATATAATTACTATACACATTACTACTGTGGTGATTCTGCCCATACTCCTACTACATTATCAACAATTACTATGCACATATTACTTCTATAGTGGCAGTGGCCAGATTCTTGGGGGCATGGCCGGCACAATACAATTAGCCATATAACAAGTATGTACCATACAGCGTCAACTAATAAAACTCACCCTGAATCCCCTGCAATCGAAATGATGTCTGTGGACACCGAAATTGACTGCGGACTGGGCGGCATCAGCAAACCCTTTTTGTTCCACCTATAGAAACAGCTCCATATCTTTATTCCACTCCCCTCCCCTTTCCAAACCCTCTTTCACCCACAAAAATAACTCTAAATGTGTTTCCCAAGCCACCCGTTTGCGGTGCTGTCTGCAAACTACTGCAGTGTCAGCGGACCGCTATGACAACTGACCAAACTTTTTCCGCCTACTAAAATAGCCACATGTCATCTTTTTTCCCCCACTCACCACGCTCTTCCCAGCCATTCTTTCCACCACCAAATAACATAAAATGCGTTTTCCAGCATTTTCCCCCACTGTGATGTCCGCGGTCACCTGCGACTGTCCACAGATACAACATGGCGGGTGTTTCAGAAAATATGATGCACCTTGTGCTTTTCACCATTCAATCAGCAGGCACGTCCGATGTCCACGGAAATCATGCCGTCTTCTGGGCCAATCGGGGGCCCGTCAGGGGAGCGAACAGGAAAGTGAGTCCGCGTACCGAATCCAGATATCATTATTTTTTTGTGCCTCATTTTTGCCAGTTTAAAAAAAACGACTGGGTGGATTTACATGAAATTCACAAAAACACTTTTTCGGGACCAAGCTACCGCTCCTGGCAGAAATTTGGTGAAAATCCATCCAGCGGTTTTGGCTGTAGGCATGAGCAAAACATTTTTTCCATTACATCTACAGGAAAAACCATACATTTTGGGCGCCCCTATACATTTTCCCTCCTTGCATGAAACCTCCCCAAACTTCGCAAAATCAGTCTGATTGTGCCATATACCTTTGGAAGGTTTTGTGAGGATTTGTCCAGTCGTCCAGGGGGTGCGCAGTTAGAAGCCACCCAAACGGTGCTCTGCCTATGGGTTGAGCAACTTAACCATAACTACAGGGCCGCTACCGCAGACCCGTTACAGGGATATATATATATATATATATATATATATATCACTCGCAGCAGGGCACTCAGGAGGTACCCTTATATTGTGTTACGCCTTGGAGATCAGTACTGTGAATGTGCGAAGGCTCCACTGAAGTGTATGAGGCTGTGATTGGGACTGAGGAGCGCTGGTGATTGGGCTGGCTGTCGCCGGATCCGGCCAGAGTCAACGCTGGGGGGAAAAAAAGAAAGCCCCCGCGAGCAAACTGTAACTTCCTCTGGTGACCCTGTGCAAGGTGTCACCAGAGGAAGTTACAGTTCTCAGCCACGACCCGTTCCTCTGCCACGACCCGGTTTATTTATTTATGCAATGTTTGTCGGATACCTGTATCCAAATTAACAAGGGGGGGGTCCTGGGAGTCTCTCTGCCAGACATCAGTCCTGGTTACGAGAGCCTTACCCAGATTCTTTAGCTCACTATCTTTCACGGAGGAGAAATATCCAAAACATATCAGTCTTTGTCCTGCCCTGGGGCAGTCCAGCACTGAAATCCTCTGAACAAGAGTACCAACAGCAACCCCAGACATGTGTTTCGGTCTGGTTGGACCTCATCAGTAGGGTGGAGCTGTGCGTCTGTAAGAATAGCGAGCAAGGGGTCCACGCTAACTTATGGTGAGACCCAAAGCTACTTAAATTATGAAACTTAACAAGGGGGGTCCTGGGAGTCCCTCTGGCAGACATCAGTCCTGGTTATGAGAGCCTTACCCAGATTCTTTAGCTCACTATCTTTAACAGAGGAGAAATATCCAAAACATATCAGTCTTATAGTACCTATTCTCACTATTCTTAGAGAGGCACAGCACCACCTTACTGATGAGTTCCAACCAGACCAAATCACGTGTCTGTCATTGCTCTTGGTACTCTTGTTCAGAGGAGAATGGCCTAGCATATCGGAGCTGGACTGCCCCAGTGCAGGACAAAGACAGATATTTCTCCTCTGTGAAAGTTAGTGAGCTAAAGACTCTGGGTAAGGCTCTTGTAACCAGGACTACTGTCTGGCAGATGGCCTCCCAGGACCCCCCCCCCTTGTTATTTGGATACCTGTATCCGACAATCATTGCATAAATACATATACAGGTATCTGACACAAACATTGCATGAATAAATAAATACCCCTATTAGCATTGAAAATAATACACACGATGCAGCCACCCAACTGCTTTCAGAGGGGAGCTGCAGGAGCTGTGCTGGTGTGGTTCAAGTAAAAGAAAACGTTGCTTATGGTGAACAGAAATCTCCCTGTTTGAATAGTACCCAAGGGGGAGTTTTAAAAAAAAAAAAAATGGAATGCAAATAGTGCATTTTAAAGAATATTTAGTCAGCGACACGGTCAAAGCTATTATCTGCATAGTGAAGTAACTCATCATCAGGACCATGGAAGTGGTTTAAAGTGGAATTGATGTATAGTTTGGAAAAGTAGCAGCATGAAAGAAAAGGCGCTGCTTCAAACTATTATTTTTGACTTTTCCTTTGATCAGAGGTCAACTACCAGCCCTGCCCCACTAATCCCTGGCTCCTCAGGCACCGCCCCGCCAAACTCCGCCCTGTCCCCTGTAGAATCTCCCACCAATCTTTTTCCAATTCCACCACTGGGACCGACATAAGACTTTATTGCTTCACGTAAGTGCAGAGGTCGGGATGGACTATGCGGAAGACCACGTGGCACTGTAAGATGAGCAGCGTGGTGGAATGAGAGATGCTTCGTGGAGTGCACACGACCATGGATGCGACCGAGGTATGGAAGTCCCGCGCGTGGGGTGCGTGAGATCACAGAGAATGTTTTTCCTTCCGAGGTCAGTACTCTTCTAATTGTGTGTTGAGAGCACGTGCCATCTGCTTTTAAGCACACCCGCCCCAACGTGAAGGAAATGAGGCACCGTGTTAGTACTACTGTAGTCCAATTGGAGCATGTGTTGGCAATGAGCTGCGATCTCACGCCCACTCCTGCAGGTAATGTATTCAAGTCACACAGGCAACGGAAATATGAATGGTTGGTGATGTCATCCACTCTGAGATTTGGGGGATGAGAGTAGGATGCGCGGGCTTGGGGGCGGGGCGCTGGAACTCTGGCACTGAAACCGCAAGTAGCGGTCCACAAGTAGTCATTTAGAGTTTCAGCTCCCCGCTGGCCACCTTTCTTTGTTCTGCGGTGCAGAGGACAACACACAGATCCCTTGCTAATCTACCCACCCAAAGCCCACTGAATTGCTTTAGCTAAGATTTCCCCCACATATTCCAGGCACACACTGGGTCTGATGATGGGATGCACATACTCCCTAAGGAAGCACTCGCAAGCTTATGCTGCTTTAAATGTGTATGTGCCGGCCAAGGCAGACCTCTCCAAAAGATGCGAACTTATCGCAGGGCTGTTTTATCCTCCTTACAGCTGTTTGGTGTGGGCAGTGAATGTGCGTGCCTATTAATAACGTTCAGGTGGCGGCTTGTGTTATGCATCCTCAATGACGCAGCAATTTGCATTAGGTAACATGTTCTATGGTGATCTATGCACCACACAGCTGCCTCTCCCAACTTTACCCATTTACGATAAAGCTATTCTTTCCATCCCTTAAAATATATTGATTTTGGGATCATGTTTGCTAGGGTGCTAGGGGAATACACAACATCATCATCTGGAAACGTGCGTGCCCTAAGAAACACACTTAAACTACTGATCTTTTGCATTTCTACACCTCAAACGGCGCCACATCACTGCATGTGCATTGATTGCATATGCCGGTAGGGTTTCCGAGCTGTTGGCAAGCCCCCCCTCCCCCCCCAACAATCATTTTGAAATGGGCTCCTGTGGATCTTCAGCCGGACAGCTGGTTACATTGACACTCTTGAGAAAGGAGGTGCTTCATGTAGAATTATTCATGAAGGGGACGGGCGTTGCAGGCTAATTGGACATCTTACTTTGTTGAGTTCAACCTTCGTGTTGCACTTGCCCAGTGATTAGGTGGGATGGTGGGTGGCAATCGAATGTTGGATGGCCCAGCCCTGTCGTCTTGTCAGCCATGCAGCTTTGCCCTAAACACAAATAAGGGAAGTTCATTGGGGGAGGGGTGGTTGGGTGGGAAGGATGGGCGCAGTCGGATTTACAAGCAGGCGCATTATAGCATTACAGACGGAGGGAGCGCTCATTAATAATAATAATAAAAATAATTATTATTACTGCGGAATAATGACTCGCCACCAGTGGTCGAAGTGTACGAAAAGAAGTAGTGGTACTATGTTCCCTGCTGATCTGCCTCGCTCCCCACAAACCCCATCCCTGCGCCCTCTTCCACACTCTTCCACACACAACCCAAACCCCCAAATCAACACACCTGCTATTTATCGGAATGTGCTGTGCAGTGCATTGAAATGCAAGCTTCAACTTCTTCCTACACTTTTATTTTAAAACAAAACCATTACAGAACGGTATAGGAGCAGTGAAACTTAAAAATAAAAAGTATGGGAGCGCCGCTCCCGACCGCTCCAGCCCACTTCGACCTCTGCCCGCCACCAAGTTAGTGCCCAAGTGATTTTCCCAAGTGATAATCTACCAGGCTATTATCCAGTGGTCGAAGTGTACGAAAAGAAGTAGTGGAACTATGTTCCCTGCTGGCCTGCCCCTGCTCCCCACAAACCCCATTGCCACAACCCCTCCCACACACAATAGACCTCCCAAACACTTGCACCTGCTGTTTAAGGGAACGTTCAGTGCAGGGCACTGAAAGGGAAGGTTTCAACTTCTTCCTACACTTTTATTTTAAAACAAAACCATTCCGGAACGGTTTCTTTTTAAAAAAAAAAGTATAGGAGCTGTACAAGGTAATTTAAAAAAGTATAGGAGCACCGCTCCCGCTCACTTCAACCACTGCTATTAGCACATAGTCGTGATAGCAGTAGACGTTTTGGTGGTGAAGTGTAAAATGTTAAAACAGGGACGTAGGTGAAAGGCAAACCGTGTAAGTACGTTAAATCTGGCTTATGATTTGTGGTATTTAAATTACAAGGTTCCCTCCTAAAGAAAGCATTTTAAATGCTAACTTGGTTAAACCAGAACAGGTTTAACACGATCATGCTTTAGAAGTAACATAATAGTAAACCCTTTAAAAGAAAGTGAAAGGATTTTCTATTGTGGAAGGAGTGTCTTGTTGAAACATGTGAAATGACATTCAAAACGCGCCTATACACTTAAGTGTTTCAAGGCGTGACAAGGCAAGGGAGGGGGAACAGAGGGAAGACAAAGACAACGACCCTACTAGGCCAGGTGACATTGAGACCGCGCAAGGAGAGGGGAGAGGGTAAGTGCAGGGGGAAGGGGGGGGCAGTGCAATACATAGGATCAACAGTAAAGAATAAATAAAATAAATAAAACAATAGGCATAGGTGCGGCTAGCGAGTGGCAAGTGCAAGGGTAAGTGCAGACAACAAGCGTCAAGAGCTGGTGGGGGCTGTAGGGATACAGAACAAGCCCCTCGAGTGCAGGGGTTGCCTGGGAGGCAGTGCAGGTGTACAGCTGGTCGGGGAGGGGACCTGGGCCCAAGATCAGACGGTAGCCAGGTGACCAGTGCAGTTTCAATCAGGAGTTCAGCAGGGGAGAGGAGGAGAGAAAGCAGAAGCGAAGAGGGAGGTCCTGAGGTGCTTCCGGAACTGGAGATGGTTCTCCTCAAGTTTCAGGGAGGCAGGGAGGCTGCTTCAGAGAGAGGCCCCAGCCAAAGAGAGAGATCTACCACCAACTCGTTGCTTGGAGAAGCGACTGACCCTGAGGGAGTTGGAGGTGGATGAGCGGAGAGCTCGAGAAGGAAGATATTTTGGAAGAGAGAGTTGGAGGTATTGAGGCCCTATGTCCCAGAGGCCTTGTGGACAATGCAGAGGGTTTTGAACTTAATCCTCACAGCTATTGGGAGCCAGTGCAGAGTCTGGCGGTCTGGATGAGTTGCAGAGGGCGGAGAGTAGGAGCAGACAGATTTAGAAAGAGGCTGTTACAGTAGTTCATTCTAGAGATAGCCAGAGCTCTGGAGACAGCTTCTGGGGGAAGGAGAGAAAAGGAAGAATACCTCTGAGGAGTTGCAGCTGGTAGCGTGACTTCTTAGAGACGTCAGAGATGTGAGGAGAGAAGGAGAGATTGGAGTCGAAGATGACCCCAAGGTTTTAGTCTCAGATGGGAGAAGGAAGCGGGCCAAGAGAGGCCGGCCAGAGAGCGGCAGGAAAGGAGGGCACAGGTGTGCCGATGAGGAGAATCTCAGTCTTACTGGCATTAAGGCAGAGATCGTTGGCGGCACACCATTCCTGGATAGCGGAAAAAGACAGAAGGAGAAGAGGTGGCGGAAGGGAGCCTGAAAATTTGCCGAGTGTCGTCTGCATAGCACTGAAAGTTGGGGCAGAGAGCGGCAATGTGGTGGGCAAGAAGTGCCAGGTATTGGTTGAACAGCCAGGGACAGAGGTTAGATCCATGGGGAACACCACAGGTAGAGATAGAGGAGAGGAAGGACCCAAGTTGGACCTAGGAGGGTCGATCAGAGAGAAACAAGGTCAGCCAAGCCATGGCCTGATGGGTGATACCCAGGTTATCACGGAGACGGTTGAGCAGGGGTTGCATGGTTGACCATGTCAAAGGCAGAAGAGAGATCAAGTAAGATGAGGAGACGGGGTATTGGAGTCAAAGTTGGAGAGCAGGTCTTTACAGATGTTCAGGAGAGCAGTTTCTGTGCTTCTGGCAGCTCTGAAGCCAGACTGATGGGCATGGAGGCAACCAACCAATTCAGTGTGAAGATTAAGCTGGGAGATGGGCAGCTTTTCCAGGAGTTTGCCCAGGAAAGTAGTGATGGAGATTTGGCTGTAGTTAGCAGGACAGGAAGGGTCGGCAGAGGGTTTTTTAAGAAGAGGGTGCAAAAGGGAGTGCTTCAGAGGGGAAGGGTAGACTCCAGTGGCGAAGGAGTAGTTGCAGAAGTCAGCCAAAGCAGGATCCAGGGTGTCAATGTGGTCCTTGATCGTTTTAGAGGAACAGGGGAGAACCTGTTTTGACAAGACTTTCATAGATCGGAGGAGAGGTGGCCGAAGAAGGGTTTTAAAGATTAACCTTGCACTGATGATCCAGTCTTGGGTAGGGTGGGTAGTGCATGGTGTGTGAACCTTGCACTGAGGTACACACACACCATGCACTCCCCACCCTACCTGAGACTGGATGATCTGCTCCTCACTGTTGCTTTCCCTTGTTGCTTGTAGATCCCTTACTGCCAAATTGCCAGCTTCCACCACCTCTGTTGCTAACTACCCGCTCCCTTGTTTCTCCGATTCCATCCCTGTGCTCTTCCCCCTATGATTGTAAAGCGCTCTGTGTCTTCCCGAACCTAGGTCTGCTCTCAATAAATACCCTAATAGTAATCATCATCAAGCCCAACATGCAGACTTCATAAAAACACTAACCCAAACTGGGGGTGCTGGTCTGTTTGTTAAATGTAAAGATCCAATTATTAAAATTAAGCTCAATTCCTGTGGTGGGATCGTTTTTAAGAACTGCATGTTTTGACAGATACGGAAAGACACGCACAGGGCACATATTGGTTTGCCCATGATTAAACATCATGGTCGATTGGAAAAACAGGGACTAGATTTCATTTATCTTGGATCCACAGTTGGTAATTTCAGCTTCTCTGAAACAAGGATATGTTTATGGACCCCTTGGGCATGCAACACACTGCTCTACAGTGGAGGTGCTTCTCTGAACAATTCAGAAGTCTTACACCGAAGGCCGCCTTAAAACTCTGTAAGAATGTAAAATCAGCGACATAATCCGAGATCAAGCCGTGCTCCCGCATAATCGGAGCCCTGCTGCAATAAAAACCTGGTACAATCAGAACTCTGGCATGAACACCCCACCCCTACCAACAGATGCTCTGCACGAGCAGCCTATGCATAATCTGAAGCATGGCATGAGCCTTATGTTAGCAGAGCTTTGGCATTTACCGAACACCTATAAACAGAAGCCTGGTATTCTCAGATTCCTAGTATAGTACGATTTCCGCCATAATCAAAATGCTGACACAAATCTCAATTCTGGAGTAATGGGAGCCCTGTCAGATTTCATAATCTCTGAATAAAAACACAGATTTGATCAAATCCTTGATTTAATCTGCAGTATACAAAGCAGTGGTCCAATCCGAGGCACTCTATAAACTGTGCCCCATTCTATCAGGACAGTGGCATAATCGCAGCGACTGTATTCTTTGTTCGGAAGCTATCCATATTGTAAACCCTTGTAAAATCCAATCTAGACCATATATAGAGCATTTATACGCGAAGAGGCCTGCCAGTGCCCTGGCATACTCAGTTCCAGGAAATAAAAGATCACCACTCATGAATTCTATGAAAAGACCGCCCTCGTATAATGGAAAACCCGCTCTTGTTGTTTGTGTACCAGTGATGCCAACACTGAGAACATTCTTATATCATTTTGATTGGGTAAGAGAATCCAGCAGAAAGACGCAGACTGCATTGGCTGTCTGCTTCAAGGATCCACTCCCCCAGATTCCTGTTTTCTGCATGGAGCGATTATCGGCAGAGACCCCGGGAGACTGTGCAGAAATCTGCTCCACGTGGATACTCTGAATTGATCTCCACCATCCATGCATAGAGCCTGGAGGAGATCAGTTATGGTAGCTGCCATGGAAAAAAATGGCAGCCACCAGTACAAAGGTTCCCCACAGATTACACCTGTTTTTAACACATGCAAAATGTGTGAGGATCCTTGCCTCTCAGCCGGCATCAAAATATTTTGTTGTTGGAGATGCATGCAAATTTCCTGCGTATAGTGATGACACACTTGGAGAGGGTCTTCTGCCATGTTTCCAGCTCAGTGCAGAGAATGACTTGCATTCATACAAATTGTAGCTGATGTACAAACGCTGCCAAAACCTTGTTTCTGCAGGTTTTTCTCCATCTGCACCATTTTACACATTAAACAAAATGTGGGATAAAAGCATTGTAATGGAGGCATGGTATCAAAAGTATGACACTGACACAAAATTTACAAGTTTCTAAACCATTATTCAATTCTCGAGGTTTGGAAAACTCATACTTTGCTCTATAGTCTCGATCATCAAATAATAAAGAAAACACAGTCCTAGTCAGTCTGTCAAATCAAAATGGCATATGCTAACAAAACCTAATGCCTGCCCTATCTCCTATACAAAATGTGTATGAAGGGGAATGTGCATGCAAAGGAAAGTCAGTGTTATAACATAAAAGATCAAGATGGCTGAATTAGCTCTCCTCCCCACATTGGACAGCATGGAGTAAGGCGGCCCGTAGTCAGGATGACATACTTTGGCTCAGCTTATTAAAATAAAAAGGCAATTCAAAACTTGGGTCGAGGCCTGCATAGCCGTCCACGTTAAAGTAACTTATTCCAGTTTTCCAAAATGCCTTTCATAATTCAGCAAACTTTCACGTAGGTCTCCCTCGGTCGGGCTCGGACCTCGCAATCACAGCATTTGCATTTCCTCAAGTTTCAGAGAGGCAGGGAGGCTGTTCCAGAGGGAGGCCCCAGCCTAAGAAAGAGATCTACCACCAACTTGTTGCTTGGAGAAGCGACTGACACTAAGGGAGTTGGAAGTAGTAGAGGAGCAAAGAGCTCGAGTAGGAAGGTATTTACGAAGAGGCAGTTGGAGGTATTGAGGCCCCATGCCCCAGAAGGCCATGTGGACAATGCAGAGGGTCTTGAACTTAATCCTTGCAGCCACTGTGAGCCAATGCAGAGATTTCAGTGCTGGAGAGATACAATCTCTGGGCTTGAGTCCAAGGACAAGTCTTGCAGTCCTGTTCTGGATGAGTTGCAGAGGGCGGAGAGTAGAAGTGGGCAGATTTAGAAAGAGGCTGTTGGAGTAGTCCAACCTAGAGAGAACCAGAGCTCTAGAGAAAGTGAGCTTCTGGGGGAAGGAGAGGAAAGGAAGGATACCTCTTGAGGAGGTGCAGTTGGTAGTTTGACTTCTAAGAGATGTCTGAGATGTGAGGAGAAAAGTAGAGTGTGGAGTCGAAGATGACCCTGATGTAGGGTTGACAAGAATGTGGCATTCCCCAGTTTATCGATCAAATTGATACATGGCATAGGATAGGCATCGAAGGTGGAGATGGTGTTGACCTGTCTAAAGTCTATGCAAAACCTCCAAGAGTGATTGGGTTTAGTCACCAACACAATAGGGGAGGACCATGGGCTTAAGGAGGGCTCAATGATATTTGCCTTTAACATTTATTTAACCTCGTCAATCACTACTTGCTTTTGTGCTTCTGGGAGTCTGTATGGCCTTAGATGGAGCACTTTCCCCTTTGGAGTTCTGATATAGTTGTACGTACCATGTATTCTCCCTGGTGTCTCACAAAATACATTGGGGTATGCAGTAATAAGATCGTTCAAATCCCTTTGCTTATCGTTAGGTAGTTCTTGGGTAATACGTTCTAAGTTGTCAATCTCCTTGGATACCGAACAAGATAGTACAGAGGAGGTAGTCGCGGAAGGATTTTCTTTCCACTCTTTCAGGAGATTTACATGCTATAGGTGGGTCTTTTGCCTTCTATCGGGTTGGGTTATTTTATAGGTGCAGGTTTCTGTTTGCTCTATTACCTCATAGGGCCTATGCTACTTTGAAACAAGTTTATTTTCAGAGGTTGGTAAGAGGAATAACACTTCCTGACCTACCGAAAATGACCTTAGATTTACCTTATTGGCATAGGTAAGTTTCAGTTGGGCATGAGTTTTCTCCATCTGAGTGTTGATTAGACTTTGGACGAGTTTCATGTGCCCTCGCAATCGGGGTAGTTTTCTGAGAGGGGTATTGGTGCCTCTTCTCTTTCATCCCAGGTCTCCCTGAGTGTGTCTAAGACATCGCTTGGTTTTCTACCATAGAGTAATTTGAAAGGGGAGAAACCGGTGGACGCCTGCAAGGTCTTTTCTCACTGTAAACAGGGTACACGGGACCATATGATCCCAGTTTTTCCCATCCTCGTCTACTAATTTTCTCAGGATCATTTTGAGGGTTTTGTTAAATCTCTCTACCAATCTGTCCATTTGGGGATGGTAATTTGAGGTTCTTAAGGTGGTAATGTCAGAAATCCACGACAAGTTGACCACGTAGTGTAGCCGGAGATTTCTTCCCAACAATGCTACTGACTGGCTGCCTAATAACAGACAGTCTGTGGCATTCTTTGAAAGATGGAAATCCACGAACCGCCAGGAGGATCCCAGAAGACACCCAGAGGATCAATCACAAGGTGATGCCAGCAACTCCAGGACCCTTTGAAAAACACCCTGATTAAGTAACAGCACAATGCAATATATTCGTAGAGTACTATAAGTAGCAGAACCAACCTCTAATGGTAGGAAGACAGGAGCCGGTAAGAAGTGCAGGGAAAACTATCCTCCTTAATTTTGTGACAGAGCAAATAAAAGACAATAGAATAAGTGGTGGAAGTTCTAAACTTTTGAGAAATATGTGCAATGTGAATTATGTACCTTACCGTGGACCCAAGGAATGTCAGCATGGAAGAACAAGGAGTAAATGCCGTATCCAGGTAGCAACAGCCCAACTGTGCCCGATGACACGAGGAGGCCTTCGTAGAGTCTCTAGTTCCAAATGGGAGGACCCGACGAAACGAGGACGAACAGAAGCACACCAAGCAGGCAATCACTAGTCCAAGGTGTACGACTGGAGGGAAACGGAATAAGGGCTGATGTTACACTGGGATACAATCACTTAAATCGGAAGGTCGTAGTGAAGGTTAAGTCAAACAGGTCCGGTACACCGTGGTTCGTGGGAAGCACAAGAGACGCTGCATAGAAACGAACAGCACACGAAGCAGACAGGGAGCAGCAAGACAATCCAAAGGAAACGCTCCAGGGTCGAAATACCAAAGTTCCAATAATATCCAGGCAAACAAAGCAGACAAGGAGTGGGCAGGAGACCGATCCAAAAACGAAGTCCGAGGTTGAGGCAGCAGATATCCAGAAAGTTCAAAAAACAGGAAACAAAGCACACTTCCGCATAATCAGAAGCGCGGAACCCATGGCAATCGAGCACTAACTAATGCAAAGTCACATGACATGGATGCAAACGTGATGACGAAAACAATCACGGGCGCCATAGTTTCCATGCCAACCACCAGGAACGACCGTAACGTCCCGTAGGCTGAGCCCTCTGGGAAATGTAGTGCAAATCATGACTTGGTGTAAAACGGCGAAAGTTCTTATGCAGAACGAGTCGCTTAGCCGTCAACTGAGGTCTGGGTGAGATGAGTGTGTGTTTACTCATAGTTTAGGAAGTATCATGTAAACAAGCAGAGACCGTGAGACCTTGTGTGCGTGACTGGAGTCTAGTGGTAGGTGGATACCTAATAGTACCTTCTCCCAAAGAGCGCCTCACTCTGCGGTTAGACCAGAAATCAGAAAGAAGAACAGGTGCATGAATATTTCCGGCTGGTTCCCTAGTACGATCTTCCGGCCCATAACTCTTCCAATCCACCAAATACATTCTCACACCCCTCTTGACCTTAGTATCTAACATACCACTAACCTCATACTCATCAGAACCCCCAGCTGCAATAGGTCTAGAACGAGGAAGTAGCCGAAGGTCTGCATGCACTTGTTTGAGCAAGGACACATGAAAAACGGGATGGATTTTCCAAGAACTAGGCAAAGCAAGTCTAACGACCACTGGATTGATGATGGCGGTGATCTCATAAGGACCAATGTAGCGTGGTTGTAGAGACCTTTGTCCATGTAAGTGGAGATGTTTAGTTGCCAACCAGACCTTCATCCCGATGGAATAAGAGCGAGAAGCAGAACAATGAGCATCGGCGTGAAATTTGGAACGAGCCTGGGCTTCCACAAGATGCTGCTTGATAAGCTCATGTGTTTTTTTCAATCCGTTGGCACAGGTAATAGCGGCAGGGTTGCAAGGTATTATCGTCAAAGGACTTGGAAAAGCCAGAGGATGACGGCCATAGGTAGCGAAGAAAGGAGAGGTACCCGTGTCCGTATGTACTGTGTTATTATAGGCAAACTCAGCCAATGGTAGGGCTGGCAACCAGGAATCCTGATAATGTATCATCAAACAACGGAGATACTGTTCCAGAGTAGCGTTCAATCTCTCTGTTTGCCCATCAGTTTGAGGGTGATAGGCGCTTAAATAACGGTCATCAGTACCAAAACAACCTGTCAAGGCTCGCCAAAATCGAGAAGTGAACTGCGATCCACGATCCGTCACTATGATGGACGGTAATTCAAAAGGACGGAATGCGTGCTTTAAAAACAGATCTGCCAAAACAGGAGCTGTTGGAAGACCACGACATGAAAAAAACAAGGCGTATTTTGTGAAATAGTCAATGACCACCCATATAGTATCATGACCTTGTATGGATGGAAGTTCGACTATGAAGTCCATAGAAATCATAGACCAGGGATGTTCAGGGATCGGTAATGGGTGTAACAGACCTACCGGTTTACCGCATAAACATTTGGCTTGGGCACAAACGGCACAGGAGGAAACATGAAGTTGAACATCTTTCAGCATACCCGGCCACCAACACCAACGATGGAGTAGCTCAAAGGTTTTCTTTATACCCAGGTGTGCTGCCAACTTAGAATCGTGACACCATGCCAGGGCTTTTTGCCTTGTAGAGGTATCTGGGAGATAAAGTCTCCCCTGAACATAAGGAAGGGAGTTAACGACTTGAATTTCATAGTTCGTTAGCAACTGCAGATTCTTCTTAACCCAATCTTGAATGGCGACCTTCATGGAATCCTGAAGAGTACAAGCACAAACGACTTGATTGGGCAGTAGCAAAGACCCCGTAGATCTGTGTCTTGTAAGATCACCATCCAGACGCGACAAAGCGTCTGCCTTAGTATGTAATGAACCAGGTCGATACGTGATAACAAAATAAAATTGGGAAAAGAATTCATGCCAACGGGCATCGCGGGCCGTAGAGCATTTGACTGATTGAAGAGCAAGAAGGTTTCTGTGATCTGAATACACAGTGATGGGTGTGCTGGTGCCTAACAGATGATGTCTCCAAGTCAAAAAGGCATCACGTACTGCCAAAAGCTCTTTCTCTGTGACAGTATAATTACATTCATAAGGAGACAGTTTTCGTGAATGGTAAGCAACCGGATGCAACAAACCCGTATCAGGACATACTTGAGATAACACAGCTCCTAAAGCAGAATCGGAAATGTCAGCCTCTACCACAAAGGGTTTCTTTAAATCAGGGTGTTGCAAAACAGTTGCCGTAGTAAAAGCCTCTTTCAGCATCTCAAAAGCCTTATCAGCTTCGGAATTCGACTCGAACCTATTCTTACAGCTGGTAAGACGACTGAGCAGAGCTGCTATTTGGGAAAACGACTTGATGAAACGTCGATAAAAATTTGCAAAACCAAGGAATGATTGCAAAGTTTTCAGGGTTTTAGGTGCTGGCCAGTCTAATACCGCCTTGACTTTGGTCTGGCACATTTGAATGCCTTTGTCCGAGATCTCATATCCAAGGAATTCAACTCTGGCAACATGGAAAATACACTTTTCCAATTTGGCGTATAATTCTCGCGCAGGCGCTTTAATACTTGTGTGACATGCTGGACATGGACCTCCATTGAAGCTGAGTGTATCAAAATGTCATCAAGATATACGACAACGAAACGATCCATCATATCACTGAAAATGTCATTAATGAAATGTTGAAACCTAGCAGGGGCGTTACACAACCCAAATGGCATTATACAATGCTCAAATAATCCATATTTGGTCTTAAATGCCGTCTTCCATTCGTCCCCTTGCCGGATCCTAACCAAATTGTAAGCCCCTCTCGGGTCTAATTTGGAGAATATCACTGAGGATCCTAACTGATCCAGGAGGACAGAGATTAGTGGAATTGGGTATTGATTTCTTATAGTAACCGAATTTAACACCCGGTAGTCAATGCATGGGCGAAGTTCCCCCTCTTTTTTGGGAACAAAGAATAATGGAGCTGATGCCGGTGAACATGAAGGTCGTATGAAACCAGTCTTAAAGGATTTGTCAATATATTCCTTAAGGATCAGATCCTCCTTCTGGGGCAAGGAATACATTCTACCTGTGGGAATGTTGGCTCCTGGAATTAGATCGATAGGGCAATCATAGGGCCTGTGAGGGGGCAGCATCTCCGCACCCTTCACATCAAAGACGTCCCTGTAGGATTTATATTCTGGGGGTAAAAGAGAAGGCATGACTGCTCCAATTGCCGATGTATTAAGCAACAAGGGTCGGCAAGGACTGTTCTCTGTACTAGAGAATCCCAAACATGTTTTTTCACAATGATCCAAGACAAATTCAATGGTGCCCAACCTCCAGTCCAAAATAGGATTATGTTGCACCAGCCAAGGTAGACCTAAGATCATTAAATAAAATGGGGCGCGGCTATCAAATCAAAATGAATGGTCTCGGAATGTTCGTTATTAGTGATCATACACAAGTCCACCGTCCGTTCGGTCACTAGTCCGGAGGTTAGTGTGGAACCATCAACAGTATTAACCGTTTCAGGATGGGACTTGGGAACAACAGGGATACCCAAGGCCTTGGCATATTCAGCATCAATATAATTGCCAGTGGCACCTGAATCAAGAACAGCCGTAATATCCCATTCCAAACCGGAAGATATGGAGCATTTTGTGGATACCAAAAAAAGGAGCTGTGATACTTGGGCCCAAAAAAACATTGCTCGGGAGTCGGACCCCTTCTACTGCCGAGCTTTGGCATTTCCCAATTTCTTCGGTTTCTTAGTACAGGATTTCAGAATGTGATTAGGAGAGCCACAATAAAAACAGAGGTTATTTTTTCTTCTGTTTTCCCTTTCTTCTTGTGATAATGGGCCCCTGACAGCCTCGATTTGCATAGGCTCACTGTCAGTGACAGAGGAAGCAGAAGTGGACATAGAAGGGGGTAACAGAGTTCTGCGTTCCCCCTTACGTTCCGCTCTTCTGGCATCGATCTGAAGGACTAAATCTAAAAGTTCTGGAGAGGCAACCGCCACAACCGGCACAGTGGCAAGAACATCATTAAGCGAATCAGATAGACCCTTATAAAAAAGAGCCCCCTTCTTTTCCTCTGGCCAGCCTGTCTCAGCCACTAACTGATTGAATTTAGCTAGGTAAGACAAGAGAGGTAAGGAACCCTGTTGCAACCCCAACAATTCTAGATCCGTGGCCTGGGTCGTGTACCTCGTGTCAAATACCCTGCTCATAGCTTGGATAAGGGCGTCATAATCAAACAAGAGTGGGCTTCCTGACTCTAATAACGGATTGGCCCAAGATGCTGCCGTTCCACCAAGATGAGAGAGGAGGAACGCAGCTTTAGTTGTAGAATCTGGAAAGGACGTGGGTCGGCACAAAAAGTGCAATCAACATTGATTTAGGAAAGACCTGAATGACTTCGAATCTCCTGTAAACCTTTCCGGAGGAGCTAGCGGGAATTGCGTGTTCATGATAACGGGGCCTGAGCTTTGTGGCTGCAACCCAGAAGCAGAGGCTTGGTCAGACCCTGAAGGCATAGCGGCAGGAGGTTGCAACCCTGCTGGCAAGGCGTTAATACGATGTTCCATATTAGCTTGAGCCGTAGCCATATCATTGCGTAAATCCGCAACCAGCTGCATGATTTGTGCTATGGTGTCCTGGATTTCCATTAGGGCTTCTGATTATGTCAGAAATCCACGGCAAATACTTGACCACGTAGTATAGCCGGAGATTTCTTCCCAACAATGCTACTGACTGGCCGCCTAATATCAGACAGTCTGTGGCATTCTTTGAAAGATGGAAATCCACGAACCGCCAGGAGGATCCCAGAAGACACCCAGAGGATCGATCACAAGGTGATGCCAGCAACTCCAGGACCCTATGAAAAACACCCTGATTAAGTAACTGCACAATGCAATATATTCGTAGAGCACTATAAGTAGCAGAACCAACCTCTAATGGTAGGAAGACAGGAGCCGGTAAGAAGTGCAGGGAAAACTATCCTCCTTAATTCTGTGACAGAGCAAACAAAAGACAATAGAATAAGTGGTGGAAGTTCTAAACTTTCGAGAAATATGTGCAATGTGAATTATGTACCTTACCGTGGACCCAAGGAATGTCAGCATGGAAGAAAAAGGAGTAAATGCCATATCCAGGTAGCAACAGCCCAACTTTGCCCGACGACACAAGGTCACCTTCGTAGAGTCTCTAGTTTCTAATGGGAGGATCCGACGAAACGAGGACGAACAGAAGCACACCAAGCAGGCAGTCACTAGTCCAAGGTGTACAACTGGAGGGAAACGGAATAAGGGCTGATGTTACACTGGGGTACAAGCACTTAAATTGGAAGGTCGTAGTGAAGGTTAAGTCAAACAGGTCCGGTACACCGTGGTTCGTGGGAAGCACAAGAGACGCTGCATAGAAACTAACAGCACACGAAGCAGACAAGGGAGCAGCAAGACAATCCAAAGGAAGCGTTCCAGGGTCAAAATACCAAAGTTCCAATAATATCCAGGCAAACAAAGCAGACAAGGAGTGGGCAGGAGACCGATCCAAAAACGAAGTCTGAGGTCGAGGCAGCAGGAATCCAGAAAGTTAAAAAAAACAGGAAACAAAGCACACTTCCGCGTAATCAGAAGCGCGGAACCCATGGCAATCGAGCACTAAGTGATGCAAAGACACATGACATGGATGTGAACGTGATGACGAAAACAATCACGGGTGCCATAGTTTCCATGCCAACCGCCAGGAACGACCGTAACGTCCCGTAGGCTGAGCCCTCTGGGAAATGTAGTGCAAATCATGACTTGGTGTAAAACGGCGGAGGTTCTTATGCAGAACAAGTCACTTAGCTGTCAACTGAGGTCTGGGTGAGATGAGTGTGTGTTTACTCATAGTTTGTGAAGTATCATGTAAACTAGCAGAGACCGTGAGACCTTGTGTGCATGACTGGAGGCTAGTGGTAGGTGGATACCTAACAGGTAATGTGTAGTGATTCTTTAACTTCACCCATGATCTTACTCATGAAATTGGATCCCAGATCCGTTAGAATTTCCTTGGGGAAACCAACCCTAGAAAGGAATGATAGCAGTGTTTTGCTCACCTGGTATCCACGGGGACGCCGCTCAGCCCTGGTTGGATGATATGCACCTCGAACCCTCTTCCCGATCCCTGGGTAGTGCCTGCGATGGAAGTTGAGCCTGAAATACAGGAGGGCTGGATTCAAGACTTAACTGTCTCTGGTATGGTGTCTTCCCACCTCCCTTGGATTCAAAACCTTCCCTTGGCTCTCTCCTCACCTTAATTCTTTAGAAGGCGTGCTCTCCATTCTGCTCATCATGGCAGGGGTGTGTAGTCTCGTGTGGGTGTGAGCGACCAAGTTACTTCACTGGTGCAAGCCCTTTTGAGTGTCTTTAAGGTAGGTCTTGCTGCTTTACAGTCTTTGTACTCTTTTCTGTTCTTTCCTTACTTCCTCTTATTGTTATTAATGTCTTATTTCTTCTCTTTAGGTATGCAAAGAGATTTTGGCGTTTTCGTGCGGGTTGCAGGTGAGCACGAGCCGGTAAATGAAGGCGCGGTGTGCGCGATGCTGTCTGGTAAGTAATGCGCGCTGCGCGGCGCCGTTTTGCCTTGTATATGCTAACCTGTGTCTTTCCCCTTCTTTCGTAGGTGGCAGTGCTCTTTGCCGGTTGGAGTGATGTTCCGGAATGATGCTGAGCAAGAGGTGACTAACAACGTAAGAATCTTGTGATTTTCGTTGTTCGTGTTGAACCGTGTGTATGCGCTCACTAATGCTGTCCTTCTCTCTCTCCTATTCAGGTTGCTGCATTCCGGGCAGCTTGCGGTGCCCAGATGATGGAGTTTGCTGGAACAAATGTCTCCAGGTAAGCAGAATCAGGAGCTGACGATGGGCGAAGACAGGATGTTACTCACAGGTAAGATTCCAATAACGATGTTCTTTTTCTCTCTGCAGGCACACGGTTCCAAGAATAGCTGGCATCAAAGAGCACTGGACATGGTGAGCGTTACGCTGCAAAGAGCAGAATAACGCAAAGCGTGTTCTGCTGTTTGGGTGCGGTTTAAATAGTCTTCAAGTAAAGTAGTCCAGGTAAAGTAGTCCCAGGCCAGCCACACCCTAAACACTATACCGCATAGCTCTGTTTTTGGTAATTGAGCTATGTGAGTGCCTCCATGTTGACTGAAGCCCCCAAGAAGTAGTTCCAAGTAAAATAGTCCCAACCTAAAGGTGTTCGCCATAGTGATTATGAGCCTGGTGACAAAGGCGCCAGGACTGACTCCAAGAGAGTCTCGGGTGAGATTTTAAGGCCATAATGGAACCCCAAAACCTGGCCCTACCTGGCAGGGTGACTTGCCAGTGGGCGTCAGGGGTAGGGATCATGATAAGCAGGTGTTTTAAAATGTGTTGTTCCGCATGGTGAAGGCTTCTGGGTACCGGGTAGCGTAATCAACGATTAGGAGAACTTATTTATTGCCCAGTTTAGAAGTGTCCAATGGTACAATAATATCATCCTGATTCTAGAGAAAGGAACATCTATTATCAGTACTGGATTTAGAGGGGCAGGTATGGGAATATTTGAGCTGTTTTTTTGGCATATCTCACAGGTTTGAATAAAATTCTTTGTCAGCATGGATACCCGGCCAATAGAATTTCCCACCGATGTGAGCTTGGGTTTTAGATTGCTCCAAGTGTCCCCCTGTCAAGGGAGAGTGTGCAATCTCTAGCACAATCTTATGATGGGTTTTGGGTATTACTAATTGAGTCTTACCTAGGCCTTTCCTGGAGTTTTCCCTTCTATATACTAATCCCGATTTCATGATGAAAAAGGGACTTCCCTTTTCTTGTCATTCTCCCTCAGGAATCACTTGCAAGAAAGCATCTTCAAGTACTGGATCATTTTGCTGGGCAAAGGCTATGTCGGGAAGGATGGTAGGTGGTTCTTCCCCTTTTTCTCCAGTGGTATGTGTCTCATCGGCCTCTCCCAAGCTTAAGTTACCTCTGTTTCCTCGGGTTCAGTTTCTTCCTCAAAACGGGGAAATAGAGCTTTCTCAAGAATTCCCTATGCGATTTTGTCCCCAGGACTTATTTCAAACGTGCTCTCGCCATCGTCCTGTAAAATGACTTTTATATCTCCCTGAAAGACTGGATCTATAACACCTGCTAGGACATCCAGACCACATTTCCAGGATAGGCCAGTATTAAAGTTCTAATACCCCCTGCAGGTTGTTATGTCAGTGGAAATCATCACCCTTTTCCCGGGAGGGATAGTGGCCTCTTGACTGCTACATATATCAAAGCCTATGGATTCATTCAGGGCGGAAGAGGGGTCTGAGGCTCTGTATCTAAGTTTTGGGAATTTTAGGGTCCCCTAATTTGTCTCAATTGACTCTTATCCCACTCCTGACAGCATATGTAAGGGAGGCATGGTATCACAAGTATGACACTGACACAAGAGTTCCAAGTTCCAAAATCTTTATTCAATTTTCTGGGTTTTGAAAACCCCCCTACTTTTCCCTATAGCTATGATGGGAGTAGTCTCTAGCATCAAATAATAAAGAAAACACTGTCCTAGTCAGTCTATGTCAAATCGGAATGGCCTACACAAACAAAACCTCGTGCCTGCCCTATCTCTTATACAAGAAATGTTTAAAGGGAAATGTGTATACAAAGGAAAGTCAGTGTTATAACATAAAATATCAAGGTGGCTGAGTCAGCTCTCTTCTCCACATTGGACAGCACGAGTAAGGCGACCCCGTAGACAGGATGACACACTCTGGCTCAGCTTATTAAAAAAAAAAGGCAGTTCAGAATGTGGTTCGAGGCCCGCTTGGCCTTACACGTTAAAATCACTTATTCCACTTTTCCAAAAGTTCTTTCACAATTCAACAAAATTTCACGTGGGTCTCCCTCGGTCAGGCTCAGACCTCTTAACATAAAAAGTAC
Organism: Ambystoma mexicanum; assembly: GCF_040938575.1. Classification (NCBI taxonomy): domain Eukaryota; kingdom Metazoa; phylum Chordata; class Amphibia; order Caudata; family Ambystomatidae; genus Ambystoma; species Ambystoma mexicanum. Next base: position 464,924,813 of record NC_090929.1, read on the forward strand.
CTGATTCACCATGACATAGGTCTCCCTTAGTCGAACGTGGACCTCAAAATCACAGCACTTGAAGGGGTTCCCTTCCCCAAGCTTTATTGACATTCATGAGGGGTTCCCTTCTCCCCAACTTATTTCATAATCCAGGTATCCCTCGTTCAGGCTCGAACCTTTCACCGATGTCGAAGACTTTCAAATGTTCAAGGCTTTTTCCATAGACCTCTGCAGGACCACTTCGACTTTCATTTTATCTCTTCCCTATGGTATTTGCCCTAGTGTTTCCTGGTCTCTGTAGTTCAATAACACAGACAATTTCAAAGAAATCTTTCTCTGAAAGTATTCACCTCTTAACTTTCCCTCTGAACAGGGTTAATCTTGACCGTTAAGCATTTCAGAGTTTGTTCACTTTGTCGCTTTTTAACAAGACATCAAAACATTTTGTGGAGGTTTAAGAGTGGACTACTTCCTTTCGCCAGACCACTCCGCTACTCTGTATCACTGGCTTCATAGTTATTGGAGTCTTTGAAGTTCATTACTGATTTGCTTTCTTTCGCATCTCATCCGTATGCATGCAACCTTCAATTGTGAGATACACTGTTGCAGCTTCAATCTTTCCTCGACACAAACTGGCCTTTCAAGTCTTTCACTAACTCAGGGGTTGTGTGCATTCCTTTCTTTTCCCTGCTGCTTTGATTCATGAGTCAAGGTTGATACCACAGGCTTGGCCTCGCCTCCCCATCCTTGCCGTTCACCCTGGTAGGCCACTGGCGTCCTTGAAACACAACGCATGCTTCTTCTTTTCTGGGATTTGGCTTTCTCTTTGTGTCCTTCACAGTTTCCTGGACACAATGACCTCCTGAAGCGATCTTCTGGCTCTCTATCCCTTGCTCTAGTCCCTTGATCAGTCGTCCTGCTCCAGTGGGTCCCGCCTGCCCCAGAAGATCTGCTCCTTCTCGTGTCTCTCCTTGCTCCGAGTCTGTCTCTATGTTCTGCCTTTTATCCGTGTGGGGGGAGCTAATGGGTATCAGAGGTATGTGATTAAGGTTAAGTACCTAACTTTGCCTGACCGGATTAACGTGAAGGGTTAGCTTCTTTACTCTGTCATCCTCTTCCTCAGCCCAGTGTTTGTGTAGAAATGGGGGAGTTGGGATGTTGGAGAATGCTAAAAAAATAGGATGGGGTTTGGGCACAGGAAAGGGGGGAATACAGCATCTCACCATCGGTTGTCTCATCCCCAAGCCCCGAAGATCCCTCACCCAAGTGATCAAGTGGCACTGTCCACCCCCAGGGTCTGGATGCAAAGGCGATGTCTGTGCCCTGGCCACCTGAGAGAGAGAGATGCCCGGGGACCAGCAATTGAGACACCCTTTGGTTTCTCACAGTTTGGATCAATGTTTTAAACACTACCTCTATCAGGAACTCCTGCACCTTTTGCTTGTCTAGTTTATAAAACATTTCCCTGGATAAGTCCACATATATTGATGTATCCAGGATGCTACCCACTGCTCTGTCAGTCTGAATTAGGGTGTTCCAAGTCTGAATTAGGGTGTCCCATGGAAACCCTGTTCCTTTTCGTGCAACATTCACCCGCACTTCAGTGATTGGTGAGAGACATTGACCTATTCAGAATACCAGTGGGACTCTGCTTGCTGCTAATGAATGTACACAGTCTTAAAATGTAATACCAATTTGCTTCCCTAAACTGGATGTTGCCACACAAGGTTACAGCTCCTTCCTGCCTCGGAAGAGGGAGGGCAGCCAACTCAAGAGCAGGCCTGGCTGGACATGGCCCCTAAACGGTGTCTGGATTTCTGAGAGCAATCCACATCCTCAGTTAAAACCTGGAAAAGTTTGGAAAAGGGAGACACACATTGATTGGGTGGTCGCCAAGAGTGTGACCAGATACAGCCTCGTGATTGGAAGGAGTGTGCCCCTTTTTAAATGTAACCTTGAAATCTGCATCTTCAGTCTGCCGAAGTCGCCAACCTGGAAGTTGGAGAGTGCACCCTGCTCCAGACAGATTTATCCAGGACCAAAGAAGGATCTGAACCAAATAATACATTGTGAAAGCTCTGCTTGAAATGAAAGACATTTTTTATTTTTAGAGACCTAGTTGTGAAATAGATTTTAAAGTGGTGATTATTAGTTGATTTTCCCATTTCATTTTTATATTTTATCCTTTTATTTCCCCTACATTTTTCTTTTTTTTTCTCTTTTTAACTGAATTGTAATCTTTGCATTGCTTATTTAATGATCCCTAGTGAGGCATGTAAGAATGTTAAAGGTTACATTTACGTTGTGTTTTTTTTATCATATAGCAAGAATGCTGCACCTTGCCAAGATCTGTCTGACAGTGAGGCTCTGCATGTCTGTGGATTCTCAGCACTGGGAGGAAATCGTTAAATTAGTGCTCCCGTCCCCTAACCAGCTGGGCACCATCAGCGTGGAAGGATCCCTTGTCCCCATAGAATGCCTTGCTGCTCATCCCGCTGCAGACCCGATACAAAAAGGTAGGGACGCCGGATCACCAATAATGGACAGCGCTTCAAGCCTTTTGCAACCAAAGCCAAACAAGCGACAAGAACTCTAAAGGTGTTGGTGGGACTCTAAGGAGTCCAATTGATATCTGAACTGCAGCTGATGGACATGCACCACACCTCCACAGTACCTGAGCCATTTTGGTGGCAAACAGCACAGCTGCACCATACCGCAGCTGCAGCACTTCATCTCCTCAGGAGCAGTACCTTTTACAGTGGACCTTAAGTCGTTCAGCTTGCCTGTAGAATTTTGCCATTGCCAACAAAAGAATAGGATTGTCACTGTTGAGCTTTTGTGATGTTATGTTAAAGAGTCTTATAAAGCACACAGGAACCACAATGGTGGCCTGTCTACGTTGAGAAAAATTCTGGAACACTGCAATGGTTCAGACAGGAAATAGAATCATTCAAGGTTAAAAAGGTAAGTCTTTAGAGCTTTTCTTGATCTTGGGTAGTTGTCCATGTTTCTTATGGAAGATGATAATGGGTTCTAGAGTTTGGTAGCTTTGAAGGAAAAAGCCGTATCACCTGACCGCAGCAATCCAACCTCCGTATCCTGGAAGTCGTCAGATTAGACTCAGATCTCAGCGTGCAAGATGGAATATGTATATTGACTTACCAACATTTTCAGGGCCAGCAATCTGGTTCCGCCGTACTTCACTAACCATAGCTACAGATCTATAGGATTAGGCCATACCTTTATCTTTGTGTGGGTACCACACCACCCAATTGATATCCGCCTATGCCAATCGGAAGCCAGTCCGTCTCGCCCATTCCTGCCTGTGAAAGGCCATTCCCCAGTTGAGTTTATAGTGATCAGAATGCTCCCCTAGGGTACTAAAACCAAATGTTGCACCCCAACTATAGACCTGATATTGGCCTATACAGCGTTGACGATGCATTAGTACCTAGCAGTTAATCTGTTATTGGTACTTGCCAACTAAATTTCGATGTGGAGGACAGAAGTAACTCTTCCAGGGCCCCTGGCCCCGATGGGCTTTCAAATTGAACATTTAACTCAGACCCAACGTTATGGGCATACATGCTGTACAGATGATTTCATAATATTTTGAGTACACGCTGCATACCTCCATCATGGCGGTGTGCTCATATTGTAGTTATTTTTTTAAAAAAAGGAGATTGTGCTAAACCAAACAATTAGTGACCAATTTCATTATTAGATGCTGGGAGGATTTTTTTTTTAAGGGAGTTGGATCGTTCGGCTGGTTGGGAAGGGGTATTTGATAGATTTCAAGGCTGTTTTGAAAAAGGGGTTGGCACCTCTCAACTTAGTTTTATCTTGGAGCTTTTAATTTGATGACGCTAGAGTCGAAAGCAAACCGTTATTTGTAGCTTTTTTGGACCTTAACCAGGCCTTCGACTGTGTGGATAGAAACAAACTCTGGGACAAAATGCAAGGTAGAAATTGCCCTGTCCATTTGCCAGACATTTTACAGGACTTCATAAAGATCTGCAAATTCGCATTAGGATTGATAATAAGGGTTCTTTTAGCAAATAGATCAACGCTGGTGGTGGTTTGAGGCCAAGGTGTGTTCTTGTGCCATTTCTTTTTAACTTTTATATTTGTACTTGCAGCCCCTGAATGTCTGTGTGTTCTATGAAATACACTCTGAGGTCGAGACGAGTAAGTGTACAGGGCTGCTGAAATGGGTTGCGGAATGCAATGACTTGTTTAACTAGCCTGGGGGTATTGAACAAGGATTTAAGCCTCACAAACAGTAAGGTCAAACGGAAATTGTTGGAACTTGCAGGAAAATCATTCAAAATGACTGGGCTATCGGATCATTTGATTTTTGATATTAGAGGTTTTAATATGTTACCTGCGTATCTTTTAAACATCTTTCTTGTTTTTTTAGTGCTGACTTCTTTAGAGTATGATTTAACCTTGTCTTAATCTAAAGAAGTTGTTGCGGCAAGGTCTGCGATGCCCAGGTCTCAGAGACTTCGTAGACACTGTAAACTATGTATTGAAACTCTAAAACATTTAATGATTGAGTGTGTTCCTCTCGCATCGTTAAGACCTGAGCTTTTTTCTAAACATATTAATTATGAATTGATTGTCGATATGGATTATTTTTGGCCTCACACAAATTGTCATTATGTATTGCTGCTCTCAATTTTTTTAAACGCTGTACTTAAATTGTTTAATGAATTGGTGATTATGGACTGATGTGTATGTATCATGTATTGTTCTGTACAAAAGGCTTATTTTTCCAACCATAGTGCACTAAATAAAAATAAATAATAACATTATAGATATTGAGCAATGGCAGGGACTCTGTAAGGGTCACGTTTGAACGATTATTCTCTGTAAAGTTTACTAACCTCTGAAACATTTTACTTTTGTTTGCCACCCCCTGAACATAGTGTGTGGGGGAAGTGGGTGGGGGCAACATCTTTTCATCCGGCATAAGTCAGTGAATTCAGAATCGTTCAGTGGATTACACTTTTTTTTTGCAGAGATGCGTTTGTGTGTGTAATTTGCGTGCCCCAGATTAAAATGATGGCTGCCCGACTTGAGGTCCTTTCATTAATTGGTGCTAATATTGCTCATCTCAAAAGAACACACCTACACCATGAGAAGGATGTAAAGCTGCCCTTCCTTCCCAGGTTCTAACATATAACCTGCATATTACAAATCTGTCTCTGCAACATGCACACGCATGCATTAGATGGGAATGTGTAATGTCAGAGAAAAGTCACAGGTAGCAGTGGTGGGCATGGTGCATTCACCATGTATATGGTGCACACAGATTTGACTTGGGTCAAATAAAATCAGAGTGTTGATGCCTTTTGTTGGATTAACTGGAAATGTTCTGATGAGATGGTCATAAGCTTTTGAAGTCTCAGAGGCTCCAAAAGTTCTCAACTCCAGCGCTGGGACATTTACCTTTTAAGTAGGGCCATGTTATTTACTCAGTTTTGTGCATTTAATGTGTCCAAAGACTTTACGTACAACGCATCTAATAAGCGGAGCTCCATATGAGCATAACATTGATGAATTTTTTGGAATATTCCAAAATGAAACATTAAAAGACATGCTGTTTAAAAAAACAGTTTCACACCTTCCCCATGCAGTCTCAAGTTGTTCACATGGCATCAACCAGCTACAGTTTTCCCAAATAATATTTATTTGCATACAGGGCAGCTAGCTCTTGGTCACAAAGGAGTGTACAAAAGGTATTATAGCAGATAGACGGGGGGCAGCAAGCTTCTTATAATGGGGAAAGTTTGGCATGATGACCGAGTCTGAGAAGGAGTATATTGGACAAACACCGGGAACAATACGTCAGACAAAATTTGGACAAGTAAGTGTCAGTGGGTAGGCAGTCTAGCCAGCTAAACATGAGCTGTGACCTCAAAGTATTAAGTTTAGTGTGGTGGGAAAAGAAAGGGAAGAGTATGGTTAGCAGTGAGGGAAGGTGAAGGCATTAAGCCTGAAGAGGTGAGTCAAGAGGACAGCTCAGAAGCGAGGAGGTGGGCTTTCAATTTGCTTTTGAATACCTCAATGTTGACTGTGTTTTGAATTGCAGAGGGGAGGGAGTTCCAAGTGAGAGGAGCAAGAAGAGTGAGAGGGAGCGGGGAGGACAGGATGGGCAAGATGGTGGAGGAGGAAGAGCGAAGGCTGCAAGATGGTTAGTGGGGCTTGATGGAAGAGTGCCTTACTATGGATGGATTTATGCATTAGTAGGAGAAATTGGAATTTGGCCCTGTTTTGCGTAGTTAGCGAGGCAGGCTGTGGACTCGGGAGGCAGGCCAAAGTGGGGAAGACTGTGTGGGACACCCCAGGCAGAGCTACAGTTTTGGGCCAGGGATTAAAAGGCCTGCTGAAGGTGCATTGTGGGCATGTGGACTGGGTACCCCTTCTGGCAATAACAGGCAGGCTATATACCAAAGAGTGCGAACACCGAATGACTGCACCAAAGTCTTTATTCAAGTAACAGATCGATTTCTGGCAGAGAAGCAAGCCTATTGCCTTTGTGGCAGAGTTAGGCACCCTGCTGTGGGTATGAAGCGGAGCATTAACAGCAAGCATACAGGCTAGGCATACCCACTTCCCTGGGTCCCGGGGACTGGCAGAGTACTCTTCGATGCAAAAGAGGGGAGATGTCTATGGGGAGGCTACTGGGAAGGTGAAGACCGGGTGAGAGATAGGGAGAGGAGAGAGAAAGAATGGGCAGCTGGGGAGCAAGAGAGAGAGCATGGGCTGCGAGAAAATAGCCGGTGGGAGAGGGGAGAGAGGGTGAGGGCTGAGAGAATGGGAAGAGGTTTGCACCCTGGGTGGCCGAAAGACCAGCAACAGGCGAGAAAAAGAGAGCGAGAAGAAGGAAATGAGGAAGAGGGAGGATCAAAGAGAGAGAGGAGAAGGGGAGAAGGAGGAAAATATAGAAGACAAAAGGGAGAAGGAGATGAGAAAGAGAAGGAGAGAAGGAGGAAAAGGAAGAAAAAGAAAGAGGAAGAGAGGGGGGCAGTGGCAGCCAGGCAGTTCTGGTGGCAACATAGACCAGGTTGGGGAGGAAGGGGAACCAGTGGAGAAGGATAAGCCCGGGCCGGCTCCTCACTCCACACACATATAAGACTGTCTCTCCCCCTCCTCCAGTGCCCTCCCAAACCCACCCCCACGATGAACAGAGCTGGTCCAAGGAGGCTTTGTGACAAGAAGTGGGCAAACACATGCATGGACAGGTGCTCCCTCAACAGCTGTTGCTTCCCTCTCCAGAGCTCACCCACCCCCATGAGGAACACAGCTGTTTCCATATTCCACAGAGGCCTGGTGACAGGAAGGGGGCGGGAATCACAGTGTGTCTGCAAACGCATGCAGGGACAACAGAGGGGAGTGGATTCTCAGGAAGAGCTGATTAAACTGGCCATAAAACTGGCAGCTTTTGCCTGAGCTGGGAACAGGTCTTAGTTCTCAGGGGGTGGAGGTGACTGGGCCATGGAGGGATAGGAGTCCTTTTGTATGGGCAGGAGCAGGGCTGGAGTTCCACAAACCCCACAACATACAGTCCCATATACTGCAGCCACATACAGTGCAAGATGAAAATTACATTTGGAAAAATGAAAAGTCACGCAATACATTGGTAAAAGGAAAGATGCAGAAATCCCACAGTAAATAACAAGTGGCATGTATGTGAAACACAAGTGAAAGGCTAGCAGGGGTCCACACATGCAGACTGCCATTTCCATAAGTCTGCTGTTTATTGGAGGAAGTAGGGGTGAATTCTGGGAGTTCAAAGAGAGTGCTGGTAGCAAAGTAAACATTCTTGTCAATGGGACTGAATGCATAGTTTGGAAGTCCAAAGAGGATACTGGCACAGTAGTCCAGTTTAGCGAAGACAAGAGTGGTTACGAGATGTGTGATGGTTTTGAAGGGAAGGAGGTGCCTGATTTTCCTGATATTTACAAGGTTGAAATGAGCCGCAGTTTCAGAGATTAAGATGGAGAATGTATGTGAAGGGTCGGAGATGACAACAAGTTATCTAGCGGAAGAGGAGTAGGGAAGATTATCATGTGGGGACTGGATATGAAGGGGAGGAGAAGCGAGAGAAGATGTTGCAGGAAAGAATAGCACCTCCATCAGAGACTGTGAGGCCATCCAGTATTTAACAGAAGAGAGACATGGTAAATAGGTCAGTGGAGAGTTCAGGAAAGGAGAACACGATTTGGGTGCAGTCTATGAAGGAGGATATAGGCGCCCCAAGAGCAGAAGTGTACAGTGTGACCAGGAGGGCACATGAGACTGAGCCTTGCCAAACATCAACAGGAAGAGGAGTGTGTTTAGATGATGTGGTGTTCTAAGAAACAGAGAATTGATGAGGTGTTGGGTAGGAGTTCATCCAGGCGGTTGTTCATGAATCCCAAGCAGAGCAAGTGTATTGAGGAGATCGGAGTGATCAACTGTATCAAAGGCAGCAGATACGTCATACAGGATTAGGATAGAGCAATAGTTGGAATGTTGAGCAGAGGCAATACAGTTGGAGACATTCACAAGAGCAGTTCCAGTGGAGTGGCAGGAACAGAAAACAGCTTGGAGGGAGTCACGTAGGTTGTGTGTGTGTGAAGAAAAACAGTACGTTGGTTAAATACAACTCTTTCCAACAGCTTAGAGTAGTGAGGCAGAAATGACAGGTCGAAAGTTGTTTTGGCAGGTTTGGCTCATCACCTTGTTTTTTCAGGAGTGGGATAATCGTGGCAGTTCTGAAAGTACAAGGAAAGAAGGCAAAGTCGAAGGATAGGTTGAAGAGATTAGTGAGGTGGGAGGACACTAGAGGCCATATATGTTTCACAAGCTGAGGCGCACAGGGATCTGGTGGGGGCACAGGAGGGTTAAGCCTTCATCAGTAGTGCAAGGGCTTCCTCAGTGCTGGTATGATTGATGTGTCAGATAGAGGCATTGAAAGATGGTAGAGTAGGTGGAGTGAAGAAAGTGGGAGCAGGGAGTAAGAGGAGGGAGAGGAGAGATTCCCTGATTTTGAAAGCAAAGTATTCAGCAAGATCACTAGTTGAAAGAGCAAAGTTAATAGTTGTGGGTTTAGGAGGATTAAGGAGTGAGTTTAGGGTGGCTTGGACGCGGCAATGGTAGTTCGAGTGTATGTCCATGAGAGAAATGTAGAAATCCCTTTAAGCACTATTAAGAGAAGACTTGAGCTAGTTATAGGCAGAGAGGTATAGTTGTAGGTGCTCATGAGAGTGGAAGTGCCTCCATTTGCACAGGCGTTGTCACATGTCAGTGTGGAGACCATGTATGAATGGGGGCCCAAGTTTGAGATGCTGGGATTTAGGGGTAGAAGTTAGCAGTGGGAAGTGAGAAGAGAAGGAGTCGTGTAGTAGGGACTGGAAGTTGGAGAAAGGATAGTCAGCGGAGGAAGGATCTGGGGAGAACGAGGAGAGTGAGAAGTGAAGGTCAGAGTGGAAGGGAGGAATAGCAGAGGTTTCCAATGTTCTCTTGGGAATAGGAGTGGTAGGTGGGGAGTGAAGGGTAGAGGCATGAAATATAATGGCGGTGGATACAATGAAGTTGTCAGAAAGAGATGGCGTGAATGTAGTGTTAATTGCTGAGAGAGAGAGAGAGAGAGAGAGAGAAAGAGAGAGACAGAGAGAGAGGGAGAGAGAGGGTTGGTGATGAACAGGAGGTCAAGAGAGTTGCCCGGAGACTGAGTAGGTAGGTTATGAATGGAGTGAATAGTATTTTGAGAAAAGATTGAAGGTCAGATGTTTGCAGAGTGTTAAGAGAAGTAAGGTAAAGTTACCTAAGGGGATGAGGTGATGTAACGGGGAGAGAGAATCAAGGAGTTGCCCGAGTTCATTGAAGCATGGTGCAGTGGGCCAAGAGGGTGATAGATAGAAATGAAGTGAGTAGAGTGAGTAAGAGCAATAGTTGGGAGTGTAAATTCAAAGGTGACAGGGGGATGTGGCATTGGGGTGCATGAGATATTAAGGCAGGAAGAAAATAGGTGCCCAATACCACTGTCTCTGCTTGTCAGACGAGGAGCGTTCTGTTGCTTCTCGGAGCTGGGTCAGCGCTCAATAAATACCATACTAATAAAAAGAGTGAGAAAAGGAAAGTATGGAGTCATAAAGCACTGCGAGAGTAGCAGTGTCCGAGGGAGAGGTCCAGGTTTCAGTGATAGCAAGAAAATCAATGGGAGGAGACCTAGAGTGAAAGTAGTCTGGGATGGAGGAAGTATTTGTGCAAACAAACTGGCCATTGCAGAGTGCAATGTTCAGTTGATGTGGCAGGGAGGAGAAGAGGAGTTTTGGTTAGTAGAGTAGCAGAGGTGGGGTGGGTAGGTGATAGGAGCAGAGCAGTCTGTTGGCTGGTAATGTTTGTTAGAAGGGGAGGTATGATGTAGTTAGAGTGGCGAGTTGTGAGTTTTATGATAGGGATAGGAACAGTGGGGGATGTAGCGTGATTGGAGAGAGCATAAGGAGAGAACAGCAGGATGAGTAGGATGAAAAGAGAATACATTTTAGTTCAGAATTAGTCGGCGGTAGCTGGCAATGTACTAGGTGAATTGTAGGAATTATACAGTGGTGCAGGAAAGGAGCTGGCATAATGGCTCACAGGCGAAGCCATGAAGAAGCTGGGAGTGAAGGCTGTGAGATTGCCGTTAGCTGTTCACCCCTTGCTTGGGACACCTGCGTCTAAGTTGCCCCAGTAAAAAGGAGTAAAACGAGAGGGGTAACAAGGAGTATGCAATGGTGGCTCAATGTTGCTCTCAGACCAGTTGAAGCCCTGTCTGAGGATGGAAAGACCATTCATAAATGGCCATTTTGGGGTCAGAGGTCACCTGATCAGACCATAGATCGACAAAGGATGCTTCTGTAGGTCCCCTGACCTATGCAGTCAGCTGAAAGGGGAGAGCCTCTCGTGGTGTTGGACTGAGCTTAATTTTGCTCTGAGCCCAGTTAAGGCCCCAGTGTTTGTCTGCATCTTCCTGGCATCCACACACAAACAATGTCCTGTGGTAATTGCATGGGTGTAATGTCATACGAATGGCACACGTGTTGAAACAGCAAGTATGTGTTTCTGTAGCCTCCATACTGTGCGAGGTGCTTACAGTAGGTCATACAGCGTGACAGCCGCCTAAAGCCAGCGTATGATAGAAGCAATATATACATGTTCTCAAGGCGTATGTGGTCAATGTCCAAGTTTATCCTAGTGTGTCTCATGCTCCATACCTTAATGGCTTGCACACAAAGCGGCAAATACAAAGATCCGTTACCACGGTTAGGGTGGTGTCATGTTAGCTGAATGAGCCTCTTGCCCGATAATGGGTACCAACTATTTGAGTTAAGGCACCCACTGATCCAGGGTTATTACACATTGTGATACAACAGCTACGTGAGAGGGGTGGTGATGTCAGGGTAGGCGATGCTATTGTCTTGAGAGCCCCTGGATCAAAGTTGACAATGGCAGTGTAAAGGCTGCAGGGTAAAACACCATCCTAGTCAGTGTCAAAAGCTACAATGGCAACTAGCATAGACCCAGCAGTCAAAGCTTCCAAATAAACCACACATGCTAAACAACATAGGAAAGTGGATGCAACTGCATCAAAGCAAGTCCACAAAATGGCATACGCAAACATGGTGTTCATTAGGGCGGTGTTTCACCAAAACATGGCGCCATCAAGTCAAGCTGAACCGGTTGTTGTCAAGACCCACTGCACCGACAAGGTTGCTGCTGAGAGAATACAGAGCAGTGGAGTAAGACTAACAACAAAGATCAAGAAACCCCAGTGGCCAAGGCCGAGACCAAAGTTGCCAAACAAACTGCAATAGAAAAGATTCCAGAAGAGAATTTGGCAACCAACAGACAGTCACACAGTTGAGGTTCACGAACCACTAGGCACATGTACAGTTACCTGGGGATACATCACTCATCTCCATGTTTTAAATCCATGTTAAAACATACAACAGAGTCCATGGTGTATGTACCGTCCCAATGGACACTTCAAGCTCCTTGAGAAGCAGTGGGATAGAGGGAATAGATTTCCCTGAGGAAGAAGAGGAGTTTGAGCAAGAGGGGCTTCAGGAAAGCATTTACCACTCTACAGAGAGAGAGTTCCCTTCATGGCAACAGTCCTTTGCAGAAGCTGTTGCCAGCATCAAAATTCTGAGGTGAGAAAAGGATGACCGGGAGAAGAGGAGGCAGGATAAATCTCATGAAGGTGTAGTTAAGCCCCCTCTAAGATGTCACGGTAGTTATTTCCACCCAGACATTATTCAAGAAGATATAGACACAGAAGGTAAGGGTATACAAGATGTCCTAGGGCAAGGCAAGCCTTGGGATTGCCCAATAATGTCCCCATTGCATATTAAGATGTCCTCATCTAACTCTCCCACAGAGGACCGATGTTAATACGCACCACACCTCAAAGGTTGTGTGACACAGATTAGCATAAAGATTGAAGAACATGAAGACCGGAATTTCCTTGAGGAGGCATGTGAGGAAATATTAGGCTCCATGTTTGTAATCAGTAAAAAGACAGAAGCGGCAGATTATGGAGAACACATGCAAGAATCGGGTCTGTGAAGGCGAGGATTGAGAAAAATCTAGATCCTCACCATCAGATCGATTCATTATTCACAGCCAACTACAGCCTGATTCCCTTATGAAGACTGACTCATGCAAATGCTGCAGGATACCTGCATCCACAGCGGATGCACCATACGATAGAGAGTAAAATGCTTTATTCTCTGTGAAGGAAGGTGGCCACAACAGCAGCCTGCAGAACCCTCATTGCCAACTCCACTGCGTTGGTAATGCAGGCATTGATCAATTGCCTGGATGGCTTAGGGCCGAAGCTGTCCATCATTAAGGAAGGTCCTCTTGCATTTTATGTAGTAATCAAGAGCTGCTTGTTGCCGTCGAAACAACTGGACGCCAGGTAGCTAATTTAGCCCTTGCTTTTCCAGCCCAAACCTGGGCACTGCAGTGTGCCTTCCCTTTTATCAGACCAGGGTGGGAATCCACAGGACTATGTCACGTCTGCCCGCCGGACTAGCTGGATAGGTAGGGGCACTGCAACACCTGCAAGTAAACTGTATGTTACAAAAGGAGATTGGCTGTGCCCTGAGTCCTTACCTTCTACCTGTGAAGGTGACACCGACACCAAGGTGGATATTTTAGGGATCCCAACAGGGACCCCTTTTTATTTATAAAAACCCAACAGATAATGTCACCCTAATGCCTAAAACCCTTCTTAACCGTTGCCCCGGTGGGAGTTCTCTCTGGGGAATCTGCCCAGTCAGACCACCCTCCCTTTGAGGGGTCAAAGGTAGACCCATAGGGTGGAACTGACAGAACAGACATGTGTTTCATACCTGACGCCACCCACTCTGAGAGCTGTACCCAGTGGGTGGTTCTGTCGCGTAGATGCCCTTTGGAGGGCCACCACTTCTTCCTTCTCGCGCTGGCTAGGGTACACCACAACACATCCATATGCCTGCCCAAGCCTTATCTTAATTTGTAACCAACTCAAATTAAATACATGCACTATAAGATTAACTATAAATAAATATAACTATAAACCTACACACACACAAATATACATTTAAATACATTATAAATGCGCATTTACATACACTAATAAAACTATAACATATAAATATTGCTTATCATGCATAGGGGTGGCTGCTGCAGTCAGTCACTCGATTTCAGGACCCGTGGTGGTGCTGCTGTCTCTGTTGGATGGGGAGTCTGCCCTAAAATGGACTATGGGCCGGACCTGCCCCATTCAGGTTCCGTTGTTCGTGGTGCCCTTCCATGACTGGGCGCACCACATCATGCAGAACCTGCACCTTTTATATCTTTTTATACCACCTATTTATGCCACTTTTATTGATTTCTCTGTGGCATTTGTTTCTGTGTTATGCAATAGACTGTGGAAGAAATTGTCTCAATGGAACATACCAGCTGGATTACTTAAAATGCTAATGCTGTTATATTCCAACACATCAGTAGAGATCAGACTGGAAGCGGGAGGTAAGCTCTCTAATGCAATGCCCACTCATTGCGGCATGAAACAAGGATGCATAGTAGCCGCTACTTCATTCAACCTGTATTTCGCTGATCTTAGCCCAGCACTGATGAATCTGTATTTGTGCCCCCTTAAAATCGGTCGCCAATTCATCAGTTGGTTAGCCTATGCGGATGACTTGATCCTGGTCGATCCTTCCCCCAAAGGCTTGCAAAATCTACTTTCAGCCTTGGAAGCATACGCAAAAATGAACGCTCTATCGATTAACATCGATAAAAGCAAGATCATGAAATTCTCTTCAACAGCAATCGTACTGTTGGGTGCGCATTGAATGGGCAACGCCTGGATGATGCTACCATATTTAAATATCTAGGTATTCATATTAAGAGCATCCTGCAAGGGGAGACACACTGGCAATTAACTAAGGTTAAATGTAATAGAGCAGTCAATTCATTGGCCAAAAATGCAGGATTTCCATTGACACAATTTTACTACTACCAAACTAAAATTTGCTCTATTCTCTTTTATGGCCCCGGGATCTGGGGACACAAATATGGTGCATATATGAAACAGTATGAAACATTAATATTGCATAAATGTTTTTTTTCTGCCACAGATTCTCCCAATCAGTGCAGCACAACAAGGACAGCCAATGAAAAACAACATTCTGTTGTTACTATGCAGTGTTTGATACATTCTGTATGGTAACACAGAATGTATAGGTTTCATTGGCTGTTCTTGTGAGCCCGTGAAATGACATAGTGACGTGGGGTGGGGTTGGGGGCAGATGGTCACGTGGGTCTGGGTTGCAGAGGCAGTAGCGCCACCATTTGTTAAGGCGTGGCACTAGTCTGCAGTCGACTCTGAGAGCCTCCCCTGCATGTGTGCCACCTAGTAGCTGTAGCGCTTAACTTCCTCAGGGGCAGGCAGGCAGGGCTGGCAGGCCCATGCTCTGCTTGCTCAGTGCGGCACCACACCGGCCGGGTACCCGACAGGAGGACTCAACAAAACGCGGTAAGTAGTAAGTTGAAAGTTCTCATGTCGCATGTTCGCTTAACTTACATTATTATTGCGGCGGGCTGCTGCCGCCGCCGTTGCAATATGCATTTCCACGGCAGCGGCCCGCCGCAATAACAATGTAAGGTAAGTGCCAGCCAGGCCACGCTTACCTAACATTATTATTGTGGCCGCCGCCGTGG
This sequence comes from Ambystoma mexicanum, assembly GCF_040938575.1. Lineage (NCBI taxonomy): Eukaryota > Metazoa > Chordata > Amphibia > Caudata > Ambystomatidae > Ambystoma > Ambystoma mexicanum. The sequence goes on from NC_090929.1 coordinate 464,940,044, forward strand.
AAACATGCATTTCCACGGCGGCGGCCCACCGCAATAATAATGTAAGGTTAAGTGCCAGCCAGGCCGCCGCTTACTTAACATTATTATTGTGGCAGATCGCCGCAATGATAATGTACGGTAAGTGCCAGCCAGGCCGCCGCTTACTGAACATTATTATTGCTGCGTGCTGCTGCCGTGGAAATATGCATTTCCACGGTGGCGGCTCACCGCAATAATAATGTACAATAAGTGCCAGCCAGGCCACTGCTTACTTAACATTATTATTGCGGTAGACCGCCGCAATGATAATGTACGGTAAGTGCCAGCCAGGCCGCCGCTTACTGAACATTATTATTGCTGCGTGCTGCTGCCGTGGAAACATGCATTTCCACGGCGGCGGCCCACCGCAATAATAATGTAAGGTTAAGTGCCAGCCAGGCCGCCGCTTACTTAACATTATTATTGTGGCAGATCGCCGCAATGATAATGTACGGTAAGTGCCAGCCAGGCCGCCGCTTACTGAACATTATTATTGCTGCGTGCTGCTGCCGTGGAAATATGCATTTCCACGGTGGCGGCTCACCGCAATAATAATGTACAGTAAGTGCCAGCCAGGCCACCGCTTACTTAACATTATTATTGCGGTAGACTGCCGCAATGATAATGTACGGTAAGTGCCAGCCAGGCCGCCGCTTACTGAACATTATTATTGCTGCGTGCTGCTGCCGTGGAAATATGCATTTCCACGGTGGCGGCCCGCCGCAATAATAATGTACAGTAAGTGCCAGCCAGGCCACCGCTTACTTAACATTATTATTGCGGTAGACTGCCGCAATGATAATGTACGGTAAGTGCCAGCCAGGCCGCCGCTTACTGAACATTATTATTGCTGCGTGCTGCTGCCGTGGAAATATGCATTTCCACGGTGGCGGCCCGCCGCAATAATAATGTACAGTAAGTGCCAGCCAGGCCACCGCTTACTTAACATTATTATTGCGGCAGGCCGAAACAATAACAATGTAAGGTAAGTGCCAGCCAGGCCGCTTACTTAACATTATTATTGTGGCGGGCTGCCGCCGGGGTAATGCATTGTTAGGTAAGTGCCAGCCAGCCAGGCCGCTTACCTAACATTATTATTGCGGCGGGCCGCCCCCATGGAAATATGTATTTCCACGGCGGCAGCTCGCCGCAATAATTATCTAAGGTAAGGCTGGCACATAGGCAACCAGGCCACATTGCAGAAAAGCTGCAAGACTTTATGGGCAGATATTTGTATTAAAGCTAGAGGTCCGTATGTTGACTCCGAGCTGCAGCATCATGCCACAAACATCTGCAAGCAATAGTGGGTTGCATGTCCCACAGACCAAAAAGATGACAAGTGGTTGTTCCAAATTTTGACTGGACTCAGACCAAAAATACCAACTATAAGACTAACGAGCATTGGCAAAGCCCACAGTTTGGACTTTTTGTAGGTATGGAATAGGAATTTGCCAGGCATGGATATAAAAGTACTACCTGGCCATAAAATCATAAAAGCTAGAAAAAAGAGTGATTACCTAGGCCTATGATGCCATTAACTGGGAAATTCCTAACACCTCAAGCCAGTGTTGTCATTTGTTTCTAACAGGGCTTGAATGCATGGAAGAGATATTAATCAAGTGGCAGGAAGGCACACTTGGTTAAGACATTTTTATTACGCCAGTAGTCATTAACACTCAGCAGACTGGGCAGTATACTGCGGAATGAAACCATTTTTTTTTCTTCGGCAGGGGGTGAGGGGTTACTCCAACTCAACTTGCCAGTTATACTGCTTTTGTGCCATTTATTGTACACATAAAAGTGCCGCTATGCAAATTAAAGTCTACAAAATAAGAACTGAATTAGAATGATAGGGAAACTTTCTAGAAATGCAGACATCGTCCCATTCAGAAAATCCACCATCTCTGAGGGAAATCCCAGTTGAACGGTAACCAACGGTTTCTGCTGCATTCATTTGAAGCATTATGGATTCATGCGGGCATACACAGATATCAGCACAATCATTACTTTGGTCTCTGTGACACCAAAGAAAGGACAAGGTTTTCACAGTCTACCAGGTCCACTCTCTCTTTCCACAACTGATACTGGGGAATCAATGAGCCCTCTCTGGACAGAGAGCATGGAAGTTAAATTGCAGTCTTTGCAACAGGTAGAAGGTGTTGTGAGCTATTTGCTGCTTTTGGGAAGGAAAGCTGAGGGAAACTGGGAGGAGGAATTGATGTGGGTGTTGTGCATAGAACAGAGGGTGTTCTTTGTTATTAGGGATGGGACACAGAGAGCAGAATCTCTTCCCTGTAGAGGCCAACCAAAGCCACAGAACCTTTCATTGTCATGTTACTACTTTTTTGGTCCCTACACATGCTGGACAAAAGTATCCAATGAGTAGGCTCAAGACCTGTTTGCTGGAAATCCCTACCATAACAAGTGTTTTCCAACTTTAAAGCATTATACTTCCTCAATCCATGTGTGCCCTTCCCCATCCATCCCACTACTAGCCTGTGCCACTAGTTGCTGCAGCGCCAAACATGTGACAGGGAGCAGCAGCAGTGTGTTGGGCTGGTGGTGGGCCGATCTAGGTCTAGCACTGAAATGGCCCGGGCCGCGCACCCGCATTGCGGGGGTGCCGCGCCCACACTGAGGGCGGCGCGGCGCCTGGGATTATGGGGCCCAATATTTTTTGGGCCCTGGCACTTTTTTTTTACAAATTAAGCACTGCTCCCAGTCGGATATCTGTACCTAGAATTTGATATTACTTGCATAATAGCTGATTTTACTGTGAAGGCAGTGATGTTCTGTGACAATCTTTTCAAACTGGCGAATGACACCATGATGGCGACCTTCCTTGAAGCGTGTTGTGAAATTGATAACTTTATGTGAATGGGATTGCTGCTCTCAATGTACTCAAAATGGCAAGTGTGAGTGTGTGAATGGGATTGCTGCTCTCAATGTACTCAAAATGGCAAGTGTGAGTGTGTGAATGGGATTGCTGCTCTCAATGTACTCAAAATGGCAAGTGTGAGTGTGTGAATGGGATTGCTGCTCTCAATGTACTCAAAATGGCAAGTGGGAGTGTGTGAATGGGATTGCTGCTCTCAATGTACTCAAAATGGCAAGTGGGAGTGTGTGAATGGGATTGCTGCTCTCAATGTACTCAAAATGGCAAGTGGGAGTGTGTGAATGGGATTGCTGCTCTCAATGTACTCAAAATGGCAAGTGGGAGTGTGTGAATGGGATTGCTGCTCTCAATGTACTCAAAATGGCAAGTGGGAGTGTGTGAATGGGATTGCTGCTCTCAATGTACTCAAAATGGCAAGTGGGATGTAGTGGCAGAACTACAAATGGAGCTGTGTATACGATAAAGTCTTGTTTAAAATCCAAACTCCAAGAACAGACTAAAGAACAGAATTTGGTCAATTTATACTCTCGGAGTAATGCCACAGCATTTTGTGATTACATTACGGATCGATTATCTAAGCCAACGTACCTAACTTCATACCCAAATACTGCTGTCGCGAGGCAATATATGAGATTAAAATATAAGTGATGCCCTGATCACCCAAGGGGCGAGAAATGGCATTCCTCATAATCTCAGACTGTGTCGTTATGTGGTACTGACGCCATAGAAACCATTGAACACACTTGTGAGTCTTCATTTGCTACGATATAGTTACTTAAATTCTTATCACAGAGGTTTTAATAGTGATGACAGCCTTTTCATATGGTCTGCTTTCATAGATGGTTGTGATCATAATCTGATCTTTTATCTGGTCAAATTTTACTGGATGTGGGCAGAGATGTGTTTATGTTTATATGCTTGTAACACGCTGAAAGCCGGCAGGCATCAGGGCGCGGGAACACAAATCAACCAACAGAAGACAGCACATAATTACTGCTGGTGCCTAGAGGAAAACCACACGGCTGAGGATAACTCATTTAAACAGGTGTGTTTTCAGGAGTTTCCTAAAAGTCAGGTAATTTTCTTACAGCCGGAGGGAGATGGGCAGCTTATTCCAATGTTGCGCTGCCTGCACTGGAAAGGATTTGCCCATACCAGATGCTCGACTGAATCGTAGCACACTAAGCCAGCCCTGCTCTTCTGATCTTAATGACCGCAATGGAATGTATCTGGAAAATTGTTTCCTGAAATACATGGGGGCCACTCCATGTAAGCATCTATGGTTTATAGTCATGGATTTAAATTTGATTCTGTCCTCTACTCTCAACCAATGCAAAGATTTCCTTCCTTCCATTATGTGCTCTCTATTCTTGATCCCCTTAACAATGCGAACAGCGTTATTCTCCATAACTTGTCATCTCTCCATTTCTTTCTTTGAAGCTCCGAGCAGCAGGGCATTGCCATAATCCAATCGCGAGAGGTTAATGGCCCTAGCGAGGGTAGCTGTATTTTCCTCGTTTAAGGCGGATGGCTCTCAGTAGGTGCAGATAATAGGCATTGTTCTTGTGAAGGTATTTAACCTGTGCCTCAGACTCCACTGATGCTACCACCATCATCCCAAGTGTTTTGACCTGGTTCATTACTGGGATATTGGCATCCTTAATGTCGAACACTTTATATTCTGCGCCTAACTTTCCTCTATTCTGCCATGTACCAAAGATCATCAGCTCTGTCTTGGTGTTGTTCAGACACATCCAGTTATCTATGATAATGTAAACTTCTGTTATCTATGAGATGATCACCCACTAATTCAAAGACTAGCTGGGTGTTGGCGTAGTTCATAAAGAACATGCAGATGCTTTCCAATAGGTCACAAAGACATCTCATATGTAGGTTAAATAGCAATGGTGATAGACTCACTGCCTGTGGAACTCCAAAATGTATATGAGCGGCCTCTGAGAATGTACCCCCCCTGTGCACTCTTGCTCTGCGATCCGCTAGAAAGGATGACAACCATGCCAGAGCGACCGGAGAACATCACACTATTTTATTCAATGCCTTTTGCAGTAATTGGTGATCCACCAAATCAAACGCTGCGCTGAGATCTAGTAACATCAGAATCCCAGCCTTACCCTTATCCAAGATTTCAAGTATATGCGTTTGTAGATCTAACATAGCGGTTTTGGTGCTATGAGCCGCCTGGAAGCCTGATTGTTGCTCATGAAGAGTTCCCTGGGCTTCAAAGTGTTTTTGGAACTGATTAGTTGCTATCTTGTCCAGAATTTTGAAGATGAAATTGGAGTTGGTAATGGGGCATAGGTTCCCTTGGTCTTTGGGATCTAGGCCGGCCTTTTTGACCAGCGGCCTAATGGTCACTTCTTTAATATCCCTAGGTACTATGCACTCATGGAATGACCATTTACTATCTTTGTAAGTACTGGGGAGAACAGTTCCTTATTATCTAAGATGATTTTTGTTGGCAAGATATTTTCTACACATGACGTAGGTTTCATCTTTGCCAGTACTGAAGACATCTCTTCCTCTGATAATTAAGATAATTAACTTATTGTTGTCATAAAGTAATCTTACCGTCCTCATCATGAATTAGTGAATGACTTGATGAATTCTGTCAAATTGTTAACATTGTGCTGTAACATAAGGTTTTTTAAATATGTCTTGTTTTTATCCTGTTTGTAATGTGATTTTACCACGAGGAACCTAGCTATGTCATGGACGAAAATCTTCACCAAATGTTTTTACTTCCTATGATGATCTTTTACACTAGACCAAAACAATGACTTATAGTATTTGCTGTCATTGCTATTGTCATTTTAATGTTGTATATGTAAAGTCACGTGGCTGAATGTATATTGATAAATTAATATCTTCTTTGTGGCCTTGTTCACCATGTGTGGCCACCTGATCACCAATATGTGGCCTGTACAATATAATTGTTCTTGGGAGGCGCCCCTCTACCGGACTGCTTGCCACTATTGCCGCCTGCCGGCGGCAGAATATTCTGGGCGCCTGCCACAATCACTGCCATGCCCTAAGCACCATGTATATTCTTCGGCAGGCTCCAGGCCTCGGGGGGCCACGCACATCACCCCTGTGGCCCACACTGCCTTGTCTCTTTAAGTGGCATCCCTGTTGTCACGGGGACAGTGCTTTCATCCACCTCTGTGCCCAAAGAGCATTCTGTTGCTCGCAAGCTTCATCCCCTTTGTGAAATGCCGGTGCAGGGAATCCAGGGGGGACTGCACTCTTTGGAGTTCTGTTCTTCAGCCGGGCAACAAGGACTGAGCGGCCTTGGACTTCTTTTCACCCGGGTTGCAATGGCAGCCAGGACTTTCATTCATCACCCCACCCAACGTGGCAGGGTGGACTTCCGCATACTCCCTCTCTTAATATCCCAGACTGCACCTGGAATATGTGGCTTGGGGGGACTTACCTTTGGGGTCTGCCCTATCTGGGCTTGGGGCGGGCCGGCAGGGGGCATGGCCTGTTGCGTGCTTTGGACCACCCTGCACATGTGGCCTGGGCTGGGCGGCTCTTCTTCTCCCTGTGGGTGCCCAGACTCCTTTTAGCATGCGTCCTGGGTCCATGGAAGAGGCTGGGCCACCCCTGGCATACGCAGCTTGGTCCAATTAAGTCCTTAGGCCCTGAGGAGCGCTCAATGCCAGGGCCCCGCTCAGAGGTGGGTTACTGTGCCTCCTTTCCCCTGTCTCTCCCTCCTTCTATGTTTTTTTCCCTTCTCTAATGGTCTTTCTTAAGAATGTTTTCTCTGCTGCCCACCCCACTCCTGTGCAGGGGAGGTTAAGGTCAATGTTATTTTGATTGTTCTTTCTTCTCACATACCATGCATCCCCATGGTGGGCCGGATGGTACAATCCAGGTAAGTGCACAAAACACTCCTACACATTAAATATCTTTCCCTATACCCTGGTGTCTGTGTCGTAAGTTCTATATTTCCCCTCAAGTGACTAGTATGTAGCCCTGCCTAGCTGGGGCCACATAATGCAGATCTCCTAAAGAGCTATTTGTGGCTGAACATTCCTGGCGTTTACCCTGAAACCCAAGCTACACTTATCAACAAACCATTGATGGAGAACTTCTCTTCAGAATACAAGCAGACGAGGCCTTAGAAACAGAGTAGAAGCAACAGTCGACACTGAGGTCTCTAGGTTCGCTTTGTGATCAGACTCTCCAGCATCAGGATTCTGCCACCAATAGAAAAGGCTATTGTGCCCAGCATTCCCAGTCATACCATCAGCCTTGCCAAGGCATTCAATCCACCCAAGGTGGATGGGGACAAGCGTAGCAGAATTTCAGCCAGTTCAAATTTCAGCAGAGTGATTAGTGTTTATGATGAGAAGGAAGAGCCTGTATGTGAGGATTTCAGACGTCAAATATGGCACTGCCCCAAAATAATGACCACAATGTCCCCTCTCGTGCCACTGCTGCAAGGGAAAGAACCCAGTACTTTGTCCATGTGTGGGAGGCAATTACAATGGACAAGTCTGATACAGATGCAGTGTCCCACGGATACTACATGGAGTTTCTCAAGCCAAGTTACAACATCCTGCCAAGAAAGATGAATACAAAACCAGATCCTCTCTAGCTATGCAGGCAGAGGTGAAATCTCTCCAAGAAACCAGGGCTATTGAGGCTGTTACGTGCCACAATAGAAACCAGCTTCCTCGTGCCCAAGAAGGACAAGACAAAGAGACCAGAACTAGACCTGGAGTCAACAAGCAGATGTGTCAAGGTTCAAAGGTTCCGAGTTAAGACCCTACAAAGAATAATGCATAGTGGTGTCAGCCCCCATTGGCTCCCCCCCCCTTGTCGTGTGAGATGACATCCCTTGAAACCAACCTGATCACCCCGTGAATAATAGTCCAACAACCTTTTACATTTTGGAAACACAGATCACAGTTTATTGGAGCATACAACATCATTGGGGGGCAGTCCCAGTCCTAAAGCACCATGGTTCATGACCATCTATACCACAAAAAGTCCTAGCCCCCAAAAAGTGTGGGGCATCCTCTGACTGTTCCGGTGTCCCCTTGCCACCTCCCGGCATGTCGCAAGGCACCAGACATCCGCGCCAGATTGCACAAAGTGCTTCTCCCTCGGGCCACTGCACATGAAGGTGAGGAGTCTCCAGTGTCCATAGGGATCCAATGCCTGTCATCCGACTTTGGCTCGGGTATGGCCATCAAGAAACCACCGACGGTTCAAGCCGTGGCGAACTCCTCCCCGGCTAGGACTGCCCCTAACTCCGCCTGTGACAAGAAGGAACAATTAGTAAAAGATAAAGCCAACAAATTCCCCCAGATCCATTCACCCACTTACACCTCGAAATCCGCTGAAAATGAAAAGAAATTAATACAAATTGAAGCATGTTACACATTTAAAAACCTTTTTTCTGACACACCCCTAGTCAATGCACAAAATTCAATAAAAACTTGGACCCAATGTCCCTCTTGCCACCCGCACCATAAAACCTGTCCTTTGCACCACTTACACCTCGATGTCCGCTGAAAATGAAACGCAAATACCACTCGAAGCCTGCAGGTCTTCCTTAACCCCTGTCGCTACTCCCACGCTACAGTCCTTTGAAATCTTCTGCTTTGTCCCGTGCACAGGAGCAAATTATACTACCTCCGTTTGAATTTACACCCTGCTGTAATCTGAACCTGTAATATTAGAAACCCACTGCCGCTCCCCAAACCGCTTCTTACCTACCGGTCCTTTGACCCCCCCTGCCCCACTTCCTACCTCCCTGCCCCTAGCCTCCCTAGATCTTCTTACCCCAGTTCCATCCCCTTGTGCTGTATAACCTATCATTGGGTGAGGGTGGGTGGGTAATTCGATGGATGAGGACTGCAACAGAGGCCGCCTGTGCAGTCCTCATCCCTATTTGTAGGCCGTCCACGGGCCCCGCTGGAAATGCCCGCCCCTGGGGACGCCCTCCCCCACCATGACAAAGCGGAAGGGGTGGGAACCTCCCTGCGGGTGGGGGGGGCTGCCAGAGGGGCGCCCCGCTATGTGGGACATCCCTCGAGCGCCCCCTGCAGGGGCTAGTACGTCCCCTTAGCGGTGTCAGCCCCCATTGCCCCCCCCTTGTCGTGTGAGATGACATCCCTTGAAACCAACCTGATCACACCGTGAATAATAGTCCAACAACCTTTTACATTTTGAAAACACAGATCACAGTTTATTGGAGCATACAACAACATTGGGGGGCAGTCCCAGCCCTAAAGCACCATGGTTCATGACCATCTATACCACAAAAAGTCCTAGCCCCCAAAAAGTGTGGTGCATCCTCTAACTGTTCCGGTGTCCCCTTGCCGCTTCCATGCATGTCGCAAGGCACCGGACTTCCACGCCAGATTGCACAAAGTGCTTCTCCCTCGTGCCACTGCACATGAAGGTGAGGAGTCTCCAGTGTCCATAGGGATCCAATGCCCGTCATCCGACTTTGGCTCGGGTACGGCCATCGGGAAACCGCCCACAGTTCAAGCCGTGGCGAACTCCTCCCCGGCTAGGATTGCCCCTAACTCCGCCACGCTTTAGGGGTGGCACCCCGCTACTCCCAATGCCCCCATGCTCCAAAAACGTACCAACTTACCATCACTTATTTACATCCGACCTTCAAGAGGCTCCCCTCCCGAAAAACCCGCCCTGATCCTTCCAGCAATGCTTTTGTGCTGCTGTTTATTTCTTCCTGTATTTCAATCACCCAAAGAAGACCTTACCAATGCGTGAGCGCTGTCCACTGTACCTCCTGTACTTTTAGCAATTGGTCCTTTGCCGCTAGCCTATCAACCTAGTGACAGTTCTTATTAGATATGATGCAAACCCCTTCGTCCATTCCAGAACACCTTGCCTCCGGCCTATACAACTTCTGTCCACAGCGGTGCATCACACCCAGACCCCGAGCCAGTTGCCCCCCCTGAAAAAGTACAGATCCATCAAATCCCTTGTTTAGACACGGTGGCAGCCCACCATGTTAACTGCGGCTCACGTCCCTGTTAAGAATTGTATTTATTTTATTTTTTCATACCCCCCAACACCCTTCCTACAGACCCAAACGCGTGTGGCTAGGCGTGTTTTAAATATTGCTTCCACACTGGTGATCTGCAAAGCCCATGCGGCATGGCGGCCATGTAAAATTGGTACTTTGGAATGCTACCGCACGTGGTACATTGCTATTCCCAACCCCTTTTCCTTACTCAGGTTTGTCCCAAACAAACGAACAGCTTTAAACAGCAGTCTTCAAACCCCTTTTCCTTACTCAAGTTTATCCCAAACCAACGGACAGTTTTAAACAGCAGTCTTCGCTAGACACACAACTAGTACCGTGTCGCCAAGACACCCAACCCTTCGCAAAGCCGGAACATAATGCAAAATTACATTCCCCAAACACGAACAGTGTACCGATGCTTAATCAATAAAAGATCCCAAACCTGGCACCCCGCAATGCCCTGTATGTTGAATTGGCACTGTAATACATTTAAAGGCACGCCCCATTGTAGTATTAATGCGAGACTGCTTCTGTCCCCCGTGTACAACATAAAACACGCCACCCCACCACGTAAACATTCTAAATTAACCACCCCCCACGGGTTCCGGTTTGAAAGTAAACCTTGCTTGCCCCCCGTTTAACACTACCGTGCACTGGAGTTTGCTCAGAAAAAGTACTTCCCTTTAAACCACTGCGTTTAGGCGCGTTACAAATGCCACATCATATGCTGCGCTAAGGAACGTGTGCCGAAAGCATTTCCCCCTTCTCTACTGTATGTCCGTTCCAGAGTGTGCTCCTTCACCGTAACATCTTTGTGTCGTAGCGCGTTATAAATGCCCCCTACATCTGCCATCCTTGTTGCAAGCCAGTGATTGCCCCACAAGCCGAACGCGTGCTAATGAATTGCCACCTAAAGGCACGCTGCCACCGTGCTGCAAAGGCAAAAAACATTATCCCAATAGCCGGCACTGTACCCCAATTGTACACAAGCGGGGCAATTGTTTAACTGACAAAAGCAAGTTCTGTTGGAGCCGCCGAAACCCTAGCCCCATTATCTCACCCTCAGCCTGCACACGTGTTTTGAACTTGCTTCCAACGTTTCAAGTAAACCACCACATTAAAGAAACATGCGGGACCATACTTTAACATGTGAGAGTGACTGTATGAAACTACCTGCCTCTGGACGCCAAAAGGGGCTCCACATAGTGCGGTGCACGGCAGTGCCCGCTTTTAAAGGACGTATCTTTAACCACCTGAGACATTAATGCCCCAAACCTACGCGCGGAGGCCATTGACTCCCCCGACAGGGAAAATAATCGCAAAACACATGGCGCAATATGTAACACCAGGGCCGCCCGCGTCGGCCATCCGACACATTCAACCCCGCAATTCCGAACTTGTGCACGCGTTCCATAACCAACCCTTATCCTAGGAATCTTAATAAGGTACATCCCTGTGTATTATTCACATTGAGTACACATTACTGCAGCCCTAGAACCCGTATGGAAGGCCTTGTGGCCTGAAGGCCGTCGCTGAGGATGGACAACGCAGTGCGCGTTTTCGACGCTGTACAATGACATTAACCTCCTCATGCAGCCGCCTATGGAAATGCCCGAATGCCACACGGAATTCAAAGCAGCAGAAGGCCTTTCAGCGAGAATCCAGTGCCACACGTAGGTCGCATTAACCACATGATCGTAAAAGGCACAAAGGCGGATTGAAGGGTCAAACCAGTAGAATCTACATTGCTTCAGAATTGCTTATTCCCAATCCCAACAATAAATTGGGAGCAAACACACCCCAAACAGAATAGAAAACTACAGATACATACACAGGGGCATTCTCGGCTGCTCTAGAACGCCCACAGTTCTGTCAACATGTTCGGATCCCTGGTACCCGCAAAGTGATGTCTATTATTATTACCAGTGCAATCTATGCCCATAACTTCTTATTCTCGCATGACAAGATGCCCTAGGCTGCCATTACCCATGTCTCTACCCATATCCGCGGCCTTTAGCCTTGCATAAGACAACATGTTGATCACCCTCCGTTGCACGGCGGTCGCTCGCCGATTGCACAAAGCGAAGACGCTTTATACAAAATATGTAGCACATATACAGCCCAAGAGCGACCTCCCGCAAAATCACACCCTTGCAAGCACTATATTTCCCCTGCAGTATGCTGAACTGTACCCCGTTGACCGTGGTGCATACCTGCGCCTGTGGCTCGGGGACCCGCCACACCCCTATCGGCCTAAAGGAGCCCCATGGAGGCACAGCAATACAACCAGTAAGTAATATCATGACTGATCTACGTGTGCTAAACACATCCTTCGTTAAACATAGCACCTTGAAACGCTTGTGTATAGGCGCATTATAAATTCCCTAAAACGTGCGGGTGAAATAACCAGCATTGCCCAATTATACAGCCACTTGGCAGCTGCAGCCGTCCTGCTGCCTCTTCTGCCGCGTGACCTATGCTCAACCCCGGCCTACTCCAATCCGACCCATCGGCCAGCAATAAACGCACTCCGAAGCGTGCAATTCCCGGTATATTGCTCAGTGCAATACCGAAAACCCATGCGGCACCGTTCCCAGCGATGACGAACCATCTAACATTAACCCCTTTTTGCGACCAATGATCCATAATAATACACTATTAATAGTAAATAACACTGCTGTCCACAAATTCAGTGCTCTGCCACTGTCAAAATGTTGCCGTATTTGTCCAGGCGACAACCACAATTCGGAACCCACCCTTCGGTGAATGACCCAGCAACTTCACACGTGGCGCGGCAGTCGATGTGTAAAACCTATTGATTAGAAAGACCCTAACTGCCTTCTGGGCTTGTAGTCTCCGCCGGTATCATAGCAATACGTTGGAGCTCATGGCAGTCTGTCCAGCACAATGCAGCTTGCAAACCCGGATTGGAGAACAGAGTGTTCTCATAAAGATGAACGGCACCAGATCAATGTTTTATTTAAGCAAATAGGCGGGCACTCACTCCCAGACACTGTGCCTGGTGGTTGAACACATTTGACACTGGTGCAGAAACAAGGCGCCGCATTTCCATCTAGCATACAATTGTCTAGTGAACAGCGCTCATACACAAGTGTTTCAGAGCGTGACCAGGCAAAAAGGGAGGGGAACAGGGGAGAAACAAAAACAACGATCTTAGTAGGCCCAGTGACATTAAAAGCGCGACAAGTGCATGCAAGAGGGAAAAAGGGGGAAAGTGCATGGAGGGGGAAGAAATGGAAAGTGCGTAACAAAGGAGAGAACAAGAATAAATATTAACAAATAAAGGCGATGAACAGTGGTAGTGCAGCCAGCAAGTGGCAAGTGCTAGGACAGTCAGATACGGTAAATCTGGTAAGTGCAGATGAAAAGTGAGTGGGGGACTGTATGGGTACAGATACAGACCCCAGTGCAAGTGGTGGCCCTAAGGCAGTGCTGGTCGGTGGCAGGGTGAGCAGGTAACTGGGCCCGGTGGTCAGAGGGTGGCCAGGTGCACGGTGCCGAGAGAGAAAACAGATCAGCAGGGGAGAAAAGGGCAAAAGAAAGAGCCGAAGAGGAAGGTCTTGAGGTGCTTCCTGAATCAGAGATGGTTCTCCTCAAGTTTCATGGTGGCAAGGAGGCTGTTCCAAAGGGAGGCCTCACCCGAAGACAGAGATCTACCCCCTGCACATTTCTTTGAAAAACGACTGACCCTGAGGGAGTTAGAAGTAGAGAAGCAAAGGGCTCGAGAGGGGAGGTATTTACGGAGGGATAGCTGAAGGTATTGTGGACCCAGGCCCAAGAAAGCAATGTGGACAATGCAGAGGGTTTTAAATTTAATCCTTGCATCCACTGGGAGCCAATGGAGGGATTTCAGAGCTGGAGAGATACGATCACAGGGCTTGAGGCCAAGGACAAGTCTTGCAGTCCTGTTCTGGATTAGTTGTAAGGGGCGGAGGGTGGAGGCTAGTAGATTTAGAAAGAGGCTGTTACAGTAGTACAATCTGGAGAGAACCAGAGATTGGGAGACAGTGAGCTTTTGAGGGAAGGAGAGGAAAGGCAGAGTACCTCTGAGGAGGTACAGTAGGAAGTTTGATTTTATTAGAGACATCAGAGATGTGGGAGGAGAAGGAAAGTGAAGAGTCAAAGATGACCCAGAGGTTCTTAGCCGTGCAGGTGGGGGTAGGGGCAAGGCCAAGGGAGGCGGCCAGAGAGTGAAGAGAAAGGATGGTGGAGGTGTACCAATGAGGAGGATCTCAGTCTTGTTGGCATTTAGACAAAGATCATTGGAAGTGCACCAATTTTGAATGGCGATTAGGCAATCAGAGATGAGGGAAGGAGAGGAGGTGGCTGAAGGAAGCCTGAAGATGAGTTGGGTGTCATCAGCATAGCACTGGAAGTTTGAGCAGAAAATGGAGATGCTGTAGGCAAGAGTTTCCAGGTATTGGTTGAAAAGCCAGGGTGAGAGGTTAGACCCCTGCGGAACACCACAGGTAGAGAGGGAGATGGAAGATAGGAAGGACCCAAGTTGTACCTGGGAGGGTCGATCAGAAAGGAAAGACATGTGGGCTACATGGTCAGGGATGTTTGCTTACACTTTACCACTGACACCCCACTACTGCACAGGGTAGTTTCAAAAGCTGCTTCAGGAGAGTGTAATTTGAATACCGATATCCCCACCATGGGAACGACAAATATGATACACCCAGCAACCTACACATGGCGGTAGAATCACCTGCACTCGCAAAATTAGAGCTAGTTCACAATCTGATAACACAGCAGCAACAGGAAGTAACACACCCAAATCCTCAACCCATGAATTTGGCAGCCTGGATCCTGAAGTCACGGAAGTTTACATTTACAGCTTCCATCCAGATGCACGGACGTTCTCAGGGAAGTGTTATTTTGATTTGGTTTTTATTTTGAGCATTTATAGCGCGCACCTGACGAATTTAATCGTATATGGGCGCAGATGTAAACTTTGTAGTTGGCAAAGAGTTCAGATCGAGTTCATTTCTAGGCTTTAGCAAAACAAATAGGTCTTTACCGCCCTGCGGAATGCTGCAAGATTTGTGATCTCGCGGATTTCTCTGAGTAATTCATTCCATGCTCTTGGACCGTAGACTCCAAATCTACGGTCCCCTTTACTCAAATACCTAGTATGTGGAATCTGAAGCAGATTATTATCTTCTGAGCGCAATTGTCGGGTAGGGACATACTTCCTAATTTTGTCCGATAGGTATCCTGGGCCAATGCCGTTAACACATTTAAAAATCAGGCAAAGATCGGCAGCCAGTGTAGGGCTCTCCTTAAATCAGAAATTGGAGCAGATTTTTTTACCCTATATACTAACCTTACTGCTGCATTCTGAGCCACCTGTAGTCTGCGTAGCTGGTAAACTGGTAAACCTGATAATAATGCATTTCCTTTATCCAATGTAGAATTGACCAAAGTAACAATGACAACTGCTCTGTCATCTGTCGCGATGAAAGGTAGAATATGTTTCAGCAGTCGAAGTGAATAGAAAGCTGCCTGTACCTTCGCGCTAACCTGAGCTCCACTTTCCATGTTATCCTCCCAGACACATCCTAAATTCTTGATTTTCTTAGAGAACTTGAGCTGTGTCCCCAGAAAGCCTGGGGGGTATAGTTGCTCTCTATGTAGTCGATGTTTTGATGCAAATAGGACTACTTCAGTTTTACTGGCATTCAGCAGTAGCTGATTGGCACACATCCAGGTCTGAATTTCCTGCAGGCACTGTTCCACTTTTTCATACGTCTCCTTTAGGTTATGTATCCTCATGAATACCTGGGTGTCATCTGCATACGAGTGGAAGAGTATGCATGCTTCCTGAGGATATCCATAAGTAATTTGACATATAGATTAAAAAGCAGAGGGGAGAGGGAGGATCCCTGCGGAACGCCACAATTTAGTAATGCTGAGTCCGACAGGAGATCTCCAAGGCGGACTCTTTGTTCTCTTTTAAAGAGAAACAATTCTAACCATCGAAGGGCTATCTCCCCCACCCCACCTACTTCTCTCAGCCGTTTAAGTAAAATCCCATGGTTCACCGTATCAAATGCTGTGGATAGATCCAACATGACCAGCAGGGACATGCCCCCCTGGTCCGCCGTCTCCAATAGATCGTCCCAGACTGTTAACAATGCTGTCTCCGTCCCAACACCTGGTCGGAAACCAGATTGCAGTGAATCCAACAGATTCTCTTGATCCACATGCTCTTGTAGCTGGGCTGTCACAATCTTCTCCAACATTTTGGCTGGCCATGACAGTCCTACTACTGGTCTGTAATTCAGAACATTTTTGGGATCTAAATTATTCTTTTTTAGCAGCAGCGTAACCACAGATTTCTTCAGAATCATTGGTACCACCCCTGAAGTGAGAGATTTATTAACACATTTAGTATTAAACGGGGCAATATCTGGGGCTATTCGTTTAGTTACTGAGGATGGAATGACAAAGAGTGCATCATTAGTTGCCTCCAGTGCAGAAAGCAGGGAGCAAACCCTTTCTTCTGAAACTTCAGTAAACATAAATGATTTATGGTTCGCCTCGGTCATCACATCCTGGGTTGAAGTTTCTAAGGTAACTTCCACCATTGCTTCTAAGGCCACATATGGGTCTGATGGTTTAATTTCCCCAATCTTACCCTGTATTAATTCTATTTTGTTAATGAAAAAGTTATTGAAGGCGTCCGCCTGCGCTTGTGATGATTCTGGTGCTGCCGACGCACACCCTGGATTGACCAATTGGGAAATTGTTGCATACAGTTCCCGTGGTCTATTCATAAAGCAAAAACACATACCTGCTACTTCAACAAGGGGAAGCGGTTTGTTATCTGGATTAACAAAAACAAAGTTAACCCCATTTAGTGTTCAGCAGCAGCAGCAATAGTCACCTACCTGCTTTATTGTATTCTGGGCTAGTGAATAATTCCCTAACAATGCATCTAGAAGCATTGGCTGTGTACACTACCTCACTATATAAAGTGTCATAATGGAAGGGGCTTGTAATCAAAGACTTTATGGAGGTGTGAAGAGCATGTAGAGAGGCAGATGTACACGTCATTTATAGAGCCCACCCCCTCACCTCCATCACACTGGACGAACAGCACGAGAACACTGTGTATGACACCTGTTATCATCCCAATACCACATTGAATGTATGAGAGGCGTGACAACCGTACCGAATGCACCCTCGAACGGATGAGGTAGATATAAGCCTGCAGTCACCACTGGATATAGAAGAACTAGAAATAAAGTCTGCCTGATGTAAAGTGACACCACTAAAGAGAGAAGATATGTGGATACTAAGCCTGATATTTGGATATCTAAAGAATGAAGATGTTATTGAAGCAACAAAGTAAACATATATGCAAATGAAAAGGAAAACCATATACAGTGATGAGAGATGTCATAGATGCGTATGTGCAGAAATGCAAGGTAGATAAGATGACGTAGAAGCTTGCTAAAGTAGAAAATAGAACATGAGTAAAGGAGCCATGTTTAGAAAATGGATGTCGGCATTGTATAATAGTAAGCGAGAAGCTACAAGAAGGGAAACCAACGCTGCAGTGATGACAGTCACTGGAATACAAATTTGTGCAAGAACAAAGAATATTTGATTGGCTCAGAATCAAGGATGCAGCAATAAGAGCATCTACATGGCATGAAAGGAGTTGAAGAGGATAAGCCATGTACGTAGGACATATTTCTCTAAGATTAAGTAAAGGAGTGAATAATTGTGAGTGGCAAGTATTGTACAATTAAAGATGCAGAAAGTACATGCAGGATGGAGAGACCAAAGTCTCCAGAGGTCAAAGAGAGTAATAGCACCCAATATATTTCAATCAAATAGCACTAAATAGAAAGAATGAATGGACAAACTCATGGTCTCCTCACACGTGGTATGAGACCAGAGACAAGGCCTATTCATAAAGCTCCAGACGAAGATAGCAATGTACCTTCAATCCCTTTAAAGTTCAGAGGAAGAGAACATGCAGCAAGGTCAACTACAAAGAAGAAACCTTGGCTTAGGGCCTAAATTATGAGAGATGGTAGCTAATTAGTTAAGGAAGGCAGTTGTCTGATGTTTTTCCCTTGCACCTGCTTTCGTTGTTTATGTGCTGCTAACGTTCTGAATGCCCAAGGTTGGTAAGAGAGTGCCAACCAATCATGAGGGTCTATGTAATGGTGTACCATAAATTGTTGCACAGGCTTATTCGCGGCTGTTATTACGTTATTATCAATATTTTACACAGTTAAAGGTAGTTCAAGATGTGCCTACCAGATAAGGGGCATCCAATGATGGTACGAATATATAAACTACTAGCTGGGGTACTACTAGCTGGGGTACCCGGCGTTGCCTGTGTCCTGATCGAGTGGTGTCTCATGTGCCCTGGAGGATGTTGCTCTTGTCCTCAGGTCAGCAAGACTTGCTTCAGTTTGCGCTGGTGTCTCATGTGCCCTGGAGAAAGTTGCTATTGTCCTCTGGTCGGAAAGTCGTGCTGCTGCTTGTTGTTGTGTTTCAGAAGCTCTTGATATTCATTTTCACTTTGCATCAGATGGAGCATTTCCAAGTGATGTTCCTTTTTTGTGCGGCATGTTTCAGTCACTTAATGGCTTCAGCACATCTGAGAAAATGTCCAAGAAAGATTGATTGTGCTCCCTTCTCGTGAATGAACTTAAGTAAACTGTAAAAATGCCATTTCACATATTTGGAGTGGCATGATAAAAAATCATTTAAATTTAAATGTAATTCCCTTTAAAACTGATTTATTTAAAGAGTTTGGAACTGTATACAGTAGTAATACATTTTAAAGGAATAACCAACATATTGGACATTTTGCTTCAGGCACTTTTCCAAATTTTGCCTCCTAGTACAGACTGTAGTGAATCGGGGTGAGCATAAGTAAATGAGTGTGTCTATGGAGTACATTTTTTGCATCCAAACATAGACTACAGTCCTGTCCCAGACAAATGAGGAATCCATGCAAAACCTGGTAGCAGTGGCTTCAACGATGTGGATTTGTATAGCTGGACAAACATACATACATTCAGCTTTATATATAAAGATATGTATACGTTTCCCTTAACCAATCCCTCCACCCAGTAGGTTTTTACTGTTAGCCACATAGGATGACAACATAGCTGACGTATGTCGAGGTATCAATGCTTTTGTGAAACTGAAATGCATTGAGAGTGTGTGAGCTACAATCTGTTTGTACGCCAGGTTTCCCTACATTATTGAACTGATAGCAAAGTAGTATTTTGCCATATTTCTTGAATCTGCCTTGTTATTTCGGCCTGTGGTCCTTTATTGTGGTAATCCTATTTAGCACTTGGAATACTCCAGGTGCTAATGCACACGCATATACCCACCAGTGGCAATCAAACTGTGATGTAAACACTGTGTAACACAGATGAATGCAGGGGTCTGTAACCTGCGTCTCTCTGGATCTTTTGGGGCATGACACCCATGATCCCTCACCATTGACTACGGTGACTAGGACTGAAGGTAGTTGTAGTCCAAAGCATCTGGAGAACCAAAGATTGCAGACCCCTGGACTCATGGGACCACCATTCCAATGTATCCACAAATGCCCTCTCAAACATTTCAGATACAAAGTTGCCTTTTTAATATCTATCACTTGAAGAAGGCACGTCAGCGAACCCCAGATTCTACGAGTAGATGAGCCATTAGAAGTAGTGCACAAGGACAGGGCAGTGTTCCAAATGCACCAGCGATTTAGTCTACCTACATGTAGACATCCTGAAGGAAGTTGAACCCCTGTTTTGGGCTAGGTCACCATCCTAGTGCCAACAGCCCCCTCCCCCACCATTATTCCCCACTCCTGCTTTGACAACCCCTGCTGCCGTGCACTCTGAAGTGGTCGGAATGGAGCATGAGCACTGTACATAAGAAAGCATACAACTTGGCCCTTGCATTGCCCTTGTTGGATAAATTGTTGCTAGTACTCCAGCCAACAGCACTTATTTATAACATCCAAATGCTCCTAACAACACCAAAGGCAGAGCTGACGTGCTATATATACTCCATCCTCCTCTTGATGCTAAGCGTCCGGTGACACTAAGGGTTTCATTTATTAGGTCACCAGAGGGCTAAGTCCTGTGGAAATACCAAGCACAAGCTGGCAGCTTCCATAGGAATCCATGTTAAATGCCTTTCACCATTCACCTGCATAGTGGGGGAATCTACTAATCATTTCAGTGCAGAGTGTAAGGCAGCATAGAACCCCGGGCCACCTGGATTTAGGTGCTACTTGTGTACCCCACTCCGAAATTATTAAAAACTGCACGGAATGGAGTGGATGTAATTGCACGTTGTTGTAGTTCCCTTCTGCTGTTTTGGCAAATGAGGGCTGAAGTCATACCTGCCTAGACTCTGGGTTTATCCAGGAGACTCTGGGTTTTTACGCTCTTCTCTGGGTCTCCGGGATTGCCAGCCTTTCCAATAACTCTACCCACACCTCAGTGTGATTAGCTACTATCGGTCTGTTTGTAGCCAATCACATGGAGGTATTGGCAGAAGAGCGCAAATCTCAGTCAGATTGCCGTCATATGCTGATTTTTGTTTTTAAAAAATGTGGGTGGCATAGGTGGGCGTGGTCTCAGGGGAAAGGGGGTGGGGCTTCCGATGACATCATCCTCTGGGTTTTTCTTTGGCACATGTAGGTAGGTATGGTCGAAGCGTAGGCCTTCAGTACTTCCTGTTTTGAGTTATTTTATGGTAGCCAATAAATCTAATCTTCTGCTGTTAAGAGCAGAATTGTTTTATGATCTTTCCTAAGCTAAGGCTATCAGAAAGGGGCATCCGCTCAACCATCTTCCAGCACCAGCGGGCTTTCCAGTAACACTACAGCAAAGCTAGCCAGCTTCGAGGGGTTAATTAAAGCTGCTCCACCCTCCACTGCTCCCCATAATCGCCAGCCACTCATCAGCTTAATAAGTGCCTCTCTGGAAGGGGCACACAGGGAAGAGGGTCTAATGCAGACAGTGGTGGAAATGGAAAATCATTGAAGGGGAATCCCACAAGGGCCGGAGGTGGAGTGTGGAGGAGGGGGCAGAGTCTCAGGAGACGGGGTTTAGAGGAGGCAGAGCTGGCAGTTGACCACCGATCAAAGGAAATGTTAAATGTTAAATGTTACATGTTAAAGGTATTTGTACCGCGCACCGTCACCAACAGAGTTGGTCCCCAGGCGCTCTGGCGGATCTGCAAATGAGAAGGTGGGATGGGTTAGTAGGTGAAGCGGGAGTAGGATAGTGAGAAGAGGTGTTTTCTGTTGGCAGCTTCAACTCGGTATACACCGAGTGCTGAGATTTGGTGTGAGTATCGGATCGATGTCAGTCCTCGTGTGCTGTTGGTGTTGCTTATGTGTTGTTGCAGTGTTGTGAAGTGCGTGCGGGTTGTTGTGCAAGAGATGGTTGTGTGAGATTTTTGAGTGAGATAAGTCTGCAGAAATGCTGAGTTCTTGTTAGTGGGTTGTATGAAGTTTAACATGCTAGCATTCAGAAATCTGTCCGAGTGTGGCGCTTGCCAATCTTCCCAATCTCAACACGGTGGGCAAAACGGTTACGCCTGGCAGGGTTTTGGTTTTTGTGATGCGCTCCCTGTGCTGTTCTAATGCACTCTGTAAGTGTTCTAATTGCTCCTCGACATTCTATTCTAGCGAGCTCTGTAGGTGTTCTAATGCTGATGGATTGATTAATGTGGGTTGGGTGTCTAGTCTCCTCCTTGGTGCTGGAGCTAGTGTAGTGGAGTCCTCTCACAAACTTTCTATCTAAATGCGTCTGCTGGGGTTTGGATATGGTAAGTCCAGGAGGGAGTAGACGAGTCATTTAAGGGCTTTCGTCTCGATCTGAGTATTTGATCAGACAATGGTGACCTCCTTTTTTGGCTATTTCCCATGATTTCTGATGGTCTGTCGTGTGGTCCGTTCTTTGGGTTCAGTGTTTGTTCATTTTGGGAGTGACCGAGGTTGGTGTTATTTTCATCATTGTTGTTTAATGGGGTGGGCATTCTAGTGCGTCGCTGTTGTGGTTACGCTGTGAAGAGCCATGATTTGAGGAGTTTCCTGAATGCTAGGTGGTTTGTTGTGTTCCGTATATTCTTTGGTAGGTAATTCCAGGTTTTCGGTGCCTGGCGAGAGAAAGAGGATCCTCCGAGTTTTCTTCTGTTATAGGGTTTTGGTTCCTGGCGGATGTCGGTGCTTGATCTCAGTGTTCTTGTCGGTTGATGTAGGCTTAGTTCATTGCTTAGGAATTCTGCGCCTTGTTTGTGTATTGCTCTGTGCGCGATGCACATGGACTTGAACTTTATCCGCTCTTTTAATGGTAGCCAGTGTAGTATTTGTTCAAATGTTCAAAGTAGTTTAAAATTTGCACCATTTCTTTCAAGCTACTTCTTTTCCAAACTCCACGCTATGTATCAATTCCACTTCCATTGCAAAACGAGGTCTATAAAGGGAATTTAAAAAAGTGTGAGCATGCAAAGGATCTAATATGACCCACTGTGCGAGCGCACTGTGCACGCAGTCATCTGCTCAGTGCACAATGCAAATTACACTGTGTGCACAGTGCACTCGCACAGTGGGACATATTCGATCCTTCGCGGGCACGCACTTTTTCAATGTTGATGGTGTTGGCGGCTCCTCAAGATGGCGTGGGCTGGGACTGAGTGCAGTCCCAGCCATCCTTACGGCTTTTGCCTGTTGCCCTGCTGTGTGCCGCTCTTGGTGCCAATTTGCTGCTCTGCCCCCTACTCCATACCGTAGCGGGCGAGCGCTTTCTTTTTTTTATTTTAACAATACAGCGCAGAGCGCTCATGGCATGGGTTGTTTGGAGCTGACTCTGCCCGGATCCCGAGATCCGGCTACACATCTGGTGCTGTATCCGGCGAGAGCCGGCCCATTGGCCAGCAAAGAATGCAGACTGAGTGTAGCTACTTCTATCCAGATTCCAAGGATAAACATAAGAAATAAGATGCTCCCTCTACTGGCACCCCCAAATTGCAACCAGTAAAATCATTCTGTATTGTATTTAATGACAGCTGTAAAAACGCCTGCTGCGGCAGCCCCCCTTTGACCGCCATTGAGTGGATAATCGTAGTCCTCACTTGAAAATCTGCACCCAACGTTTTAGCAGCTGGCATTAAAGAAGACATTCTCATATAAACCAGTATAAATATGCCCTAGGACTGTGTGAAGAAAAGGAGGCAGGGTCTTGGTGGCAAACTAGCAGGGTGAAGGGGGCTTTTAAAGAATTCCATGAAAGGAGGAGTATTTTATGTAGCCCAGGGGTCTGTAACCTTTGGCTTTCCAGATATTTTGGACTGCATCTCCCATCAACCCTTGCCAGCATAGTCAATCATGAAGGGTAATGTAGTAATTTGAAATCCTCAAGGAGTTCTTTGGAAGTCCAAAAGCAGGCCCTTCAATTTACTGCATGCTTACCGCGTGGGCTAATAATCTTACTGTTTGGCGGTATTTCCTGAGGAAATACCCCCGAACTTGAAATTAGTCTTTCACAAATAAACCAGACATAGAATGCATGTTCCTGTTGGCAGCCCATCATTTCTCACCATTGCTTTGTGCTCAGTCCTCTCAGGCTTCAGTGTTCAGCCACACCTTTCACCTTAAATACTCAAACTTTGTTGCGTTGTAGCCGGTGATAGCAGAGCAAGGCAATTGCTCTTGAAATGCAGTGCGGGAATGAGTCTTCCCTGCTGGCTGGGTGTAGGCCTAAAGCCTCATGGCTAGCAATGTCATGATCATCCTACCCCTCTTCATGGCTAGCTCTGGCATGATCTCACCCTTCTTCATGCCAACTCTGACATGATCTTCCTTCCCCTATTCATAGCTAGCAGTGGCATGAACACCCCCCTTTCATGGCTAGCTCTGGCATGTTCTTCCTCCCCCCTCTTCATCATTAGCTCTGGCAGGATCTTCCACCACCCTCCTCATGGCTAGCTCTGGGATGACACGCCCCACACTTTATGACTAGCTTTGGGATAATCATCCCCCTCCTCTTCATGGATAGTTCGGGCATGATCTTCCTACCTCCGTCCCTTTCATGGCTAGCTCTGTTAAGATCACCCTTCTTTTCATCGTGGCTAGCTCTGGCATGATCTCCCTCCTTCATGGCTAGCTCTGTTAAGATCACCTTTCTTTTTGTCGTGGCTAGCTCTGGCATGATCTCCCTCCTTCAAGGCTAGCTATGTTAAGATCACCCTTCTCTTCGCCATGGCTAGCTCTGGCATGATCTCCCTCCTTCATGGCTAGCTCTGTTAAGATCACCCTTCTTTTCATCATGGCTAGCTTTGGCATGATCTTCCTCCACCCTCTTCATGGCTAGCTCTGGCAAGATCATCTCCCCTCTTCATGGCTAGCCTAGCTTTGGCATTATTTCCCCCCCTCTTCGTGGCTAGATATGGCATGCTCGCTCCTCTCCCCCTCTTTATAGTTAGCTCTAGCATGACCAACCCCCTCTTCATGACTAGCTATGGCATGACCGTTCAACCTCTCTTTATTGGTAGCTTTGGCATGATCGTCTTCCCCCCACTTCGTGGCTATCTCTGGCATGATCTCCCCCGTGTTCATGACCTGTTCTGGCAGGATCTTCCTCGCCCTATTTATACCTAGCGCTGGCATGATCCCCCCTCTTCATGGCTAGCTCTGGCTTGATGTTCCCTCTCTTCATGGTTAGCCCTGGTATGATCTTCCTCCAATATATTCATGACTAGCTCTGGTATGATCTTGCTCCCCCTCCTAATGATAGCTCTGGTATGATCACCCCGACGCCTCTTCATGTCTAACTCTTGTATGATCTCCCCCCTCTTCATGGCCAGCGCTGACATGATCTCCCCCTCTTCATGGTTAGCTCTGGCATGTTATTCCTTCCCCTCTTCATGGCTAGCTCTGGCGTGACATTCCTCCTCTCTCTTCATGGCTAGTTCTGGTATGATCACCCACCACCCCTCTTTGTGGCTAGATCTGGCATAATTGCCCCCTCCTCTTCATGGATAGCGCTTGCCTGATCGTTCCATGTCTTTTCATGGCAAGCTCGGGCATGCTCTTCCTACCCCTGCGCCTTTTCATGATCACTCCTCTTTTCTTCATGGTTAGCCCTAGTATGATCTTCCACCCTCTTCTTCTGGCATGATTTGCCTCCCCTCTCCATGGCTAGCCCTGCAGTGATCAACCCTTCCTCTTTATGGTTTGTTCTGGCATGATCACCACCCTCTTCCCGGCTCGCTCTGACATGATTATCCTTCCCTCTTCATGGCTATTTCTGTTATGATCTCCCTCCTTCTTCATGGCCAGCTCTGGCATGCTCTCACCAACTTCATGGCCAGCTCCGGCAAGATCATCCCCCCCTCTTCATGACTAGCTCTGGCATGCTCTCCTACTCTTCATGGCTACCTCTGGCATGTTCCTCCTCCCCCTCATCATGCCTAGCTATTTCATGGTCTTCCTCCCCCTCTTCTTTGCTATCTCTGCCATGATCTATCCCCTCCTCATGGCTAGCTCTGGCATGTTCTTCCTCGTCCTCTTAATGGCTAGCTCTGGCATGTTCTTCCTCGCCCTCTTAATGGCTAGCTCTGGTATGTTCTTCCTCGCCCTCTTCATGGCTAGCTCTGGTATGTTCTTCCTCACCCTCTTCATGGCTAGCTCTGGCATGTCCTTCCTCGCCCTCTTAATGGCTAGCTCTCGTATGTTCTTCCTCGCCCTCTTCATGGCTACCTCTGGCATGTTCTTCCTCGCCCTCTTAATGGCTAGCTCTGGCATGTTCTTCCTCGCCCTCTTAATGGCTAGCTCTGGTATGTTCTTCCTCGCCCTCTTCATGGCTAGCTCTGGCATGTTCTTCCTTCCCCTCTTCATGGCTAGTTCTGGCATGATCACTTCCCCCACACCCACTTTCGTGGCTCCAAGGCCAGATAGCCCTCTTCCCAGAAGTAAACGTCCATCACACCCTTTTTGAGGGACTTTTTCTACTCATTCTTCCCTAATGTGAACTTTGGCTCGTGGGAAGGGGTGTGTCTGTCTATGTACACAGCGCGTTTAATGCTCTTTTGGAGGTTTAGATCCTGGAGGCAATTATGTGCATTATGGAGCCTTTGTCCACAGCTGTCCAATCAGGATGGAGTTTATTTAGAATCAGGGTAAAAGGTTTCGGGGTCACAATCTTGCTTTTCAACTCTAAATAAAGCTTGCTTCTGTTAACACGATAGTTATTGTAGGATTTCTTTTTTATAGTTTTGGGAGAAACAGGTGGGCGACAGAGGAATCCCTGGGGTCTTAGCGTTCTGTAGAATTTACTAACCATCTTGTTTTGAGGACCTTGGCATTGCCCACACTCAAGGCCCTGAAGATTCCTTACGAGATTGGGCAATGAGGGTGCTGATAGGATGTGTTTTCTGATGTGCTGCTGGATCATGTTACAATTGAGGGATAGACAAACTAATCAGCAGATGAGTCCACATGTCATCGATAATGGGGAGCACTCATGCCAACAGGTTTTTGAACTAGGTCCAATGGGGTGGGTGATGGGACTTCCGTGGTGGAAAACAGCGCCTTACGGCCTTGGGATTTCTAGGGTACCGGAGTTGTTTCTTTTAAAATGTCATCATGATCTGCCATTGGGCTGCCCGGACTATACTACCAGGCCACCTCACCTGGCACCCTAGGTCTTCCAAAAGGGTTCAACTGCACAGATGGTAGGACCCCAGTGTGACCCATTCCTGAATGCAGGGTACCATTGGTGTGGGAGAATGGCAGCTTGCGTAGCGGCCTCTGAAGATGCGGAGGTCTAAATGTGGGTGATCAGTGGGTGCCCATTTGAACACTGACCTCAATGCAATAAAGGATGACACTGAGAAAAGTTGACCAGATGAGCAGAACCATCCAGCCTGCCATCGGCTGTTTTGAGATGTAGCAGGTGAACTGCACACCAGTGAGGCCTCCTCATGCACGCCAGCACAATAGTTTCACTCAAGTTAGGCTTATCTGTTTAGCATTCGAAGGACATCTTGCAAAAAAGTATAAGATTGTTAAAATTCTATTGGTGTTCCTGGAATGTCCATCATATCTATTTCTCTTCACTTTTAAGTGCCATTATTCACATACTAGTGGAAAAGCCTGTGTACATGGGCTAATGTTATGTTATGTTATGTTACTTGGTATTTATATAGCGCCTTATGTATCATTAGTATGATCTCAAAGCGCTGGTAGGTTGAACGCCCTCGGGAACCGTAGTTCAAGTCAGTAGAGAGAAAGATTGTGGTATGGTGCGTGGATGCACCGGATATGTGTGCAGCTGGTGTAGTTGTTGGATGATGGCTGCTTTCTAGCGATAGGTGTGGTGCTGAGGAAATCAGTTGGATGTGTTCAGTCTGGTGGGTGGACACCTAGACTGGGTTCTAGCTGCATTAGGCCTGAGGAACATCTATGTTCGTAAAGGAAGACATTTTCAGAGTGTAAATACATATTAAGTTAAATAAAGGTTAAACATACATTAAGAATATTATTGATATAATACATACCAAGAAATATTACAATTAATTATTACATAATACGTAAGTACATTGAAAAAAGAAGTAATTTATTTTGTTAGAGAAATAGTGCTTAATCAAATTAATTTATGTTTATATATTTTTTTATGTATATATTTTCTTAGTGTATGCAACTTGAAGTCTGCTGTTAAAGTGGTATCACTGTCTTTGGCCTTTTCTGCAGCTCATTGTATTTTATCATTTTTTAAATACACGTTTTGTTTGCCTGGAATATGAACTTGAAGTCTAATTGTTATATGCATAAGGCAACAGCTCTCTCTAGCGGTAACAGGCGAAAGCGGGCAGGATGGTTTTGAACAACCATACATCTGGCCTTTTATTATATAGTATGATAACAATTTGCAGTTAAACAGGCAACAGACAAGATGGCAAGTTTATTAATAATTTCTACTTAATACAAAATGAAACAGATCAACAATAAATCACAACCATTCATATAAAGACCCAGTCTATATCCAATCTAAGCCTTAACAGATAGGATTTATTAATGTTATGAATTGTTCATCCTATTTCAATTTGACTTCTAGATTACACTAATCAAGATGTCACAAAGAAGTCTGACATGTTTATCCACACTCAGGCACTAGCGGAGATTCTTCATGAGACTATAGACCAGAGTAGTTCTGCTCAATTTAAATAGTTTTCCCGGTAAACCTTTTTTTGAAAGAGGCCTGGAATGTCCAACACAGTGACAATCCACATAAATTGGTAGTGTCTTAACAGAGACTAACAAGAAACTCACCACAGTGCCCCTGGCCCTCATAAAGGTGTGAGAAGGGACAAAGTCTGAAAGTAAGTTTGGGGGCACAGACTTAATTGACCTCTGCTTGCAACAAATACAAAGATATGCAATGATGTTGGTTAAATATATTTCCAAGTGTACAGAAGTAAAGGTTTTTAGAAGCCCTCACTAATTCTTCTCAAATAGTGACAAACAATGGTGTGCAGTCGTCAGCAGAAAAGCAGAGATTCCTAGTGACTCATCGATCTTGAAGTACAACACATACAGGTGGCCTTGTACCATTCCCAAGGAAATGGAGAGGAAGAAAAAATGTACAGTTTCATAAAAGGGACAATACAGGCAAAAATGACAGGGCTTTAAGTGTGCCAGGGCTAGACAGAGCGAGACAGTATCTGAAAACTGCTTCTGAGACAGGGAGCCATATCGCCCATTGTTAGGGAGAATTCTCAAAATGTGCTAATTCCTCTCTACCTTGGAGACCCCCAGCCCTTTTGATGAACATTGGGACTCTGTACTTTTTAATTCTGTTTGTTTTTTGTGTTTATTTCCTTTGATTGTGGAGTTTTAAACAACTACATAGGCATCATCATTTTATTATTTGTCTCACACAGCACCCTCAGTGCAGTGGTACAGGGAAGCCTTTCAGGCTGTCCCAGAGTTTAAATACCTTCTCTGGGATAAACTACTATTTCCCAGAGAATGTAAGGTTAAATTGACTTTACTAGTCTTTTTAAATTCCTAGACCCAGCACACACTATCTTCCTATAGAGTGCTGGAGGGGTTACGTAGTATCCCCTGTGTCTAGAAACTCATGTAGCAGTCAAATGCCACCCTTTCCTATCGAAATGGCTGGTGGCAGTGGTTTTACAACGAACTACAATGATTTTTCACAACCGTGAACACCGGTAGCTAAAAATTCATGGGAGCCATGTTTTTCAAGATGGCGCCTTAAGCCCATTTGTTTAAACAGGTCCCTGTCTTCTTTTTTCACCGTTTCTTTTTGGAAAGGTCATTCTAGAGTGGGTCTCTGCGTGCCAAACTAGGTTTGGTTCCTTTGTTTCTACCCCTGTGGCGGGCTTCAGGACTGAGGAACGCCCTGGCGCCCGAGTGTCTGGGGTGGCCAGGAAGTGAGGGAGGTGCCCGAAACTTCCTGTGCTTAGTCTCCTAGGAGTCCCAAATGCACTCTAGCGTGTTTGGCTGGCTAACTGTCCGGCAAGAACAGCTACCTTGCTGGGTGAGTGGCAGCTAGGCCTGAATGAATGGGAGAAAACTGTTTAAAAGGCGGGTCTCTTGGACTGGAAAGCAGAGTCGACCACTGAAACAAAAGAACCGTAGACGAGCTGGAAGAGGATGGCTGCTGCAATTACTGGACCGTTGGTTTGCCCGGTGAAGCCCTGCTGCAGGTCCGAATCGCCAAGTTAATCTCGAGAGAGAAGCCCTTCAAGGACAACTTCTTCCTTTGAGTTGGTAGGACCAATCAACTCGTAAGCCACCTGGATACCATTCTCAGAGCTGGTTAGGATTAACCAGGGGGAAGGACACCAGCTTGTGTGCTTGACGACAGCTACTCGTACCGAAGATCTTCCATTTTGCCAAATTGTTTGACCCGTCCCCGTGCAGTGCAGGAAACCCCCGACATCCTCCGTCTTGTCCCCATGACTGAGGCTCAGTAACAGTGAGATCTGCAGGAACTGCCAGGAACCAACATCTTCAGCTGCATCTTTTCTTCATATTAAGGTACTGTGCCAACCCGATTGAGAGAACTTACCTCTCGCTGTGAAAGTTTGTGAAACGTTCCCAACTTGCAGGCCTAATCAGCTTGTGACCCAACATATGATTCTTTTTCGTACAAACAACTTCTGAGAACTTTGGCAAAGACTTTACCGTTGGAACTGCTCTTTCCTATCCAAGACACTAGTCCATTGACTTTGGTCCAGGCCTATTGAACTGAATCGAGTTCTCTAGTGAACTAAAATTATTTGCACTGCCTAAGAAAGTATTTGTGATCTATTTTATTAACTTGTGCCTTTGTACGCCTATTTAAAGTGACTGAAATGCCATTTTGCTCCTATTTCAGGGGAGCCTGCTTTACTCAGAAACGTATTGGTTTGGTACTGAAGTATATGTGTGTATAATATTAAGTTGCCTCCTTCTAGTGAATGTTTCCTAAATGAATGTGTAATAAATTAATGTGTTTTACCAAGAAACCTTGGTTGTAAGTGTCTACTTGAACCACTGTGATTGTAAGACCTCTGTGTAACATCTTTGTACTGCTGGCATTCCCTCTTGAGATAAGCCTTGCTGCTCAGCTCGCTACCAAGAACTGTGTAGTACACACTTATAACAAAGGTTGGTTTTGCGTACACCTGTATTCCAAATTGTATGTGGTGGTCCCAGAGGGTACTGCATGCAATTCTGCCGAACACCCATAAGCAGCCCGTGCAATTTCTCCTGTACCCTGCAGGTCCTTAGTCTGAAACACTGCTTTGGGGTAGGCATGAGAGGGACTGAAGCATTGATTTACAAGCTCCCGTTCAAGCAGAATATTTGAACCCTCACAAGCTAATCTATAAACTGAAGCTGTTGGCTTGAGTATACATGACTTGAGGTTTGCAGACATTTTGCGCTTTTTGTTGAGTGTTTTGACAAGTGAAATGAGGAGGGAGTCTGGTTACATTACATGCTCAGAGGGATTCATGCTTGAAAAACGGTCACAGACATATTTCAAATAGAAAATGCTGTGGTCATTCTTATGTTCTTTGATTTTCTGTAAAGTTCCAGGAAACCACATTGGTGTTATTTTATGTTCAATTTATTTATACAGCGCACGATCGCCCAAGGGTATCTAGGCGCTAAGGACAGAAGAGGATCCATTTGGCCCCTTTCCCATGGGTGATTTCTTTACAGAATGAGGGTGATTTACTCACTGCAGAAATGATTTATGTACTGAATGATCAGAGAGTGATTCTTTTACAAACCCCAGAGAAATGAATTTACAACATGCAATCTGGATGCAAACAATACCAGTTGAGACCATGCTGAGTGACCCAAAGCAGATGCATGCAGAATCTCATGGTGTGCTGTTTTGGTAAGGTGGCGCCAACCATTATTTTGGCCACGGCCAACGTTCAGGCCATTTCCTCTTCTTGGAGCCCCCTCAAATTCACCCCACCCCATAAAGCCATTCTCCATGTCTTCTTTTTTTACCAAACAGGCAAGCACACACAAACCCCTGACACTGTCCTGGTTCTTGAAGTACATGAGATGAGATCACAGCATTCACTATTGTTAAAATAAGTGGCTATGCTCCCAAGAAATAAAAAGGAAAGCACCTTCAAAATCAGAAAGTGAACACGTTCACTCTCCATGAAAGGAGATTGGGCAGAAATTAGACTTGTGTACAGAGACTGGTATATCAGACCGAAATGCAGCCACACGTCAGAAATGTGGACAAACATACAGTGCGAAACACGCACAGTGAAATTCATGGAACATACATGTGCTATTTTTGTTTGCTACTGAATAGTATTGGCACACAACTTATAAAGTGCTTTTTCACAGTGTGATGGACATGACAGCGGGCACGTCCATTTTTAGTGAAGGCGTCCATTTTCAGTGAAGGAATTAATGGCCAATGGGCGCTCATATCAGAACTGTTCAGCCCATGCCTGTGGACAACAGACACATGAAGTGTTTGCCACTGCTTAACGTTTGACAACAGTAACGCAGTTTTGGTGATGGTTGATGATCCGACAGAACTCCGGCCTATCAAATTTTGGCAGTATTCTGTACGCTTGAACCATTCCAGGTTCATTAGTGAGTGTGGGGGTCGTGGGGGCTGGTGGGTCTTCTGATTACTGAATCATCGTGATATTTATTTCCACTTTGGGGCTTTGAAAAGAGTCGTGTATTCCGTTCCCTGATTTCTCTGGTAAACCTGGGTCTCTTCTGAGTTGGATCACCGCGAATGGCCTTTCTGGAGGCCTGCCGGCTGTGTCGCTCCAAGGACACCAAAGAGTGCAGCACACAGGAGCCTGACATTCGTTGAGGATTAAGAGACTCGAAAATATCTTCCCCACTCTGATTGAACCCCAGGCATTTCTGCACATTCGCACCCGGGGAAGGGCGCTCAGCTCATCAGGTGGCGGGAACAGCGGCCGAGAATACACGATCTGTGCCCGCTGCTCCAGCCATCTGAGGCCCTTCCCTGGGTGGCAGTTATTTTTTTCTTTAAAAAAAAATGTTTTTCTATCGTGGAGAGGACACAGGGAGGCTCTCCCTGTTCCCTCCCCACATTAGAAAACCCGAATTCCCCTTCCCACCACCCGCCCCCCACTTACCTTCGGGATCTCCTCTCATCTGGGCTCCAACAGCGAAATAGAAAAGGGACTCGGTCCCTCTTCAGATGATGGTGGCCATTTTTTAACATGTTTACAATGGCCGCAGTCACCCAAAAAGGGACCTAGTCCCTTTACCATTTCATTGGCAGTAGTCATTAAAAAAAGATAGCTGTCTGGACCCAGCTGGGGGCATACATGGGCTTTAACGGCCCACACCAGAGCTGAAGCTCGGGCCTACCAAAACTCGGGCTGGCGGGCCGTTAAAGCCCATGTACGGCCCCAGCCGGGCGTGAAAGCTATATTGTTTCAGAACGCTGGCAATATTAAAGAAGTGGGTGGTCCACAATGGCCAGCCGTGGGTGGATCTACCGGCAAGCAGCACATACTGCCTTTTACACAAAGCCCATCAGGAAAGAACAGACAGAAGTTTTCATCATAGGTGGAAGGTGGGATAGATTTGCATATCCAAAAAGGGAATACGGAACAGTCTCAGATTCCTGGGAAATAGCCCAGGATAAGTCCAGCCTTCTTCAGGTATTGATCTGGGTACGAGAGGCCTTTTTTTGGAGTGGTGGTGAGGTGAGGACACATAGCAAGTCCCTGCAATGCCCTGTTTGTAGATAGATCTAAATAGCCCCGTGCTAGCCTGGTGTGCCAGTCACAGATGCGCATTGCATGGGAATTGGAGTTAGGGGACCCCACATGCCCCCTGCTTCAAGCTGATCAATTTCCGCCAAGAAATCCTGTTGAATAACGTGTCTCACTGCCTTTTGGGCTTACTGCACAGAAATTCCCAGACTCACTTTAAAGTGGAAAAGGTTGCTTTAATGTGACAGGCCAAAGCTCACAAAGAAACATTAACCTGGCCCTTGGCCTTACAGACTAACGTAACCGTGTTTTAACAAATCTCCAAAATAATTAAATAAACAAACAATTTAATTCCCCCACAATTAAGTAATTAAATCAATTCAACTTCCTCCCTTCCTATCCCTTGCTCCCTTCCATCTCCTTAAAATCCTCTCAACCTTCATTCCCGCTTTCTCCCATCGTCTCCACGAGGCCACGCCCCTCCTTCTTCAATACCTGTTCCCCCTCTTTGTACCCCCGGGGCAGCCCGTTCGTGCAAACAACACCACCCCCTTCCTTTACCGCGCTAGTAGCCCATTGTGCTTCCCCAACCCCTCCTCCAAAGGACCATGTCCCCGGCACCCACCACTTCTTACCCCCTTACGCTCCCCTCTACACCAATCTCCTCCTTCCTATGACCTCAGCCAGGCTGACCTGCCACATCAGCAACAATGACCCTTACCTCACATCACCCTGTCTAATGCCCCAGCCTGTTACACAAAACTACCAACCCCTCTGTTCCTTTCTAACCCTACACAAAAAACCCTGTCCTAAAAATGGGCGGGAAACAATGTTGCCCAGAAACATGGGGAGGGAGGGTGGGGACAAATTCTCATCCCAACTGTCGCTTGCTCCCGAACCTTCCCTGCCCCTATTTATCCTATCCTGCGGCACTGGGTTGGGCAGGCAACGCCGTGACCGTAAAGACGCTTTATATGTTTCTCTTTAAAGTATTCAGAACTTCGAGGAGCACTGCAGAAAAATGCCCAAGGCACTCCGGCGACCCTCTCAGACTGGGTGCTCAATTTTAAGACACTCCCTTTTTAGGTGACAGAATGTGTGCACCTTACAAGAGATCGAGTGAGAACCATATGCATACAGACTTTTGTCCGAAATGCATTGGCAGGCAATGACACACTGCTAATCACTAATGTCTGTTTTCTCTGGAATGATAATGATGGATTAAAAGGAAATCTGAAGAGCAAGATGTGCTCAGTGAAACTCTCACCGAGCCTTGGAGACGCCTGGTTTGTAGTTAATACTACTGCAAAATTAGAACTTGCATTGTAAATCTTGCAATACTTTCTCTGTTCAACCTATTGAGGTTGTAACAAATAATGACCGTCACGTGCTTTCAAAGTTTTTCAACAATGTTTTCATTTTCATCCTTTAGTTTTGCAGAGGCCCAAGCCGATGCATTTCTGACATTCAGTCCATCTTCAGGGCGGGCTCTAAAATATATTAACAGACATGGGGTTATTGTGAGCCCTGATACATGTTGAGTACATACAAACATTCAACAATTTAATTTATCATCATTTCCTTAACGAGGCACATACCTGCATCAACAATGTCTGTATTCAAATAACTCCTTCTGCCCTCAGAGCATATCTTTCAGTCATCAGCTTGTTCATACACTGCTTCACTAGCAACTCCAACATTCAAATTCCCAATGTGAGTTCTTGGCTTGTCACTTCGTGTACCTTAGTATTTTTGCAATTCCCTTCAGGTAGACATTGGGCCTGCCGGTAATTTACCGGTACCGCCTTGGAGGAAAGGGGAATTACCACCCTATTCCAAGGTTGGGAAGGCGGTAATTCCTCCTTCCTCCATTGCCCTTCACCATTCCCATTTTTGCCCCATAGGGCATAATGGGAATGGGGAAGGCGCTAATTACGGTACTGCAAATTGCGGTACCGTAATTAGCTCCCTGGTCCCTTTGCGGGTTGGATTTTTAACGCCTGCAAAAAGCAGGCGTTAAATTCCCCAACCCGCAAAGGGACCTCGTAGTAAGGCGGTAAAGATTTACCGGTACCGGTAAAATACCGGTACCGGTAAACCCTTACCGCCTACCGTGTAATGAGGCCCATTGTGTTCAACTGAATGTATTTCAGTAGCCCTTTATCGATCTCGGGTATTATTTAGAAGTGTTGCCAAAGCTCTGCAGATAATTTACCAGTTCAATGCATGAGTCTTTGGCGTAGCATTTATTTTGCTTCTTTCCTTCCGTATCTTTTGTTCATCTTCAAGCTATGTCAGATCATTGATCTCGCGTGAGTGTGAAAGTTTCATACTTCCTCATATTCGAGGCCACGCATAAGGAAGTGGCTTTTGTTTTCCATGAGTGTCAAGTCACCTTATTTACATACGTGGTCGTGCTCTGTTTCCAGATCTGACTGTTCTGGCCAAAATGAACGAGGCGTGCAGTCAATGCAAATGAAACATATGCATACCAGAAAACACACAATCACATACAATTTGGAAAAGCATTACGAATTTTGATTCATTTTGCTCCTCCAAAAATATATAACATTGACACGATCAGATACACAAACAAGATTAATTCTGGATTTTTACTCTATACACAACACACAAGGGCCTAAAGGAGCTGGTGGAATGTAAACAGCTGGCAGTGAATAGCGGCATTCAATGAAGTGAACTGTTTAGTTGGTTTTGCTTCAGGAAACGTTCTCTCCTTGGCTGACACATGCGCAATGCCTGATGTAGGGCCTGCTTCTTCACCAGACAAAGCAGGTGTTCCATGCTGCCTGATCACCCCCGCCTGCTCGCTGCCTTTTCTCCACAACACTCTACATCACATGCTCATTTGCTCCCGGTGCCAAACATCTACCGTCATCTCCTCTCTCCTGGGCCTCGTTATTCCCCTGTACCTCCGTTTTCTTCCTGTTGCCTCATTTCCCTGAACTCCGCCTTCTTCCATACTCTGTATCTTGCCAGTCCATTGATGTCACTGGCCGCATCTTTTGAACGCTTGCCTGCTCTCCAACCCACCGTGATACTGTTCACTTAGTAACCCAGAACTACACCACTCCACAGTGTTCATCCCGAGGTATTAATAGCTGTAAACCCCTCGGTGGGCGGCATTGCAGCCTGGTTTTAGCATTTGGGCCCTCGTTATTTGGGCTCTGGGCCATTACCAGCAAGTATGGCCCCAGCCACATTAATACAGTGCAAGATCATATGATTATACTGTGTGTAGCTGTGGTGCTTTATCCCTGACCTGGCAGCTACCCCAGAGGGACCCCCCCCACACACAGTCCAGCTGCTAGAGAAGGAGCATATCAGACAGCCTACCTTCATAGATGAGATTTATTACCACAGAAGATGGGCTCCCATCTGAGTCCTTATCTTTTAATAATGCATGCCACACAATGGGGAGTTTTAAGCCCTATTGGCCAATTATATAAAATAAAAATAAAAATAATATTAATATTAAATGAATATATAGTGCAAGTTACAATAACACACACTATCCCACTCTCTTCCCCAACCATCTGTGTACCCCCTGCCGTGGCTGCTCCTTGATAATGGAGTTACGGGAGAACCCCTTGGGCAACTCAATCCAACGTAACGTGTGGGCCTAAGGCAGCCCCACCTGCTCACTCCCCCAGGTTTTACAGCTTTCAAGCATTTATCGCCTTCATACTTATAATAGAAGCACATTTCCTCCAAAATTGTTACTGGCAGCTTCAGTCTGCCCTAAACGTTAACACTTCCCATGTCCTGAAGGGTCCCCATATTGTCAGTATAAATAGGTACTTCCCCCCTCTTTTGTGTCCAATATTTTATGTCCATCTGGTCACCCGATCATGGCATCAGGCCACATGTGGGCATAACCCGACCTCTGCTGTGGATTGCTGCCCGAGGCTCCTCTTTCTCCCCTCCCTTATGAGTAGGGGGGATACTTTCATATTTGGTAGTCAGAGTTGCCTTTCCTCCGTGGCAGTGTATTATCCACACGTATCTCCGTGGCCGTGGGATACTATTATGTTTCTCCAAGGCGGTCCTCTGCAGCAGTGTGGGAAGGGTAGAGGCCACCCAGACCATCGCGTGGGTGCAGGTTGCCCTGCACACGCAGCCTGGGCTGGCAGGCTTTTTGAATATTCACAGCCTGCCCTATCCAAACCCGAGGCAGGCTGACTACCCAGCAGGCTGGCTGCCACCATCTTCTGCTCTGGGTCACCCTAAGCACGCAGCCTAGGGGGGGTGGGCGTATCTTTTGGGCCCTTTCTAGTCTGGCCCCGGCCGAGGCGGGCCATACGCCACCATGCCACCTCTTTCTCCCTGGGGTGCATCGCTCATGTAGTCCAGGGCCCTGCCTTTTCCCCGTGCTTCAGTGCACCTTTCGCCATGGGCCGCACCGCTCACACGTCGATGGGTGATCTTTTAGGCCTGCCCTGACTGGCTCCGATTCCGGCAGTCATGCCTCTCAGGCCATTCAGCACCGGACCCTCCCTGACACGTGGGCCGATGCCTCATATTGACCGGCTGCACTAGGCATGCAGCATGGGCTCCAGTTCACGCTGGACCACCCTGCACGAGAGGGCTGACGTGGGCAGACTCTGGGGGACTGCTCAAGGCCGCTCTGTGAACCTCTCTTCAGTCCTCCTCTTTCCTCGCCTCCTTTAGCCATTCTCTCCAATCGTTTTAACGGTTGTTTTTCTCTAGTGCCTCCTGTCCCTCAGGCCAGCCCACTGTCCCAGGCCAGGGGGTGGCCTGTTCATTGTCCAACTTACTGAACCTTCTGAAGAATTCTCTGTGAGGTGTCGCTTTGTATAACTAGTTGAGTTGCAGTAACACAGGAAACACTAACACATTTCAAATAAACATTGTTTCAAAACCCTTTTATGTGTTTTATTTTCCCTATTATTATTGTTACTGGGGCACGTGACTCCCATTTAGGCTGACTCATCAGACCGGGGTTTACATGTGGAATACTGCTGAGGAAGCAAGTGCGCCTGCTGTGTGTAGGGCAAGGTGAGGATCCAACTGTGATCTAATAGTGCAGTGTGTAGTAAAGAAGACACAAGGTAAGTAAAAGAGCTTCTTTATTGGCAACCAGCCTCAGCCCAGCAGTGCTGAGCCTACAGTCAGCTCTTCAGATAACTCCAACTGTATATCTTCGAATGTAGAACATTAACCATCAGTAAACACAGCTCAACATGACATCATAGCACCCAAGAACCATTATAACACATCTCCCCCCTTTATTCCCAAAACAACCACCCCCCAGGTTGTTTACTCACACACACACCTCACACACACATCATACACACTAAGGAAAGAACCACCTGCAACTCAGGTATGGAATTCTAAGAAAGGAAGGAAAGAAAAAGAAACAAAAAAACAGTGGGTGCTACTAAATTACAGCACCCAACACAAACTCTTTAAACTTGGAAGGAATCTTCCTCTCCCTGCCAGACCGAGTATGAGTAGGAATAGAGTCATCCGCCCCAGAAGCGGAGACCTCACTCTCATCCACCGGAAGACTCCTGACACCGGAATCAGACACAGAGACGGAAGGGGAATGTTCTCCTGCTCCCGGGAAACCAAGAACCACATCAGGGACCACAGGCTGCAAATTGACTGGTAACTCCCGAACTGCTACTAAGGGGCCCTCACCAATCACCCCATCATCTCTTGAACTGTCGCCAGGCACGCTGGTCTCACACCCTGCTGAGACTACTCTCTCTTTATTTACCACCACTACTCGCCTAAGGCTCCACGTGGAACCGTCATCAAGTTTTACATATCCACGGCCTCGCTTAACCACCTTACGTGGATTTAAGTATCTACTGAGAACCTTGGCCATAAACCTAGGATTCTTGACCTGAACCCAATCCCCAACCTTCACGGCAAGGGGCTTCCTATGGGCCAGTTGTTCATCCAAGAAACGTTCTTGCTTTCTGCAAACTGTTGGGTGTCCTGACCCACGTTTGAGCTATCATGCTGCAACATTTGGTGCTGTGGGCTTAGAAAATCCAAGATGGCCAAAAAGCCCACATGTGCGCCAGAATCCAGGAGAACCACGCAGTTTGTGCGCACACCAAAATGGTTGCCTAACTTGCCACCCACCAGTGCGAGCAGGATGGGCCGGGGTGCCATGAGTGAAATGTGTGTCAAAGGAAAAACCACACTTTAAAATCACCTTTTGTTTCTCTGAATGCCAGCCCAAAAAGCCTATTTTCAAACATTGCAACACATCCAAAAATCTCATTGAACACCAGCGGACATCTGGCAGAATGAAGTATGTGTGCATACTAAATCTGGGAAGATGAAGAGCCCAAAACAATGTTCATAACAAAACTGGCTGAGCTCTGCAGGTCTGCAGCAGCATAACTGAAACTGGATTTAAAACTACCAAAAATCGAAAATGTTTAAATTAACTGAGTGACCTACTTTTGAGTGTCACATAGTTTGTAACTGTTAAAATGTCATAGTTTTGAACTTAGAATCAGCATTCTAGCTGCATATGTAAACATTGTCTTGACTTAAACTGGGGAACAAAAAGTGACATTTTACCTGAAACCTGGCTTAAGGAAACTGGAATTCTGCCAGACAGCTACCCCCGACAGGGGTGGGGGCTTGCCCAACAAATGCATTCCCAGGCCTGGCTGCATTCTGTTGCTCCTGCCAAAAAGAGGTCACACACTCTCTGATTGAATTACCAGGGGATTGCAAGAAACTAAAGAAAGGGCCCAGGCAGATGGTTTATTAGGGTGGTCGTAAATGGCTTCCTTTTGAACAAAGCCCTGCCTTGACTCAGGAAGATGGTTTATTGGGGGGACCGTAAAACAGCTTCCTCTTGGCAAGAGCTGGGAGGGGCAGGGTCTCTGAGCTTGGCAGAAACTGGATAAACTGGTTTCTATACCATGTGACCTGAAAAGACACACCCCTGTCGGCCAGAATATGATTCTAAGAAAGATGTATAACTCACAGTGCGGACTTGTCAAAATTATTTAAATGATACCATAATTCTTGTGATTTTTCGGTGCACGTTTTAAGACGCGTTGAGAATTTGTGTGATGTTCTGGGGCAAAACCCCGCTATTTATTGACACCACAGACTCTGTGTTTAAGCTAGAGACATGGGAATTTACTGGAGTATGTATGGACCGGCCGTGTATATGTGTATAATTTTTAATGAAAAACCAATGTTGCAAAACCAGTTAAAAAACGCAAAATGTTGCCAGTTCTGAATGCGAGCTCTTAAAACATCAGAGTTTGAGCAGAGTATACCTCATGTGATCCGTGATGGGTGCATGTAATTTCAAACCACTGTGTATCTATGAAATATGTCTTTAGGTCAAATATAGATTTGTGTGTAATTTGACAGGGAAGTATCCTTTCTGCAAGCCATTAAATGACATCATTCTGACACACAATCCTGTTCTCCAGTGAGAAGAATTGTGAGAAGAATTCTCCAACCTATCAGAACTCTGAAGGGGTTGGGCCTAGAAAGCTAGCCTCTCCACCCACTTTCAAAACACATAAAAAGAGACTGCTTTGACAGGTAGAGACATTCAATTCCATTTGCTGCGGAGCATGCTGACCGACGACTTCACATCCAGAGATCCTACACTTAGACTTCCAAGCTAAACAGAGACTACAGAACTTTGATCCAAGAAGGCCCACTGCAAGCAAAAGTATTTGTCAGCAGGCCCAAAAATCATTTGCAGACTATCAACAGCCGGGCGAGCTGTTTGAATTCCCTGCCTAGAACATTGCTGTATCCGGAGAAAGCGGGACTAGGAGCCGTGCAGACCGGTGCTAGACCAGACCAGCAGAACCCAAGATCCAGGAGCAGTGCCGGTGACCCAGAAAGCAGAGCTGTACTCGGAACCGGAGACCAGATCGCTGTGAAGTGCTGTGCGCAGTGACCGGATCCGTGACAAAGTCGCCTTCCTGTCCAAAATCTCTTGTATTGTATTGTATTGTTTATTTGATAATGCGCACAAAACCCAGGGGTAGCCGGGCGCAGCAGGTACAAGGTTACTTAAGCTTGGGTTACATACAGAGTATAGGCGAGAAACAACATAACAGTACAGTAAGACATATCAATACTTGCCGTGTGGCAGAAGAAAAAGAAAAATTAGCATATTGTAGTTTTGAAAGAGTGTGCAGGTCTGAGAACAGACGTCATTTTGGACAACGGTGTTATGGACATTGGGTGTCTCAGGAGTTAGTTGTCGTTTGTCTAGAGCCAATTTTTTACCTTGCGTCTAAAATTGGAGTAGGGTAAGTTGGCTCTTAGTGCAGTGGGTAATGCGTTCCAGGCCTGGGCAGCTTTGACAGGGAAGCTTACTCTGCCTGCTTTGGAGCGTCTGAATCTAGGGGTTTCGAGTAGGTAGTGGTTAGTAGCCCTGGTATGGTGCCTAGATGATTTTCTCGTTAGTCTGGCTGAGATGTAGGGGGGAGCAGTGTTGTTGAGCCCTTTATGGGTAAGTGATAGTGTCTTGAGCAGGACTCTGTCGCTGATTTTGAGCCAGTGGTGGTCTTTCCTAACGTTTGAGATATGTGCTTTGCGGGGTATGTCAAGGGCAGCTCTAAGAGCATTGTTTTGAAGGATTTGCATTTTATTTATGATGGACTTGTTGGCCCCTGCATAGAGGGCATTGCAGTAGTCTAGTTTGGACATGACTAACGCATTGGCAAGCATGATGCAGTTAGTTTTAGAGAGGTAAGGTCTGCAGGTCCTGATTAGTTTGCAGGTGTACGCTGTAGAGGATGCCAGGGAGTTGACTTGTTTTTTGAGGGATAGAGTGGAGTCGAGGTAGAAGCCCAAGGTTTTTACCTCGGTAGCCACCTTAATTGTATTGCCATCTATGTTAAAGTTACGATAGTTGGGGCTCAGTTTTTTTAGGTTGGAGTCGGAACCCAGTATTAGTATCTCAGTTTTGTCGTCATTTAGGCAGAGGCCGTGGGAGGCCATCCATGCCTGAATGAGGAGGTAGATTTTGTTTACTAGAGCTGTATCTTCGACAAAGTTGCCTGATAGAGGTATGAGAATCTGCGTATCGTCTGCATAATTCGTGTAGGTTACCCCTAGTTTGTCAAGTTTGTCGAAGAGAGGCTTAGTAAAGATATTATACATAGTCGGGGAGACACAGGAGCCTTGTGGGACACCACAAGTGATCTGGATTGGGTCCGCTGCTGCTACAAGGGAGAACACTCTCATTGAACGGTTAGCTAGGAAGGATTGTACCCATGCTATAGCTTCACTTGAGAAGTGAGCGGCAGACGCTAGATGGTTGCATAATACTGCGTGATCCACCAGGTCGAAGGCCGCTGACAGGTCAAGGAGGAGGAGCATAGCTATGTTACCTTTGTCCTTCAACTCGTCAATTTGTGTCTTAAGGTCAATGAGGGCTGTTTCAGTACCGTGCAGTGGTCTGAAGCCGGATTGCTGTGTACCTAACAGTTGGTGCGTCTCCAAGTGGTTTTGGATTTGGAGGTAGGCTACTCTATCAATAATTTTAAGGAGGAATGGGACCGTAGTAATAGGCCTATAGTTAGTGGGGATAGCTGGGTCAAGTGTCTGTTTTTTGAGGAGGGGGAGAACCCAGGATCCTTTAAGGTTGGTAGGTACAGTGCTCGTGTTAAAGGAGGCATTGATAAGTTTCGAGATGAAGGGTGCTAGATCTCTGGCTGCATCCTTAATGATTTGCGCAGGGCAATTGTCACCTTGGCAATTTGACGGTTTAAGGGACAGAATGACCTTTTCCGTTTCCAGTATAGAGATGTTGGTGAACCTGAAGGGTTTAACATTGTTTTGGGGGGGTGTGCTAGGTAACTCCTTCAATGGGGTAGTGTGGGTACCGTGCGGGTGCAAGGAGGCTTTTTTCTCAGCAATTTTAGATTGAAGGGTTATGATTTTATTTGCAAGGGCATTTTGGATGCTGGTGCACCAGGATTTGTCCTTGGGGATATTGTCTATGGGGGCAATAGGGTTTTCTAATTCACGAAGAATAGTGAAGAGTTCTTTGGAGTTAGAGTTGGCTTTACTGATTCTATGATTGAATGAGTCTTTTTTCGTTTGAATGATTTCCTTTTTGTATTTTTTGGCAAAGTTAGCAAGTGTGGTTCTATTGTCGGCAGAGGGGGTATGCCTCCAGATAGCTTGGAGTTTGCGTTTTTGGATACGCATTTCTTTGAGATGGGGGGTAAACCAAGAGTTGAGGTGAGATTGCCGTTTACTTTTGTGGAGTTTGGTGGGGGCAATCAAGTCTAGCGCTTTGGTCATGGCGTTGTTAAATGATTCGACTAATTCACTGGGAGTTGTACTTGTGAGTACTCAGCAAAACTCAGAACCTATCCCTTAGTTTAATATAATATAATTCAATCTATTTAACCTAAGTAGAACTGTCACCTGTCATTTTCTAGCTGCAAGCTGTAACCTGTCGCTTTGAACTTTTAAAATTTCAAATCCGAAAAACTACCTTTATTTAATCGTCCGTATCTCTGGAACCGTTTGGGCTATGAACTTGGTTTAACTTTCCTCTGAAAGCTTAGAATCTTAGCTTTTCTACTCCTTATACGTTTGCCGTAATCGTGATTCACGGATTCGCGAATTTTGCCGCGATTCGCGATTTGGTTAAAAATCCAGCCACGTGTGAA
The DNA here is from genome assembly GCF_040938575.1 of Ambystoma mexicanum. Taxonomy (NCBI): domain Eukaryota; kingdom Metazoa; phylum Chordata; class Amphibia; order Caudata; family Ambystomatidae; genus Ambystoma; species Ambystoma mexicanum. Next base: position 464,983,938 of record NC_090929.1, read on the forward strand.
AACAGCAGCTTCCTTGCTTTCATTTGCCAAAAATTCGTTTAACCTGCTAGTTACTCCTAGATCCTTGCTAAAGTGAGCCTGAACTCATCCCAAGTATATTTCACTCACCCTGAACCTCCTAAAGGGAATTAAAACCATTTTCAGCATATTCCTCACTTCATTGCCAGCACATATAAAAGCATTTTGGGCCTGTGTTTCAAACTTCTGTCTGTAGTCTAAGCTTGCTGGGGTGAACTGAATTACATTTGATTGCATTTCTAAGAACTGTGTGCTCTCCTCTTCATTTCCTTACATTGCATAAGGGGGGGGGGGTGGATTGCCAGAGAAAAGTGATTACATTGTTTTGTTGAAATCATATTGAGTATTCTCTGTATTGCATTTTCATTCAACATTGCATCCATCTGAAACTAGATAAAGCATTCTCTACCACCTTATTCTTCTGTTCCTATTCCCAAGCGTTCTACCTCATCCTTTATACTACTCCTGGGTAATCAAATCAGTTTATTAGTAGAACATTACCCATTGTTGTTAACTGCTCATGTTCTGAAGTGTGATATTAATTATTAATTTATTATAAGGTGTGATATATATATATTGTTTACATTCTCAAATAAACCGTTTAAACTTGCAAAACAGAACTACCTCTTGGCTCAGTGGGGGCAGGGGGGTTCCAAGAGAGGGGTGTTATATAGGGGTAGTCATCCAGAACTCATGAACTGGACATAAAGATATATCAATAAGGGTTTCCATTCAGTATCCCAGACTAGGCATTGACTTAGCTGTAGTGCTGGATTGAATCCTCTTACAAAGTGGGGGCTCGAGCTGGACGTTTGGGTTAGATCTATCACTTGTGCAGATTAATACAGTGTGCCAGCTGACCAGATACACATATCCGGTCGGATCACCACGCTGTGTTACGCTGTAAAGCACTCCTCAAAGGGACGCTCTAAGGAAAAGGTCTGTTTTGCAAAAATAAAATACAAACTTCTGTAAGTCAGGAAGGAACTCAAATTCCAGAATGATGACCTTGGTAGATATGAAAATAGCCAGAGAGCACTTCTTACATAAGCTATTTGTGAGAGGTGAGTGGGCTCATCAGGACCAGACGGTCTGGTTGCAGGCAATCGCACCCCAGATCACTGAAACAGGGTCAGATATATGGAGAGACCAGGGTCCCTTACATGTGGCCCTGAGTGAACTATATATGTCCCCTAAGGCCAAGGATGAACACAACAAGATTGCCAGGGTAGCGGCATATTTATATTTACATATGGGAGCCATGCAGGACAAATGTGCTGAAGGCCAAGATCTGTCGAGTAGGCAACTGCTGGCATTACAGAAGGCCCAATCTGATCTGGACTCTTCTGAGCAGAGGCTTCAGAGGAGCCAGGAGTCAGAAAATGATAGTAGGCAGTATATCATTAAAATAAAAGAGGACATGGATATACTGCAACAGGAAAAGGCTGACCAGGATACCAGAATTCTGGCCTTGCAGAAGAAACGCCAAGACAGTTTGGACTCCCTACTGCAGAGCCAGAAAAAGCTGGAGCAACAGATCAATTTCAACAGGGCATGCACAGAGCAGGTAGCACCCTGCAAATCCAACTAGACAGAGAGAAAGAGGAGAGCAATAAACTGATCCTGAAAGACCTGGATACCCAGGCAGAGTTTGATCAGGAGCGCCAGAAAGCTGGTGCCTTCCAAACGCAAAGGGACGACCTGACGGTACAGATGCAGACTCTTAGTCAGGAAAGGGACACCTTAGGCCAGGAAGTCTGCCACTTAAAAAGAAAAATGGAAGAAAATCACCTGGCCCACCAGGAACTGGGTGACCTCCAAAAAGAACACCAGGACTTGCTCGAGCACACCAGGAGGGTGGAGGAGGCTCTGGCAAGACAGGAGCAGGCCAGTAGGGATGGGACTCAGGAGGTAACTCTCCTGCAGCAAAGACTGGCCCAGTGCTCCAGGACCAATCAGGAAACGCAGAGAGAGAATAAGGCTCTCTGCCAGCACAATGATAGGCTCCAACAACAGGTAGCAATGCAGGAGAGACTGATAGAGTCTAGTAAGGCCTTAACTGAGTAACTGAAGGTGCAGGCTCTTGCATTGCAACAGGGAGCAGGGGCGGATAGAGACCAGGTTCGCTGGGAAAGGGAAACTCCTGAGCATAACCTCAGAAGCCCTAGTACCAGAGGCCTTTATCTCTCTCAGTCCCTGGACTCTGCCACCCCCATGTCCCCTGGCGCACATGAGCACCGGGCCACAGGGATGGCAGATTACTATCCAGCCAGAAGCATGGGGCTCATAGGCCAGTACCTCCCAGGAATGGATGGGCGGGCATCCGGGTATGGGCACCTAAGCACAGTGCAATTTAGTGGGGAACCCCAGGAGAATAGGCCCATTAAGGGCATCCTGAAAACTTCTGCCCAGTTAGGTCAGTGGGGGAGGGTACCCATCAAATCCTGGCAGCAAGGAGGAATCTGAAGACTCCTCTGAACGGCGCAAGACACAGGAGACCAGGTCCCCACATTCTGCCAGCCAATCCCAGGCTCGCAGAATCCAGGAAAACCTGGAAGATCAGACAGGAACCTCTGGGAGCAGTGCCTCTGAGTCAGAGGATGAATTGACCAGGGTTACCCGGACCAAAAAGGCCAATAAGGCAAAAAGGGCCTTGCTTAAGGACCCATTGAAGCAAATAAAGGCAATAAGGAGTGTCATCACGCCTTATCACAAGAACGCCAAGTATTCTGTTTGGGAACACCTGGAGCTTTACGAGCAAATGATGGAGACTTTCCATTTGAAGGACAGCCAAAGCTGTATTCAATATGTAAAGTGGACCTTCTCACCAGAATACTCCAGTTTCTTTGCGGGGCTGGAGGACCAAAATCATTTAAGATGGTCCACCTATAAGGCGGCCATCTTGAAACATTTTTCTGTTCACAGAAATCCTCAAGAGGCTCGCAAGGCAGCCTACAATTTGCAATGTGGGGAGGATCAGGCCCCACAAGAATTCGTGCAAGAACTGAAACGTGCCTTTGCGCAGACCACCAGAAGGGTGCGCACAGACAGCAGAGAATTTGTCAATACATTTTTCCATGCCTTGCCCAAATATATAATGACCCAGCTCGTGAGAGATTTTCATGAGAAAAGATCTTTAGACTGGGTCATTGAACAGGCTACCCGGATCTATGAGGTGCAGAAGCCCATAGAAAATAAAAGCAATACCCAGAAAAATGCCAAAACCAACAGCACCCCTGCTGCTGCCAAGGTGGCAGAGGTAAAGGTCACCCCCGTTTTTTTGGATTTGGAGATGGGGGGGGCCTAAAAACCTACCTGCACCTAATAATTCACAGCCCAGAACGCCCTCGGGCCAGTCACAGACAGGGAGTCGAGGAGGTAGTTTCACAAATGGAGTCCCCCGCTCCCCTGACTATGTAAGTCCCCGCTATAAGGGACACCGACCAATCCTGGGTTATGTGTGGACTCCTCCAGCCCAAGGGGGGGATCCGGCCAAGCACCTAACCCAGGGAACTTACCTCCCAACTTCCCACAGGAGGGCAGCAATTCTCCAAATCCTGGGCAGAACTTTTTCCCCAGGTATCCGCCCAATTTCCAGCCCCAAAATCATCCATCCTTCTTTCCCCAATTCCCTGAGCCCAGACAACCTAATCCGTATCAGCCTGAGCGGGTTTCCCAATTAGAGCGCCAGGTCCAAAATATGGCACGGGATCTGGGTCACATACTGAGGGCTCAACAGAACCCTCAGATGAGCATGCCACCGCAGAATGCCCCAAACTCTGGACCTGGTGCTCCAGAACAATGACGGGGGCAGCACCCCGATAACACACCGGTTCCCAGGGAGGAGGCACAAGGGGAAGGGGGGTGTAAAACCTTGGAGGAAGCTTCTTTCCCAACTTGTAAACAGCTCCTAGAAAACCAGGAACCGGAAACAAAATCTCCTACCCCTGAACGCCTGCCTCCCAAGGAGCAGAGGGGGGGTAGGAGAAACAAAGGACCCAAACAGACCCACTTTGTGGAGGAGGTACAGGTCTTCCAATTTGAGGGAGAGGGATCCTCAGAGGATCCTGGGAAAAGGACCTTCTCCTTCAGAGATGGGGGAACTTCTCCCAAGGAAAAATGGGTCGCAAGGGATTCCAATCCAGACTGGGGAGATATGGAGACTGAGCTACCGCCGCCCATCATCTCATCCCAGAACCCACAATACCGAAATCCCCTGGTTCAAACCCATCCTGGTGACTGCCTCCAAGAAGGGGGGGGCAGCCCAGAACCGGAACCAGGGGAACCCACAATGGCTCTGATCTCCAGTTGCCAACTTTTTCTTTCAGATTCCCAAGGCTCTCCACAGAATTCTGCCCAAATCTCTTCTCTAGCAATGTCCAAAACCAGAAAGTTAGCCCACCAGTTGTCCAAAAATGTGCATTATCTGTGCCCCCTTGAGGAGAAGGAGGGAAGATACTATGGCCCGGTACAAGTACAGGGGCAGGGTACAATTTTGGCACTGGTGGACACTGGATCTCAAGCTACCCTTCTGTCCAAAAGGGCCTTTGATGAACTAAATGCAGGAAGGGGGGAGAATTACCTATTCCTCTCACCTCTCTTCCTGGACAACTGCAGAACTTTGACGGGAAGGAAATTCCCGTTGAGGGGACTGCAGACTTGGATATTAAAATTGGGCGACACAAGGTGAAACACCCGGTCATAGTAGTGACTCCAGAGGACACCCCTTGTTTACTAGGGAATGACCTCCTGAGAAGGTTGTCACCCCTAATAGATTGTGTAAACAAGGTCCTCTGGACCCAGACGAGCCGACCAATAAAATTAAAACAGAGTGTCAACCATGTTAGTTTAAACGGCACCTGCCACATGGTTGAACAAAAATCTGACCAAGTAGAATTTCACTTCCAGAACAACCAAACTCCAGACGTGACAGTAATAGCAGTAGGACAACAGACTGGTGATGGGGGGTCCTCTCTATTTCTGAAAATCAACCTTCCTTCCAGTTTAAAGTGGTACTCCACGCTGGAAGGAAACACTTTGAAATTCTTTACTAATCCACAATCAGAAACTCCCACTCCTATAGTCCAGAAAGATGTGAAATCAGCTCAGAGCCTGGCTGATATTCAGCAAATTGGAGAGCAGTTGTTCATCCCTGTTCAGTTAAATGATGGGAAGGACTCTGTTCTCGCTCGAGTGTGTGTGAACAACGGTAAGAGCTTCATCAGCGAAGCCATGTTCCGCCAACTCCCAAAAGATCCAGCCATTCTCACATTCAAACTGATAGACAAATGGGAAATGGACCTGGAAGCACCCAATTCCAAACATCTCCTGCCAAGCAGGTGTATGCTCAAAATCTCCATTGGCAACAAGAGCATAGTCCACAATTGTTGGGTCGTGCGAGACGTCACTGCCGCTTTTTACTTAGGCAGTGACATTCTCAATCGCTTTGCCATTAGTTTGGACCTAATAAACTTCAAAGCTTGGTCCCGATTAGCGGATAATCCCATGGGCTTTGATGATCTAGAAAAAGCATTTAGGTCAGCTCAATTGCTACCTTATGCAGTTGGAATTCAGATCAAAGAGGAAGTCACCATCTCAGAAAGAACCCGACAATTCTCCCTGGAAGTGAAAGTTAAAAGAGGACAATATTTGCAAAACCCTGATGCTTATATACATCTAAATGCTTCTCTCCAACAGCAAGGGTTGGGGGTAAACCCAACTCCATTAGTCAACCTAGAACATGACACCATTCCAATAGAGGTGGGTAACAGCGACTTAGAGTATTACTCTAGCCGCATACACCATTATTGGAATGGCGGTTGATGACCGACATTTTTCCATTGATTTAGGAAATGAACTGTTAGGACCAATCCCCAAGGACTGCTTTGACAGTGACAGTGATGACAATACAACACCAGACAGGATTTTTACCCCACATGGGGGGAACTTCCTGGTGTACACTTCTTGCCCTTATGGTAAGGAAGATGTGACTTGTGACTTCAGGAGGGATGAGGTGATTTTCCAGGTCCATGAGGGCTGCCTTTCCCACCTGAAGCCTCCAGTCCAAATCAGCACTCTGACCAGGGACTTCTCCACCCAGCTGGAGGAAGCCGCTGAAATAGCCAAACCAGAAGTCTTTCCAGGCTTCAGGCAGATGGTAGAAGAGAGAGTCAACCTAGCTGATGCCTGTGTGACTCTGAAACAAAAGCAAAAGTTGAAACAAGTTTTCTTGGATTTCCAAGATCTCTTTGCGGTAGACTCATATGACTGTGGTCGCACCGACATCCACACAACAACAATCCCCACGGACCCTGGCATGACTCCAGTGTTTGTGAAGCAATATCGTTTGCCTCTCGCATCCATGGAGTCCCTTACTGAAATAATTAAGAACCTTGAGTCCCGGGGAATAATTCGTCCAATACACAGCACCTCCAATAATCCGGTGCTGGGAATACTGAAGCCAAACGGCCAGTGGAGACTCTGCGCCGACCTCAGGGAGCTCAACAAACGGGTCCATACTTCCCGATGGCCTCTGCCCTACATTGACCAAGGGCTGGCCCAGATCCAGGGGTCACAGGTATTCACTGCAATAGACCTGACCAATGGATACTGGACTGTGCCTGTCAGTAGGGAGGACCAATACAAGCTGGCTTTTACCTTTGGGGGCCAGCAGTACACCTGGACCCGCACTCCCTTCGGATACCTCAACTCCGGCAATGAATTCAACATTTTCCTACACAAGGCCATGCCCGACCTGGGTGCAAGGGGTAACCTGGCTTATGTAGATGATGTCCTCATCAAAAGTTCATCTGTGGAGGAACACATAGCAGAGATCCGTTATGTTCTGACCCAGTTGAGGGCCGCCGGAGCAAAACTTTCCTTTCAGAAAGCACAGTGGTGTAGAACCCGTGTTAATTTCTTGGGGCATGAGACTACTCCTCACGGTCTCTGTCCCCAGGAAAAGAAAGTGGAAGCACTTCAGAAACTGAAAGACCCCACAACTCTGTGGGAACTAAGGAGCCTCCTTGGACTGACTAATTACAGCAGGAAGTTCATTGAGGGCTACGCAGAGATCACCAGACCCCTGATTCATCTCCTGAAGGGGGGGGTCAAGTGGGAATGGGGTCCAGAACAGGCTGAGGCAGTAAGACAACTCAAAAGAAGCCTCTCACAAGTGCCCTGCCTAGCTTACCCTGTCAGAAACAAGGAGTTCTTCCTGGAGACAGGGTTCTCTAATACATGCTTGACGGCAGTATTATACCAAAAGCATGACAAGGTCAATAAAGTAATCTCCTATGCGATCAAAACTTTATCCTCTGTGGAGGAAAAATTCAACGATTGTGAGAAGGCACTACTGGCAACGGTGTGGGCATTGAAGAATTACCGCCCGTTTATCCAGGGGGAACACATCATCGTGGAGACTCCACACCAGCCTCTTCAATATCTCCAAAGTGACAGAATCCGGGCCGGAAATGTAAGTAATTCCCGAATTACTTTCTGGATTCTGTCAATGCAAGGCTTTCCTGTGGAGGTCAGATATGGCCAAAACAAGAAGAGTCCGCTCGCACAAGGTCTGGCTGACTTGCATGATTGTGCCAGAGAAAACTGTCCCGAGGACGAAAGTCTAAAAATCAAGGACAACATGGAGGCATATCTTAATTCCCCACACAAAGTCTTTGAAGAGGACAAGTGTGAGGGAATGCCCACTGTCTATGTGGATGGATGCTCTTACCATGTTGACAACAATGGGGAGAAAGAACTGGTGGCTGGCGTAGGGAATGCATGGGTGAAGGAGTTCCCAGAACCCTCCGCCGGATACAAAATTGGTCCCCGAAGTAGTCAGGTGGCAGAATTGATGGCTGTGCATCAGGCCATCCTCACTGCTGTCCAACATCAACTCCACGAACTGGTCATAATCACCGATTCGGATTATGTACGGAACGGGTTCGTGGAGCACCTGGTTAATTGGAAAACCAGAGGCATGTTATGTGCTAATAACAAACCCCTGAAACATGGGAAGTTAATCCAAAATATTGATGATCTGGTCACCTCGAAGGGGATGACCATCTACTGGAAAAAGATCAAGGGTCATTCCAAAGTAGAGGGACCAGACAAAACTGGAAATGACTTAGCTGATCAGCTGGCCAAAACCGGGGCCATCCAAGGGGATCTAATCGAAATAGAGTCCCTGTTGGGGGAAATCCAGGTCACTGCTATCACTAGGTCCCAGACAAATGCTCACAATGATCTTTCAACTGCCCAATGGAGCAAGGAGACCCCTGATGCTGATTTGATTACAGCTCAGAAGGGGGATCCAATTATTGGTAAGTTTTACCAACACCTTGAGGACCCTGAGAACTTTCCCCTGACGGATACCGATTACATTGGGAAAGAGGACCTAAGAGTGTTGATGAAATGTCCAAAAATGTTCTGAATCCAAGACGGTTTGCTGGTAAGGAAATCCAAAGCTGGCCACGATCAGTGGGTGGTTCTTACCTCATTCCGAAGCCTGATGTTAAGTCACGCCCATGATGCGGCCACCGCCGGTCATAGGGGGTTTCACACAACACTGGAAATCTTAAGAGAGGTTGCATACTGGCCCCACATGGGGCAGGACCTCGACCAATACTTGAAGGGGTGTCTTGTGTGTGCACAATTTCAGCCATCATCTCCCACACACCGGGCACCTCTACAAAAGAGGGGAATGACACTGCCATGGTCAGATTTGCAAATCGACTTTGTAGGCCCCGTGATTCACTCTGCTAGGGGGAAAAAGTACATGTTGACTGTGACATGCTTGTTTACCAAGTGGGTGGAATGTCTCCCAGCCTCAAACTGCAAGGCAGAAACGGCAGCTACCTTGATGATTAACCACATCTTTTCCCGTTTTGGTCTACCTCAAAGGATTGAGTCAGACAGAGGTAGCCACTTCACCAGTGAAGTGATGACAAAGATGTGGGAGATACTGGGGGTCAAGAGAAAGTTACATATTGCTTACCGGCCAGCTTCTTCTGGAGCAGTAGAGAGATACAACCGAACCATTGTGCGCATATTAATGAAGTTTGTGGCAGATTCTGGGCCAAGTTGGGATATCCGATTACCTCTGGTCCTAGTGGCCATCAGATCTACCCCTTCATCTGCAACCAAAATGTCACCATTCGAGTTGATGACTGGGCGCAAGATGGTGCTTCCTCAGCATTTGCTCTACAGGACCCAAGAGAAGACACTGATAAATGCCTCCACAACTCATGAGTATGTGGAGAATTTAAGGAAACACCTCCAACATGCGTTTGCTTATGCTCAGCGGAATCTAGAAAGATCAGCTGATTGCATGAAAACCCACTATGACCTGAAAACTTCCCGGAAGGAATATAAGGTGGGTGATCGGGCCTATCTATACAATTTCCAAAGAAACCAGGCCAAACAGCGAAAATGTTTGCCTACATGGAAGGGACCCTTTGAGATTATAGACAAGATCTCCCCTGTGGCCTACAAGATCCGCATCCCCAAAGGCGGTTTGGCAGAGGGGGAAGACAAGTGAGTCCACATAAATCAGTTGAAGTGTTGCCATCCCAGGCACACTTTGCAGCAACTGGAGGAGTCCTCTGCAATCCCAGAGGGTACCGCTCCAGAGTAATTCAATTCCAACCCTAAAAGATCCTACATATAGCCTATCAAATTCTGTGTTTCTCAAATTTATGTGTTCCTGTCTCTTCATTTAAAAAAATGTGCATGTTCATATCTGTTGAGTTCTAAGATATATATGCCACCCCACTATATCAATGGTGGGGGAGAAATGTCCATGAATAGGTATTGCCGCTTTTCCTTTGTCGTCCTAGGAGAAAGAAAACCTGGAGACTGGCCAAGGAGGACGATCCGGGGACCGGGAGCCGAGACCCAAGGGGCCCGGGGTACCGCCCAATATTCCCATCAGGACCTGCAAGGAGAACCGATCGATCAGTACCGGATGGAGGAAAAGATGCTGAACTGTGCCATTTGCAGAATTGGAAGAAGATTATGCAGACATACCAGTGTGTGGGTCATCACCTTCTGTGCACCCGACTCCCCATCGACTCAGATTTAAAGTGCAGTCGGGTGGGGGGGGCTTTGTTGGGTGTCCTGACCCACGTTTGAGCTATCATGCTGCAACATTTGGTGCTGTGGGCTTAGAAAATCCAAGATGGCCAAAAAGCCCACATGTGCGCCAGAATCCAGGAGAACCACGCAGTTTGTGCGCACACCAAAATGGTTGCCTAACTTGCCACCCACCAGTGCGAGCAGGATGGGCCGGGGTGCCATGAGTGAAATGTGTGCCAAAGGAAAAACCGCACTTTAAAATCACCTTTTGTTTCTCTGAATGCCAGCTCAAAAAGCCTATTTTCAAACATTGCAACACATCCAAAAATCTCACTGAACACCAGCGGACATCTGGCAGAATGAAGTATGTGTGCATACTACATCTGGGAAGATGAAGAGCCCAAAACAATGTTCATAACAAAACTGGCTGAGCTCTGCAGGTCTGCAGCAGCCTAACTGAAACTGGATTTAAAACTACCAAAAATCGAAAATGTTTAAATTAACTGAGTGACCTACTTTTGAGTGTCACATAGTTTGTAACTGTTAAAATGTCATAGTTTTGAACTTAGAATCAGCATTCTAGCTGCATATGTAAAAATTGTCTTGACTTAAACTGGGGAACAAAAAGTGACATTTTACCTGAAACCTGGGTTAAGGAAACTGGAATTCTGCCAGACAGCTACCCCCGACAGGAGTGGGGGCTTGCCCAACAAATGCATTCCCAGGCCTGGCTGCATTCTGTTGCTCCTGCCAAAAGGAGGTCACACACTCTCTGATTGAATTACCAGGGGATTGCAAGAAACTAAAGAAAGGGCCCAGGCAGATGGTTTATTAGGGTGGTCGTAAATGGCTTCCTTTTGAACAAAGCCGTGCCTTGACTCAGGCAGATGGTTTATTGGGGGGACCGTAAAACAGCTTCCTCTTGGCAGAAGCTGGGAGGGGCAGGGTCTCTGAGCTTGGCAGAAACTGGATAAATTGGTTTCTATACTATGTGACCTGAAAAGACACACCGCTGTCGGCCAGAATATGATTCTAAGAAAGATGTATAACTCACAGTGCGGACTTGTCAAAATTATTTAAATGATACCATAATTCCTGTGATTTTTCGGTGCATGTTTTAAGACGCGTTGGGAATTTGTGTGATGTTCTGGGGCAAAACCCCACTATTTATTGACACCACAGACTCTGTGTTTAAGCTAGAGACATGGGAATTTACTGGAGTATGTATGGACCGGCCGTGTATATGTGTATAATTTTTAATGAAAAACCAATGTTGCAAAACCAGTTAAAAAACGCAAAATGTTGCCAGTTCTGAATGCGAGCTCTTAGAAACATCAGAGTTTGAACAGAGTATACCTCATGTGATCCGTGATGGGTGCATGTAATTTCAAACCACTGTGTATCTATGAAATATGTCTTTAGGTCAAATATAGATTTGTGTGTAATTTGACAGGGGAGTATCCTTTCTGCAAGCCATTAAATGACATCATTCTGACAGACAATCTTGTTCTCCAGTGAGAACGCAAAGAATTCTCCAACCTATCAGAACTCTGAAGGGGTTGGGCCTAGAAAGCTAGCCTCTCCACCCACTTTCAAAACACATAAAAAGAGACTGCTGGGACAGGTAGAGACATTCAATTCCATTTGCTGCGGAGCATGCTGACCGACGACTTCACATCCAGAGATCCTACACTTAGACTTCCAAGCTAAACAGAGACTACAGAACTTTGAACCAAGAAGGTCCACTGCAAGTAAAAGTATTTGTCAGCAGGCCCAAAAATCATTTGCAGACTATCAACAGCCGGGCGAGCTGTTTGAATTCCCTGCCTAGAACATTGCTGTGTCCGGAGAAAGCGGGACTAGGAGCCGTGCAGACCGGTGCTAGACCAGACCAGCAGAACCCAAGATCCAGGAGCAGTGACGGTGACCCAGAAAGCAGAGCTGTACTCGGAACCGGAGACCAGATCGCTGTGAAGTGCTGTGCGCAGTGACCGGATCCGTGACAAAGTCGCCTTCCTGTCCAAAATCTCTTGTGAGTACTCAGCAAAACTCAGAACCTATCCCTTAGTTTAATATAATATAATTCAATCTATTTAACCTAAGTAGAACTGTCACCTGTCATTTTCTAGCTGCAAGCTGTAACCTGTCGCTTTGAACTTTTAAAATTTCAAATCCGAAAAACTACCTTTATTTAATCGTCCGTATCTCTGGAACCGTTTGGGCTAGGAACTTGGTTTAACTTTCCTCCGAAAGCTTAGAATCTCAGCTTTTCAACAAGCTTAGAACCAACTTGCTTATCCTTATACTTTTGCTGTAATCGTGATTCACGCATTCGTGAATTTTGCAGCGATTCGCGATTTGGTTAAAAATCCAGCCACGTGTGAAAACAGCAGCTTCCTTGCTTTCCTTTGCCAAAAATTCGTTTAACCTGCTAGTTACTCCTAGATCCTTGCTAAAGTGAGCCTGAACTCATCCCAAGTATATTTCACTCACCCTGAACCTCCTAAAGGGAATTAAAACCATTTTCAGCATATTCCTCACTTCATTGCCAGCACATATAAAAGCATTTTGGGCCTGTGTTTCAAACTTCTGTAGTCTAAGCTTGCTGGGGTGAACTGAATTACATTTGATTGCATTTCTAAGAACTGTGTGCTCTCCTCTTCATTTCCTTACATTGCATAAGGGGGGGGAGTGGATTGCCAGAGAAAAGTGATTACATGGTTTTGTTGAAATCATATTGAGTATTCTCTGTATTGCATTTTCAGTCAACATTGCATCCATCTGAAACTAGATAAAGCATTCTCTACCACCTTATTCTTCTGTTCCTATTCCCAAGCGTGCTACCTCATCCTTTATACTACTCCTGGGTAATCAAATCAGTTTATTAGTAGAACATTACCCATTGTTGTTAACTGCTCATGTTCTGAAGTGTGATATTAATTATTAATTTATTATAAGGTGTGATATATATATTGTTTACATTCTCAAATAAACCGTTTAAACTTGCAAAACAGAACTACTTCTTGGCTCAGTGGGGTCAGGGGGGTTCCAAGAGAGGGGTGTTATATAGGGGTAGTCATCCAGAACTCATGAACTGGACATAAAGATATATCAATAAGGGTTTCCATTCAGTATCCCAGGCTAGGCATTGACTTAGCTGTAGTGCTGGATTGAATCCTCTCACAGAACACGATCCACAACTCCCTGCATGTCCACCTGAGTCTGAACACCGCCACCCAGGGCTGGCACTCTCAACTTGGAGCCAGGTTTCCTCCCCCGCATCAGCTCAAAGGGAGAATGACCCGTGAGTAGGCTGTGAGTCTGGAGTGTGAGATTAGAATGTTTGAAGTTGAATGGGTTCTAACCCAAGCAGTTAGATTAAGTGAGCCTGGGTGGTGGGAGCCAGTGGGCTCCTGTCCCTTTCCTCTTTATTTCCTAATAACTATGATGACATCTGATCCTTGTAACAGAAGAACCCTAATAAAGTAACCACTATGCGTACCTGGCCTGTGTATCCTGAGTGTCCCTTGGAGTGAACCCTATGGCCAAGAGCCGGTCATAACAATTGACGACGAGGATGGGATGGTCCAAGGTATGGTGAAGGAGGACCTTGGAGTGGACACCAAGTGAAGCAAAAGGAGATACAGGTACCTGTGTGATGTCATGTTAGAGAGGAGAAGAGACTCTGCTGCGGAGGGTGCAGGCAAGAGGACAAGTGAATGAAACGAGAGGGGGAGAGCCCACTGCCCCCCATAGACTGTTTGCGCCCACCACCCAGGGCTGTTTGAGCCAGTCCACCAGGGCTGGAAGGGATAGCCTGTCAGTGGAGACCCCTGGGAAGAAGGTAGAGTGCCCTCTTTGAGGCCAAGAGTCATTAGAGGCTGTCCAAGAGTCTGGAGAAATGGAAAGCACCCAGGGCTGGAAGGGACAGCCTGTCAGAGGAGACCCCTGGGAAGAAGGGAGAGTGCCCTGTTTGTAGCCAAGAGTCATTAGAGGCTGTCCAAGAGTCTGGAGAAATGGAAAGCACCCAGGGCTGTTTGAGCCAGTCCACCAGGGCTGGAAGGGATAGCCTGTCAGAGGAGACCCCTGGGAAGAAGGTAGAGTGCCCTCTTTGAGGCCAGGAGTCATTAGAGGCTGTCCAAGAGTCTGGAGAAATAGAAAGCGCCCAGGGCTGGAAGGGACAGCCTGTCAGAGGAGACCCCTAGGAAGAAGGGAGAGTGCCCTGTTTGAGGCCAGGAGTCATTAGAGGCTGTGCAAGAGTCTGGAGAAATGGAAAGCACCCAGGACTGTTTGATTCAGCCACCAAGTACTGCTTTCAATGGGACACCATTGACCATAAGGGTCGCCCACCCTCTCTTCTTACAACTTCCCACACTCAGCATCGAACCTTCCAGTACGCTTCTTTCGCTCCCATCAGAACAACCCATGTAACCTACTATGGTCACATCATCATCTTCCTCCTGGGTGTCCAACATGTTCACTGAGTCCTTAGTGGAGACAACACTCCTACACATACGGGCAAAATGTCCCTTAGATTGAGGCCAGGAGTCATTAGAGGCTGTCCAAGAGTCTGGAGAAATGGAAAGCACCCAGGGCTGGAAGGGACATCCTGTCAGAGGAGACCCCTGGGAAGAAGGGAGAGTGCCCTGTTTGCGGCCAGGAGTCATTAGAGGCTGTCCAAGAGTCTGGAGAAAAGGAAAGCACTCAGGGCTGTTTGAGTCAGCCACCCAGTACTGCTTTAGTCAGCCCCCAGGGCTGTTGGAGGCGGCCACCCAGCGGTATCAGAAGCATCCTGCCCCATTGAGCCTGGGGCAAGGATGGCCTGTTGGAGTCTGCCAGGAGCAGGCCCCCTGGTACATGAGGAGACATTGGCAGGCTTGCATGAGGCTGCCCAAGTGTGCCACCATTTCCTGAGTGACTAAATCAACCACTTTCTCGGAAGTAACCGTAGACAAGGCCGTGGCCTCCACCCATCTCGAAGTATAATCCACCATAACAACAATAAACCTTAGGCTTCCTCACAACGAATCAATAGGGCCCATTATATCAAGCGCCACTTTGGACCACACTTCACCGGGTGGTTCCACCGGATAAATGGGTTGAGCAGCAGGAGCTTTGCTCTTGTCACTGGTGGAACAAGCTGCACAATCTTTCACTACGTCCTCCACACAATCCGCCACTGCTTTTGTAGTTCCCGGAACATATTCAACTCTGAAATTATACTCAGCCATATCCGCCATCCACCTCATGATGCGCATAGACGTGTGAGACAAACCCCTAGTCGTCAACACATGCACCAAGGGCTTGTGGTCCGTACGTAGGGTGTATTCAATTCCCCACAGAAAGGTTCTGAAATACTTGAATGCCCACACAGCAGCAAGAGCCTCCCTCTCAATGACGGCATACCTTGATGTCATGTTGAGCTGTGTTTACTGATGGTTAATGTTCTACATTCCAAGATATACAGTTGGAGTTATCTGAAGAGCTGACTGCAGCCTCAGCCCAGCAGTGCTGAGCCTAGAGTCAGCTCTTCAGATAACTCCAACTGTATATCTTGGAATGTAGAACATTAACCATCAGTAAACACAGCTCAACATGACATCATAGCATGGGTGGAATTCTACAGAGTAGAATTCCACCCAAGAACCATTATAACACATCTAGCAGTGGGAGTGTTGGATCTGAGTTGCCAAAATCCTATGGGCATGTGTGGGAGGAGTTGTCTGTGGGTCCATGGGGCGTGGCTAGAGGCCCTAGGTTGGTCCCTCCTCGTTCCCTTAGAGGGAAGCTTGTTGATTTGGCACATGAAGGGCACATAGGGAGGTCCATGACCAAAAGAATGTTTAGGGAAGATTATTGGTGGCCGGGAATGGATGCGGATGTGGAGGACGTAGTGAAAGATTTAAGTATCTACTGAGACCCTTGGCCACAAACCTAGGATTCTTGACCTGAACCCAATCCCCAACCTTCACGGCAAGGGGCTTCCTATGGGCCAGTTGTTCATCCAAGAAACGTTCTTGCTTTCTGCGAACACGATCCACAACTCCCTACATGTCCACCTGAGTCTGAACACCGCCACCCAGGGCTGGCACACTCAACTTGGAGCCAGGTTTCCTCCCCCGCATCAGCTCAAAAGGAGAATGACCCGTGACAACAGAAGGGGTAAGTCTTTAGGCTTTAAGAGACTCTGACACCACCTTTCCCCACGGAAGGCCATTGGCAAGAGCCAATTGGATGTCCCCCTTGATAAAACGGTTCATACGTTCCACTAGACCGTTGGCATGTGGATTGTATAGCGCGACTCTATGATGACGAATCCCCAAGTGATTCAAAAATTTCTGCATGTACTCCGACACAAACTCAGAGCCATTGTCAGTCACCAGACCTGCAGGAACACCCTCCCTGTCAAACACTGCAGAGAGAAAATCAACCACTTTCTCGGAAGTAACCGTAGACAAGGCCGTGGCCTCCACCCATCTTGAAGTATAATCCACCGTACTCCACTCCAACTCTGACACTGCGGGCACTACACTGGCCACCAAGGTACAATCGTCCTCCTCTGCCACTTGCAGCTCAACCTCATCAAGAGATCTCGGAAAGCGAGACAGACAATCCGCCACCGTATTTCTAGTTCCCGGAACATATTCAACTCTGAAATTATACTCAGCCATATCCGCCATCCAGCTCATGATGCGCGTAGACGCGTGAGACAAACCCCTAGTCGTCAACACATGCACCAAGGGCTTGTGGTCCGTACGTAGGGTGTATTCAATTCCCCACAGAAAGGTTCTGAAATACCTGGATGCTCACACAGCAGCAAGAGCCTCCCTCTCAATGACGGCATACCTACCCTCAGCCTCTCTGAGCACTCTGGATGCAAAGGCAATGGGTCGTAGTTCGCCTTCCACTCTTTGCTCCAGAACAGCTCCTATACCATACTCACTGCATCTACCGTGAGGATCGTTTTCCTAGCCGGGGAGAAGGACCCTAAAGACGGGGCTTGTTCAATTTCCTCCTTCAATTTGATAAACTCTGCCTGACACTGATCCGACCATGTAAAATGCACACCCTTTTTAAGCAAGGATCTCATACTGACAGTCTTGTCAGCATATGATGGTACGAACCTGCTGTAATACTCAGCTAGACCCACAAAGGATCTCAATTGGTCCTTGTTTACAGGAGCTGCTGCTTCACTCAATGTCTGCACCAATTCTGCCTTGGGATGAATGCCCTCCGCATCTAATGAATGTCCCAGATAAGCACGCAGGGGACGCCTACCTTGCATTTACTGAGCTTTACAGTGAGACCACTATCCTGCAAAACGCTCATCACCTCCAGAACCCTGCAATCGTGCTCTGCCTGCGATCTCCCCCACACAAGGATGTCGTCCTGAAAACACTCAACACCCTTAATGGCACCGAAGAGTTTCTGCATAATCCTCTGAAAAACCGCTGCCGCGGAAGCCAATCCGAACGGCATCCTACGAAAGCGGAATGCGCCAAAAGGGGTTACAAACGAAGTAAGTGGGCGAGAATCTCTGTGTAGGTCAATCTGATGATATGCAGATGAGAGGTCAAAAGTAGAAAAACATGAACGCCCAGACACCAACGATAGCATCTCATTGATATTGGGTAGAGGGTGTCTGTCAACCCAAATGCATGAATTGAGATCTCTGAGATCTACACACATTCTCAATCCTCCATCACCCTTCCGTGCTAACACCACCGGGGCCAGCCATTCTGAAGACTCTACTTCTTCTATGACCCCTGATTCCTTGAGTTTGCACAGTTCTTCTTTCAAAGCATCCCGAGCCATGATAGGGACCCTTCTGACTTTGTGAACAACGGGTATTGAACCTCTCTTAAGCACTATTCTGTGTGCAAAACCCTTCAATTTGCCCAAATCGGAAGTGAAAATAGACGGGAATCTACTCTCAAGGATTTCTGCCGTTATCCCTCCAGACCGCACATTGCAATTGTTCCCTTCAGTTACACTCATTACCGGAACTGGTTTTCCCGGCCTAATGAGTAGCTCCAGGGCAGGTTGTTCCTCCCACCCCACAACAGGGTCACCCTTGTGGGCTACATACAACTTACCCCTAGCCGTCCTACCTTGAAACTTTATGTCAACCCATTCAAATCCTATAACTTTAATTGGTAGATGTCCATAGGCGTATGGGTTTATGTCTGGAGAAGACAAATCAGAAACCCTTTTGTGGAATTTGCACTCATACAGCTCAGGGGATATCATGGTATATGGAGACCCTGTGTCCACCATCATCTCCAACGGGACACCATTGACCATAAGGGTCGCCCACGCTCTCTTCTTACAACTTCCCACACTCCGCATCAAACCTTCCAGTACGCTTCTTTCACTCCCATCAGAACAACCCATGTAACCAACTATGGTCACATCATCATCTTCCTCCTGGGTGTCCACCATGTTCACTGAGTCCTTAGTGGAGACAACACTCCTACACATACGGGCAAAATGTCCCTTAGATTTGCACTTTCTACAAGCCACATTGGCAGCAGGACATCCCTTTACTCCTGTCACATGGCCACGCCACCCACAATTCTTGCACAGATCCTTCGAGGAAGACCCTGCTCTGGTGTCTTTGTTCCTCCCCCTGGTTTCCGTGGACTTGCGGGGAATGATGGCATGCACAGATTCTCCCTTGTCTGTCATGACCCTTACACTCCTCCTGGATTCTTCAATGGCGTGGGCTATCTCAATGACTTTATCTAGAGGTGGATCTTTCTCTATCCACAGTCTCTCTCTGACACGTACATCACTCGTCCGCATCATCACCTGATCACGAATGTATTCGTCAATGGTCCCTGTGAATTTGAGGGTTGCAATCAAAGTACGTAGAGCAGTCACAAAGGCATCAATGCCCTCACCGGAACTTTGAGCCCTCCAGAAAAAATGATACCTCTCAAGTACCACATTGGCTTTCTTGCCAAACCTGGCTTCCAACTTGCCTAAGGCGGTTTCATAGGCCAGTACTACCCCTGGTAGGGCATCACCCCCTTCAGCTCCTTCCGCGGAGGCAGCGGGGGCAGCATGCACGTTGGGACCTGGAAGGTGCCTGAACAATCTGAGTCCTTCGGTCCCCAAACAGTTAAGTAACGCTGCTTCTTTCTCATCATCAGTGAATTTTGCGCCACCTGCTGCCCTCAAGTAGACCTTGAACGTGTCAACCCATAAGTCCCATATGATTGCAGGCTCACCAGGGCTGGCTAGAAAGGCTGGGGGTGGACGGGCATTGTTGTGCTGCATTTTAGGGCTGATGCAAACCAGCTGGCAGATCCAGTGAACAAGGGCAGTGTTCAACTTTATATATGACTCTCACAGTCCTCTACACTTGTGGACGGCAAGCAATAAGAACAGTGTCTGATGGATGGACACAGTATGCACAGTGTTAATATTGCGTTCCAGCGATGAAGAAACATCCACTGAGCACGGGCACAGTTCAACCTTTGCTATAGCTGTCACACCCTTCCGAGCTCGTGGAAGACAAGCAATGAGAACAGTGTCATATGGAAGACACGGTATGCACAGGGTTAACTTCCCCTCCAAGTGATGAAGAAACGCCCTCCTTCGGACACGCCTCACTCCTCTGTGTGTTTGTGTGGGCGGAGACCCTGCTCGGGAAGAAAGCCTCCTCCGCTCCCTTCCTGGTGCTAGATTCCTCCCCGAGTGTTGTACGGGGTTAATTTTCTCTTGCTTGATGAGAAAACAAGGCTCCAGCACACCCCTTTCTTCCGTGTGCGGTGGGAGGGGCTTCTTTAATCTGATGGCCCTCGCCGCACTCCTCCTGGTTGTGAGGTTGCAGCTCCCTTGGCTGGCTCCTCGAACGTTGCACTCAACAACAGCCGGGTGATCCCTCCCTCTCCCCTGCGCTCTGGATACGCGGCGCTGCAAGCAGGGGAAACGTGGAGGGGGGGACGCTGACTGTACTGCCTCTCCTTCCACGTCCAGGCTGTTTCGCGCTGCCCCTCCGGCATGCGGCCCTCCTTCTCCGCACGAACAAACCGCGCTGAGCTACAGCAGGGAGACGTGGTGCAGGGGATGGACGCGGCTGTGGTGTCCGCGGCGCAGGGAAGTGTCGCTCAGCCTGCTCACCTGTTCATTCCTGTTTCCGCTGGAAAAGGCAGGGCTCTGCACTCGACTCGGGATGGGGAGCGCAGCTCCCTTGGCTGGCTCCTCGAACGTTGCGCTCAACAACAGCCGGGTGATCCCTCCCTTTCCCCTGCGCTCTGGATACGCGGCGCTGCAAGCAGGGGGACGTGGAGGGGGGGGACGCTGACTGTACTGCCTCTCCTTCCGCATCCAGGCTGTTTCGCGCTGCCCCTCCGGCTTGCGGCCCTCCTTCTCCCCATGAACGAACCGCGCTGAGCTACAGCAGGGAGACGTGGTGCAGGGGATGGACGCGGCTGTGGTGTCCGCGGCGCAGGGAAGTGTCACTCAGCCTGCTCACCTGTTCATTCCTGTTTCCGCTGGAAAAGGCAGGGCTCTGCACTCGACCCGGGATGGGGAGCGCAGCTGGGGCCTACCGTCTCTTCTGCTAGTGTCTGTTGGCCGTGTGCTGGCAGCGTGCCGGCTGTAATGCCCAGTACAGCAGGGCAATGCGCTCTACCCCGGATGGGGAGCGGAAGCCAGAGACGCCAGCCTGTGTAGTAGAAGCGGCGCAGGGAGGGTCACTCCCCCTTCCTCAGCAGATCCTCCGACGTGGACGGCGTCGTGGTATCTCCTCCCTTGAAGAGCCGGAGGGGGCCTCCAGATCAGGAACTCTTCAGGGGGAACGTGGGCTACTGCTGGGCCAGAAACAGCTGCGTGGGTTTGGAGGCTGGTTGCCCTCGTCGCCAGTGTAGTAAAGAAGACACAAGGTAAGTAAAAGAGCTTCTTTATTGGCAACCAGCCTCAGCCCAGCAGTGCTGAGCCTACAGTCAGCTCTTCAGATAACTCCAACTGTATATCTTCGAATGTAGAACATTAACCATCAGTAAACACAGCTCAACATGACATCATAGCATGGGTGGAATTCTACAGAGTAGAATTCCACCCAAGAACCATTATAACACAGTGGTCTTCAAACTGTGGGGCTGGCCCTCTTAGTGGGCCCGAAGGATTCCCAGAGGGGCGTGAGGCTCTTCACAAAGGGATAACAGGGACTCTGTAGAGTAGAACATTTATCAGATATTGCATCTGGGAGGGAGCAGAAACAATATTTTTACTCAAGGGGGGCTCTGCAGCAATATTTTTATTGAAGGGGGCTCGGCATAAAAAAGTTTGACTACCACTGTCATAGTGTGTCAATATAGCTGTTCATAGGAGAACACAACGTGGATTATGACCAACACCATACAGTGGCCATTACATTACATTACAGAGAACATTGAGCTGGGTTCCTACATGATGATGGAATATAATAGCAGAGAAGCAATATATCTTTTAGATATAATAATAATAATTTTGCATTTATATAGTGCTACGAACCCTCAGGTATCTGAGCGCTGCTTATTATTACCCACGGTGCGTGGTGCTCATTTATCGACCTCGGAAGGATGAAAGGCTGAGTTTGGCCCTGCCGGGATGTCAAAGCGAGCGCTCTACTCGCTGTGCCACTTGACCGGCTATGAGAGTCTCCTTTAATTAAGTCTATTGACAAAACAGTAAAACTCTACTCCAATACCTTTTGAGTTTGACTCTGCTTTCCTAAAACTAACTACTGCAAAGTTTTCCCACCAAACCAATAGATTACATTTTAGATTCACTAAGCGGCAGACCTGCCTAGTCTGGTCTCCAGGGAAGAGCGTGGAGTCTTCGGGATTTCCGGTTGTCTGAGCAACTTCGCCCACACCTCGATGTGATTGGGCTACAAACAGAGAGCTAGTGGCCAATCACATGTGTAATGTCCTGGCCTGCGGACCAAGGCTGGGGGCCCCCAGCAGGTACAAAGACTGCGGTCACGCAACCAGATTCGACGCAGGGGTCACCTGCCTATGACGGGATCACCCGACTTCACACCAATGGTGGGGGGACCCAGCTGACATCTCTGGACCGGGGGCACCTGGTCAGCCCATGAGCACACAGGCTCCTCCGTGGCCTGGGGGCACCTAGGCCAGCAGCAAGGATGGCGCTGGTGTTGCCCAGCAGGGGCACCGGCATCTGCATGCACAGTTGCCCAGCAGGGGCTATGCATGCCCATGCCAATAGGGTTGCCAGGCAGGGGCTCTACTGGTGTGGGGTGGGGAGACCATCGTGGACAGCCAGGGCTATAAGTGGGGTAAGAAATCGAGGGGGGACCCTCATTTGGGGGTGTGGTTTATGGGATAGGTGTGGCCTAAAAAAGTACACAAGCTGTAGTAAGGAATGCAAACAAATTTATAAATGCATCTAAGCATTTAAATATTTGTATGTGTACCTTACTGTGGTTTGTGTAGTATGCAAGACATATTTTATAAACATAGAACTATGTAACATATTTCTATGTTTATAAAAGATGGCTTGGAAACCATAGTAAGGTGTGCACACAAATATATAACAGTTATATATTTGTATGCATACCTTATGGTTTGCATACTTTTCAAGTCATCTTTTTAAAACTTTTCTATGTTTATAAAAGATGGCTTGAAAAGTATACAATTCAATCTCTTTTATGAAGCTTTGCCGGCGGACAAAGCCTGAGGTGTCTTTGTCCGTTGGCAAAGCTTTATAAAAGATGCCTTGAATTGTGTACTTTTCAAGCCATCTTTTATAAACCTCGAACTATTTCAAGGAACCCCCAGGTTGGCCGAGCGTTAAAGACGCCTCAGCGACCTGGGGAAACAAAGGCACAGTAACTTCCTCTGTGAGCCCTTGTGTGAGGGGTCACCAGAGGAATTTACAGTGACTGACAGAAGTGCCAGCCAGTCACTTTAGTCAGCTTGCCTGATTTAATGCGGGCGTACCTCCCGTCGCGGCTGCGGAGGGATAATGTATCCTGCCAATGTTATGGTAGGACTGAGGGACACAGCACGGCCCCGGCTCAGCCCCACTTTTTGGAGACTGGCCCACTTAAAGCACTGTGGACAGCATTTCCCGGCATTTGTCGTCCAGCTACACAGCACATGCACATATCCATCAGGGACATGAATTTTCTAGAGAAATTCACATGTGGAAACGCTACATAGATGATGTGCTGCTAATATGGGAAGGACCACTAGAGAGGTTCAATTGATTCCTTCAATACCTCAACCAGAATGATTTTGGCATCGAATTTACTGTCCAGATACATGCTTTACACATAGTTTTCTTAGATCCTAATATAACAATAGAAAATAATTTACTCCAAACCAGCATACACAGAAAACATACAGCGGTTAATGCTATCTTACATGCAGCGAGTTGTCATAAAAAAAGTGTTATCATGAATATAAACAAAGGAGAATTTTATCGAACGCGACTCGACGAAATTGCAGTACTAAAAAGTCTCTACATTTAGAATGTGAACAAATTGGTGACAGATTCAAGGAAAGAGTGCACCACGCTAAAATCAATTACCAAGCAAAACGCACCATGAATAATTTAGACCGCGTTCAATTATTAAGCAAGGAGACTGTCATCAAAGATACATTTTCTGATTCAGTGAACTTTATCACAAAATATTCAAGTACCAGTAGTCTTATTTATAATCTGCTCAAGAAACATTGGCACATACTGAAATTAGATCGCGATCTTTCCAAATATATTTCAGAAAAACATAATGTTATATACACTAAACTACCAACCTTAAGATATGATATGATATGACATGGCATTTGTAACGCGCCTATACACAAGTGTTTCAAGGAGCGACGAGGCGGAGGGGGAAACAAGGGGAGACAGACAACGATCCTACTAGGCCAGGTGTCATTCAGATCGCGCAAGTGCAAGGGTAGAGGGGAAGGGAAAAGTGCATGGGGGAAAGGGAGAGGGGAAAGTGCAGTACAGGGTTATTAGCATACAGCACACAGGATAAATAACAAGGGCCAGCTGGTGGCAAGTGCGAGGTAAGTGCAGACAAGTGCTGGGAAGGGGGGCTGTAGGGATACAGACACAGTCCCGCAGTGCAGGGGTTGCCGGGGAGGCAGTGCAGGGGAGAGTGGCTGGGCCAAGGACCAAGAACGGTGAGTGGCCCAGTTGCAGATTCAGTGCAGTTTCAGTAGTATTAGCAGGGGAGAGGGGGAGAGAAAGCGGAGGCAAAGAGGAAGGTTTTGAGGTGCTTCTGTCACCGGAGATGGCTCTCCTCAAGTTTCAGGGAGGCAGGAAGTCTGTTCCAGAGGGAGGCCCCTGCAGCGGAGAGAGATCTGCCCCCAACTTGTTATTTGGAGAAGCGGCTGACACTGAGGGAGTTGGAGGCGGATGAGCGAAGAGCTTGAGAAGGAAGATATTTAGGAAGAGAGAGTTGAAGGTATTTTGGCCCAAGGCCCCAGACGGCCTTGTGGACAATGCAGAGGGTTTTGAACTTGATCCTCGCAGTCACTGGGAGCCAGTGTAGTGGTTTCAGTCCTGGAGAGATACGGTCCCTGGGCTTGAGGCCAACGACAAGTCTCGCAGTCCTGTTCTGGATGAGTTGCAAAGGGCGGAGAGTAGAGGCGGGCAGATTTAGATAGAGGCTGTTACAGTAGTCAAGCTTCGAGAGAACCAGGGCTCTAGAGACAGTGAGCTTCTGGGGGAAGGAGAGGAAAGGAAGGATACCTCTGAGGAGGTGTAGCTGGTAGTGTGACTTCTTAGAGACGTCGGATATGTGAGGAGAGAAGGAGAGTGTGGAGTCGAAGATGACCCCGAGGTTTTTCGCCTTGCAGGTAGGAGCAGGAAGAGGGCCCAGAGAGGCCGGCCAGAGAGCAGCAGGGAAGGAGGGAGTGGGAGTGCCGATGAGTAGAATCTTAGTCTTACTGGCATTAAGGCAAAGTCGTTGGCAGCACACCATTCCTGGATAGCAGAAAGACAGTCAGAGATGAGGGAAGGAGAAGAGGAGGCCGTGGGTAGCCTGAAAATGAGCTGGGTATCATCCGCATAGCACTGAAAATAGGGGCAGAGAGCGGCGATGCAGTGGGTGAGAAGTGCCAGATACTGGTTGAACAGCCAGGGAGAGAGGTTAGATCCCTGGGGGACACTAAAGGTAGGGAAAAAGATGTCAGAGAGGAAAGACCCCAGTTGGACCTGAGAGGGTCGATTTGAGAGGAAAGAGGAAAGAACCAAACTCAATCCCTATCTCCTGCCAACTGAACCCAAAAATCAGGCAACCTGGCTTGGTAGCAAAGGGAAAGGTTTCTATGAATGTGGCACATGTAATTTTTGTATGTCTGCCCTATCACCCACCAAAAACTTCACATGTCATATGTCATGGAGGCCTGCAGGTGGAAATAAGAGATTTCATAAATTGCAAAACTAAATTTGTGGTCTATGGTACCTTGTGCGTGTGTAATAAAGTGTACATAGGAAGCACCATCAGAGAGCTCAGAGTAATAATACGCGAGCACTTATCAAATCTGAACAATCAGGATCCAAAACTACCCTTGGCTCTACACTGGCAAACCGAACATCAAAAGGGCAACAGTAAAAATAGTCGCTTTGTGGGCCTACAACACACTAAACCACATGCCAGAGGAGGAGACAGCCAACTATACCTACGGCAACTAGAGGAACACACCGTTTGCAAACTCAGGTGTACTAAACATGGACTCAACAAGGAGCATGAGCTAAATGGCCTCCTGTAATTAACATCTAACATATGGTTGCAACGTACGCACACCCTATTTCCAGTGTTTTGAACATCCAAGGTCAACAATATGGTAAATAATTATCCCTTTAATATTCTGTCAAACAATGGCAGTAAATGGCTATCAACAATGTTAGCAATATGGTAATTAAAATAATTGCGGTGGAGGAGGCACCAAGGAGCCCGTTATTACTAAGGAATGACCTCATTTCATAGCATTCAACGCAATGACACAGAACGTGATCAAGTCAGCATCCAAAATATATTAAATGATAAAACTCAGTGGCCCTCATTACGACCCTGGCGGAAAGGGTTTTACGCCAGCGTAATGCATGGCGTACCTTTCCGCCTTACTACGAGTTCCCGTAGCGCCATGGTGGTTTTTTCGCCTGGTTTTTCCGGGCGGAAAAATCCATGGCGCTACGGGACCTGTTGTTAATTACGCCACCGTAATTTACGGTGGCGTAATTAACGCCTTCCCCACTCCCATTATACCCTATGGGGCAAAAATGGGAATGGGGAAGGGTAAATGGGGATTGGGGACTTACCGCCCCGCCAAGGTCGGAATGGGGCGGTAAGTCCGCCAACCCCCATGGCGGAGTTGGCAGCTCTGCGCCATGGACCATGGTGCAAATTGCACCATGGTCCTCCGCCAGGGTCGTAATGAGGGCCAGTATAAAATACTGGCCGAAATCAGTAGGGCTGGCAAGCATTACCCTTTATTTAGCATACAACAAAAAAACAGCGCACGTTAGCGGGAAAGCAGAAATTGTCACGCTCTTTTTGTTTTGTGAGAAAGATGCTTTTAATAATTAACTGATACTATTAGTTTAATGTCAAAAATAACGGGTTTAATTCCCATGGCCACACAAGCAACGTTAACTTAATTCACTTGCACACAACACAGCATTACTTTAAGAGAAATCCGTCACTATGTCAGGTGATAGGTCACGTGAGATGTTGCCGTAATATATAAATAGAGCAGTTCTACAGCAGTCCTGCTTTTAGCCTTTGATCGAGTATGGCACAAAGGTCTTCTATACAAGATGATTTCCCTCGGACTCCCAAGCTATTTGGTGAACATTATTGAAAGCTACTTGGACAATAGATCCTTCCACGTGTCCATGCGGGAAGAGCTTTCAACAACACGCCCTATCCGAGCTGGCGTGCCACAGGGATCAATCCTTGGACCATTCCTGTTTAACACCTTTACCAATGACATCCCTCCGGACCTTCACAAAACAGACCTGGCATTATATGCAGATGACGTGGCAGTCATCTTGCAATCTTTCAAGGAAAAGGAAGTGGCAAAAAACCCTACAAAACTTCTTGGACAAGATGTCTACATGGTACAGCAACTGGCAGATTGCACTGAACACCAGCAAAACAACTGCTACGATGTTCACAAAAAAGAACATCAGGGAGCACCCATGTATTAGCCCCAATGGAGAGAACATCAAGTGGGAGAGCAGCAGCCGTTACCTGGGAGTGACATTGGACAGCAAGCTCACCTGGAGGAACCACATTGAAAACACCCAACAGAAAGCCTCCAGCAAGCTGGCAGCACTGTACCCACTCCTGAAGTTAAGATCCATGCCTATCCGGAGCAAAATCAACATCTACAAGATGATTATTAGACCCACCCTGACTTATGCCTCTCAAAAACCCACCAGAGGACTCTTCAAAAGGTGCAGAACAAAGCCCTGAGTATAGCGACTGGACCCCCACTGTTTGCAAGAACAGCCGACCTGCTGTCAGATGTCGAGATGTCAGATGAACATCTAGCAAAGCTGAACAGGAATTTCTGCAAAGGACTAGAACAAAACGCAAACCCTCTGATCAACAAACTTGTTACAATCAGCACAAATCCTTTTGACTGCTATCCGCGGCCCGTCACAGCGCTGACCCAGTGAAACCATCTCCACTGTGCCAAGAACACAGCTCAAGAAGCATATCAAACCGCGACTACGCACTCAAACAGTGAAACTGGAGTAATGAGGCACAGCCTCGGTATCCAACAACCCACACTCACAGATCAAAACTGTCAGCAATACAAAGTTCCCTGCAGTCCTGCTTTTGCTGGAGCAGGGACAGAAACACGCGCATTTACGCGTCTGAAGTTATGGACCCACGAATCAGGCAAGTGCTTTTAGAGATAACCTCCTGATCTCTAATAATTGCAGTTGAAGTTACTCTTATCCCGAACACCATGGTGACAAGTTCTATTTTTAAACTTGTTGCAGATGTAAACGAGCAGTCCTACTTGTGACCCATTTATAAACAGACCTTGTGTTGGACGGTAACGCCGCTAATGGAGCAGGCGAACTGCATAATTTTGAGTGAAAGCATTCACGTTCCTTATGGCAACTAGGGGCCAACCCCCATAAAAGGTAAGATGTTTACCAGCCCAGACCATGAATGGAGCTGCTACCAACACTTTGTTTTTCGCTAACAAAAGTATTCACTTAATCCCACAAGGCATGGTTAAGACCCGATATTTAAAACATTAACAAGCAGAAATTACGTGCTTTGAAAAGGCCAGACACATGTAAACAGAATGTGCACACGAGTTGTGTTCTCCTTGTGAACTAACTCATGTAGTCCCAGTAAATTGAGTCCCACATCATGAATTTTAGCCCCTTAAGAGATAGCAGGGCACTATCATAACCGCTGGCAATTAGATCATGTATAGATGTTTACAGACTGTAGACAATGGGCCTCATTACGACCCATGCGCCTCTGTCCGCCATGGCGGAATGGGGAATTACCACCCCATTCCAAGGTTGGCGGGGCGGTAATTCCCCATGCCGCCATGGCCCTTCCCCATTCCCATTTTTGCCCCATTGGGCTCAATGGGAATGGGGAAGGCGCTAAGTACGGTGCCGCAAATTGCTGCACCATACTTAGCACCAAGGTCCCTTTGCAAGTCCCTACTTTAACGGCTGGTAGAACCAGCCGTTAAGGTCGGGTCCTGCAAAGGGACCTCGTAATTAGGTGCTAATAGGTTAACGGCGCCACAGCCTTTCACGGCGCCGTTAACCCATTAGCGCCTGGGTCGTAATGAGGCCCAATGTATGGGTTTTACCAAGAACCATCACCAAGAACTACTATTTGTATGCAGGCTCCTTGGCACTTCCACCAGTGTAGATGACCAAGGCAAATAATACTTATTTGTGAATGCATTTTAATTAACCATGGGATTTCTGAATCCAAATTGCAAGAAGATGAAGTGCTTATATTTTGTACAATATTAGGTTCAACAGTGATGAATAACATTGGAGATCTTAACGGATTCTAACTATATATATTTCTTTGCCTCTGTCTTTTTACCTCTTCCCCCCTCCCTTCTCTACCGGTGATACTGTATGTGGACAGACAACCAACTCTGATTGTGAAATTTTGACTTGGGGAGCTCTTGGGCAGAGTATTATCTTAATCTTGTGAGATCCTTTGTTATAATAACGCCCGGACGAAGACCCAAAGGGGTCGAAACACATTTTGGCTAATTTCTGCATGGAATGGCAAGATCTGATTATGTTATTTATCAGCTAGCCATGCTGTCTTAAAACCCATTCCCAGCTAACTATCATATTGGCATCATATGTTGACTTTGAATGGATTGTTTGTCAAGTTGGCATCAATGCCAATAAAACCTTCATTGCTTCAGGCAACCACTGTGTCAGTATCATACAGTCTACTGTTTCTTATTCTAACTAGGATTCTAGGGTGCGGAGGAGAACACTTTGATTCCTATTGCATTTTTGAGGTGGTATATTGGGATGACCCACTGATTCTATCTGGACCGCAGCGCTACTCCCTCTCTACTTTGTAACTCAATATTTCACCAAAATCAACTGATTGAAGCTGTTATTAGTGAAGGTCTACAGCGCACTCCATGCTAGGTACCCCATTGACATATTCACGTTATCACTATTAGCACCTCATGGATTTAGTCTGGAGTGGTAGTAGTTTTGGGGGTCGTTTTTTTCTTTCGGTGGGAAAACAGATTTGTGTGTTCTTACGTTACGCATGCCAATTTGCCATGGTAAGCAACAATGAGGAGAGAACATCTGGGAAATGGCAAAGGTACATTGTCCCTCTTCTATTTGCATGAACAGGAAACAGGCCGGACAGATGCCCCACACAGGGGAGAAGGTAAGTTGGTAGTGGAAGGTGACGAGTTCTGCAGTGAGGGTCAGGAGAAGGGAAAGGATCTGGCCGTGGCCCCGACGCAGGCTGCAGACAATGATGGACCCGGTGTAGGGGAAAGACGCAGGTGGCCATGACAACGAAGTTGGTTACTGGTGGATTAAGTCCGAAATCCCGGGCCCCCATGCTGCCAACACCTTCTCCTGCGGGTGATAATTATACATCTATAAAGTTATATACAATTATAATTCGAGGGTACCTGGTGGAATAATGCTGCACATTATTTTTCTGTGGGATTTTGGAATAAGAAAGTTAGGTCACACTACTGATTTTACTCTGCAGATCCCAAATAAAGTCTCCGTTGCTCAAGGCCTTCCTCGGGATTGTGCTGCTGACAATAATAGTTCAAGGAAGATTTTTCTTACATCCCCATCAGGACATCATTTGTGGTTCCATTCTTCAGTGGCACGCAAAAATCCGAACCCCGGTGAGAAATATAAGTGCTCAAATCTACCAGTCATTCTAATAAGCACAATGCATTAAATCATAAACATATATAGTATACAAGGAAAATAGGCCTAGGTATTATGTAAATATATATATATATATATATATGATATAACACTATAGCTAATTCATAGAAAAATACATTTTTTATTTAGAAAAAACACATAATGTCATAAAAAAACGACTGTGTTATGAATACACAGAGAATTCACAACCCAAAAACCAGATTTTTACAGATGATTACCCAAAGCACATAAATGCAAAGTAAGAAACAAACATTACACATTTAAGATTGAAAAAGACAACAACATCTAACATACAAAAATCATAAAAAAATTAATTTGTTGCCTTCTATATATGACCCAACATGTTTCTGTCCAGTGACTCATTGATGTCTGACATTCATCAGGGGTAGCTCTTCTCAGAAATGTAGGCAACCGTCCCCAATAGTAAGAGTGGATTTTAAATAGATCTTGATGGAAATCTATAAAAAAAATGTAGCCATAGTAAAAACATGCGTATTGTCAACATTCATTCTGCTATTAATGCAATACGTCAATACGTAAATATTTCACAAAAGGCTTCTCTAATTAATAAAGCACCTTAATTTCACAACCATACAGACACAAGAGAAGCCCTACCACACATTTCTGCTATTGCTCAGAGGGATAACGCAAGTGTGGCTATTGCCTCAATCATTCTGTCCACTAGAGGTCAATTTGGAGTCCTCTCACCAAAATAAAGAAATATGCGGTGGCCTCTGTGAGTTAGGTTGTTAGAAATCTAACTGTATCATTGCAATATATTCAGGGATATAGTATTCAAGCCCCTATTTTGCTTCCTGAAAATACGGATGCAGGGAGGTGGTTAAGGGAAGGGGAGATGGTCATATTGTCTATCTCCTTGTGAATTCTCTTACACCTCTTTATTTAGAAAAGTGGGTGTGTGACGAATCAACTTCCGGGGCACCAGTGGTCCAGGGATGAATATCAGTTTCTAAACCATCAATCAGCCCCACACTTTGAGTACACCAGAAGGGATCCAAACAGATTGGCAACACAAGCAAATTATTATAATTGTAATTGGTTATTTATAACCGTGTAAACCCGGGATTCAAACCTGTGTTGCTCTGCTTCCAAGACGAGTGCGTTGCCACTGAGCTATACTACCCACACCAACTGAGCCATACTACCTGTACCAAGTATTTTAAACCTCCTTGTCCAATTTTGGTAACATGGACGGAACAGCAGGCTTATATCCGCAAGGTCGTGTATCATTGGTTAGTTGCAACACAGCAAAAATATAATTATTACCCAATGATAAAAAGGGACTGACCAGTCAAAATTATATACAAATATCTTCTCCATTAGTCTCACACCAGACAGTTCTGGCACACTACAAAATACCACCGACTCTGTAAAGGAATGTAGAGGACAGACAGTTTCAAAGAAGGAAAAGGATGCACTCTGGATACAAACAGGAGGGTAGTCGGTAAAGCAATTAATCGCAATAGTTCAAGGATACTTGGTTTCAACACAAAGGGAGCAATGGGTCGTAAAATGTTACTATTGGTCATCAGAGAAAGACTAGGGGGACAGAACCACAACATACTTTGAGCTGTAGATGTTGTTGGTGCTAGTCAGGATCGAGTCAGTTTCAGGGAGCCTTGCAGCTCCCACCCATTAGTCACCTGGGTGCCCTGTGGAGCTGCCTCTGACGGTGCGGCCAGGCTGGTGGAGGAGGCATCCCTGCCACAGTCGGGAGTCGGACGTCCAGCAGGGGTGGCCACATCAACAACTGCATCCCAGCTGGTGGAGGATGTGCAGGCAGCAGGAGCCAGGGCATGGGCAGAGGCACAGCAGCAGCAGCAACGAGGTGGGAGCCATGCTGGCTCTGGGCCTTCGACATCGGAGGGGCAGGCATCGGCCGGAGGGCAGGAGGACCCAGGACGGGAAGTGTCTTCCGTGTGGCAGCGGTTGGGCCACGCCATAGATGCGGAGCAGCAGCGGGCGGAAGAGGCACTGCTCACGATGGTCAGGGCGGAGAACTCCATGCGGAGGGCCCTGAGGCGGGCCGAGTGCCTTGAGGCAATCCGCAGGGAGTTGGAGGTGAACATGTCAACGGCCCTGCGGACCCTCGGGGCCGTGGAGGAGGACTGCCTCCAGGACATTGAGCAGGAGTTCGATGATGCCCTGGCCCAGAACATCCCGAAGTGAGCCGTCGGACTGGCCCGCTGCCCTTGTAAATAGTTCTGTAGTTAGTGTTAGGTTTCCTTTGGTTTTGCATTTTTTTTGGACCTTTTGGACAATGGGCCACATTTTTGTATATAGTCTTTGTTATTAGGTAGTGTTATTAAATAGGTTTCATTTCTTCTGTTGGGATCATGGACCCTGGATTGTTTATCTGTATATAGTTGACTGTTGGATTTTCTATTTTATTTAATGATTTACCCATGGAGCAATGGTTTTCGATTTTAATTTTCCATTGGATTTACTTTTGTGAACTGTGACTTTGGACACCTTTCCTTTGGATTATGATTTGTGGTTTTACATTATTTTATGGACATGCTGTTTTTCGTTTTTAATTCCCATTTTCGTTTGTTTATTTTTGATTCAATTTATGTTGCTTTTAATACATATTTTTTCTTCAAACTTCAATGTGTAGTATCATCTCATTGGTTTCCTGCATATCATGATATGGGTTTTGACATTCACTGGCACCCATTGTGTGTATGTGAGGGACATGTGTTCATTTACAAACTTGCCATTGGGGTTGTATCATGTAATTGCCATTTCTAAGTGGGTGGATGCAATACTCGGGTGGGTGTTTGGCATTTGGAGGCTGCCCATAAGGCCCAGGGATCTAGATTGTGATGACATGTTGGCTGGGGGACATGTGTGGGGGCCTGCTGGCAGGTGGCCCTGACTGGTGGGTTTGGGGATGCTGGGATACATGAGTGTGGGCCTGGTGGAGGGTGCTCCTGGATGCTGGGGCATGGGGGTGCTGGGAGACATGTGTGGGGGCCTGGTGGAGGGTGCCCATGACTGCTGGGGGGTGGAGGTGCAGGGGGACACGAGTGGGACATGAGTGGGGGCCTGCTGGCAGGTGCCCCACAGTGCTGGGGGGTGGGGGTGTAGGGGGACATGAGTTGGATATGAGTGGGGGCCTGCTGGCAGGTGCCCCTGATTGCTGGGGGGTGGGGGTGCAGGGAGTCAGGAGTGGGGGCCTGCTGGCAGGTGCCCCTGACTGGTGGGGGGTGGGGGTGCTGGGAGACATGTGTGGGGACCTGGTGGAGGGTGCCCCTGGATGCTGGGGGGTGGGGGTGCTGGGAGACATGTGTGGGGGCATGGTGGAGGGCGCCCTGCACTGCTGGGGGGTGGGGGTGCTGGGAGACATGTGTGGGGGCCTGGTGGAGGGTGCCCCTGACTGGTGGGGGGTGGGGGTGCAGGGAGACAGGAGTAGGGGCCTGGTGGAGGGTGCCCTGCACTGCTGGGGGGTGGGGGTGCTGAGAGACATGTGTGGGGGCCTGGTGGAGGGTGCCCCTGGATGCTGGGGGATGGGGGTGCTGGGAGACATGTGTGGGGGCATGGTGGAGGGTGCCCTGCACTGCTGGGGGGTGGGGGTGCAGGGGGACATGAGTGGGACATGAGTGGGGGCTTCCTGGCAGGTGCCCCACAGTGCTGGGGGTGGGGGTGCAGGCGGACATGAGTTGGACATGAGTGGGGGCCTGGTGGAGGGTGCTCTGCACTGCTGGGGGGTGGGGGTGCTGGGAGACATGTGTGGGGGTGCTGTCACGATCTCTCCTTACAAAAAATTCAGGAATTGCCCGACTCCCTTGGAAGCAGACCCATAACCCCGGTTCCGAGTGCCAGCCAGTCCCAATTGGGACCTTTTGGACCCTGTTCTGGCGCCAGTGGCACCAGGCTCATAAAGATGCTCAGTCCCAGCGCTGGAAGCGCCGGGCTCATAATGCTTGGGTGGACTTACCTGCAGCAGACCATGCTGCTTACTTACCTGCCAGTTGCACCCCTGATCCTCTTCTGTTTGGGACTACTTTTCCTGTTGGGTGGGGCAGGAGCCACTCCCTAGGTTCAGAATACTGGAACTCTTCTGGAAAGCAGGAACTCTTTTCTTACCTAGGCGTGGCTGTGGAAGGAGACACCTAAGCACTACAGGAGGCTATTTAAACCACACCTGATGGATGAATCTTGCTTTGTGTTATTCTGCATTCTCTGCAGCAGAACGCTCATCGTGTCTTCTGCTTCTGATCCTGGGCCTAAGGGAACAAAGGCTTACCATCCTGGAATCCAGTCTTCAGCAGCACCTGTAAAGACAAAGAAAGAACAGGTTAGCACTACAGTCTTCAGTGGCAGCGCATCTCTTACCTGGTCCATCGGCTGTCACCAACGCCTCGCGCTGCATTCCGGCATCTGAAAGACAAAGGCTTACCTACTCTTCGCATGCTCCGGAGGTCTTCGCACTGCATTCCGGCATCTGAAAGACAAAAGCTTACCAGCTCTTCGCACGCTCCGGAGGCCTTCGGCGCTGCATCCCGCATCTGAAAGACAAAAGAAGGTGCGTTTAAAGACATTGGGCAACTTTATTACTCACGTGCCATACTCCTTCCCACGCCGAATCCAGTGGGTATTCCAGCACCCTTCAGCTTCTCTAAAGCTCCGAACTTGTACCTGCAAGATAAAAGGGACAGTTAGTGCGCATCGTGAAGCAGGCTACAAGCGCTTACTTACGTGCTTCCAGGCGCTTCTATTCCTCACGCGGGTTCGATCCTCAACTCTCATCAGCCCGCCATCCGCCATCGCCGGAACCCTGCAAAACAAGAGATATCATTACAAAAGACTTTTAAGACATTTGAAGTGCCCAGAACTTACCGTTCGTGCAGTTAACGACGGACAGCAGTCCTCTGAGGTCAAGAGGCCTGCACCCTTATCCAGTGAAGAAACTGGTTACGGCACCCTGCCCCGAGGCAGATGGAGAGCTCGGCGTTCACTTACCTAAGGTGAGGGCGGTAACCTTTGGGGTTCTACAGGAGAAGAGAAAGGGAAGAGGAGAGAGGCACCCAATAACCCCAGTTCATTAATCCCATATTTTCTATCTGCAGACATCTTACTCTTCGAGTCAGACATACAGTGCACAGAGGTCCAGCCCAAAGAGCCAACCGTGTGTTACACATCACCTTTGAAGATACGGCATTCACCCAGTCAAGACCGGCGCCTCTGCGGGAATCAGGTGAGCGTTACAGAACACAAAGCCTACCGCAAAACTCCCACCCAGGCGCTATGGAAACCTTGGATACCGACCATCTAGCCCAGTTACTTGGGGAACTAAGAGCAGAAGTGCATGCAGCCCGTCAGGAGACGAATGCTCTAAGAAGGGAACTGATTATTTCCAAGGAGCGAACAGACGATCTCGCTAGACAATTGCTACAGTCACAAGCCGGACAAACTCCGTTACCCGCATCAGGGGCAAATCTTCCTTCAACATCCTCTACGAACCCAGTGCAGATCAACCTACCTGGGAATGTACCTCTGGCTCCGCCCGAACGATTTTCTGGTGACCCAAAGAGGTTTGCAGTATTTATTAATCAGTGCCGGTTGCACTTCTTATGCCGGCCAGCAGCCTTTCCAACTGATCAAGCTAAGGTAGCTTTCGTGCTTTCGTACCTTAGTGGCAATGCGGCAGAATGGTTGATCCCTCTAGTTAATCAAGATGATCCAGTTCTCCATGATTTTCAAGCTCTTCAGCTCAGTATGGAAAAACTGTATGCAAGACATTCACAGGGGCAGGCCTTGGAAAATGAGCTCCTTTCATTGCGACAGGGTAATCAAGATCTTTTGGCTTATATTGCGTCTTTCAACAGACTGATAGTGGAAACTCGATGGCCTGAGGACAAAAGGATTACGCTGTTTTATAGAGGTCTGCGTGGAGAGCTCAAAGATGTGTTAGCCCAAGTAGTGAATCCCCCGCAAGACTGTTCGGACTATATTGACTTAGTCGTTCAAATTGACCACAGATTGCAGAACAAGAAGGCCGATCGTTCCAAGTTTGATGCTCGAGTATTTTCCAAACCACCAACTCCTACCAAAGGAGTAGACTCCGGGGAACCCATGCAAATAGGGGGCCTGAAAGGACCACTAATAAAAAAGGAGCGGGAAAGGAGAAAACAGCTGCAATTATGCCTCTATTGCGGAAACTCGGGGCACTTCCTTCGAGACTGTCCGGTGAAACCAGCCAAGAAGGCAGTAGGAGCTGCAGTTACCAGGGTCACAAACTCTGAGCAGGGAAACGACCTTGCCCGACAAGAATAGAGGTCCTCTTGCCGAGCGTTAAAACCAGTTCAGTGACCTCGCATTTCGTGACACCTATGGTCCTCATTAGCCCTGAACATCCGGATCGATTACATGCGATTGAAGCTTACGTCGACAGCGGTGCCATCGGCAATTATGTGGATCATGAAATGGTTTTGAGGATGAATCTGACTCTTTGTCCAAAGGCTGTAAAGGACGTCATTACTACGGTGGATGGTACGGAGATAGCCTCCGGACCAGTAACGCATACCACCCAAGAAGTGACGCTAGTAAGTCAAGATGGACACCATGAGAAGATCGTGTTCGATGTGATCAAGGCCCCTCAGTTCCAGATTATTCTAGGAATTCCTTGGTTAGAGAAGCACAATCCTCAGATCGATTGGCGAGCAAGAACGGGTTAGTTTCCAGAATGTGTCTCTACTTGTCACCCTCGACCTGGTGTTGCACTGGCAGCAATTTATTCGGAGGCTCACCAGTTACCTCCTGAATACCTAGAATTCCAAGATGTTTTCCGGAAGGATCAGGCTAACTCTCTACCTCCTCATAGGTCTTATGACTGCCAGATAGACCTGATACCTGGATCTACTCCTCCTTGTAGTAGAATTTATGCCCTCACCGAGCCTGAGAATCTTCACCTCCGACAATACCTGGATCAATACCTAGCAAATGGGTTTATTCGTCCTTCCAAGTCCCCTGCTTCCTCAGCTTTGTTCTTCGTTCCAAAAAAAGAAGGGGACCTTAGAACTTGTATAGATTATCGCGCCCTGAACCAGATCACCGTTAAGAATAGATATCCGTTACCTTTGATCCCTGAACTCCTGGACCAAGTCAGAAAAGCATGCATATATACAAAGCTGGATCTTAGAGGAGCCTACCACTTGGTATGAGTAAAAGAGGGCGATGAATGGAAGACGGCCTTCCGCACCAAGTATGGGCTATTTGAATATCAGGTCATGCCCTTCGGACTTTGCAATGCCCCGGCCGCCTTTCAATATTTTATTAACGATGCCTCAGAGAGCTCATAGATGTGTTTGTTGTTGTTTACATTGACGACATCCTCGTTTATTCTTCATCGGAAACTGAACATCGGAAACACGTGAAAATGGTCCTCGAGAGATTTGCGTCAACACAAACTTTTCGCTAAGTTGGAAAAATGTGTTTTCAACGTGACTGAAGTTGAATTCTTGGGATTCATATTATCACCTAACGGAGTGCGTATGGATTCAAAGAAGGTCGATGCAATTCTCAAATGGCCATCGCCATCCTCCGTAAAAGGTGTTCAAAGCATGTTAGGCTTCCCTAACTTTTACCGCAGGTTTATCCCCGAATTCTCTCAAATAGTCCAGCCCATCACCGCCTTGTTAAAGAAAAACAAACGTTTTGAATGGTCTACCGAGGCGGAACAAGCTTTCCAGAATTTGAAGACTAGATTTATCTCTGCACCGATCTTAAAACATCCTCGCCCAGAACTCCCCTACATCGTTGAAACTGATGCTTCGAGCCTTGCCATAGGGGCAGTTCTATCACAAAAGGACCCAGTAACCAATCAGTTGCATCCCGTGGCATTT
Organism: Ambystoma mexicanum; assembly: GCF_040938575.1. NCBI lineage: Eukaryota > Metazoa > Chordata > Amphibia > Caudata > Ambystomatidae > Ambystoma > Ambystoma mexicanum. Next base: position 465,022,331 of record NC_090929.1, read on the forward strand.
TGATCCCGCAAAATTCTCGCCTCCTGAAATCAATGACACTATTACTGATAAGGAACTTCTAGCTATCAAGTCCGCCTTTAAGGCTTGGCGGCATTATCTACTGGGGGCCCGACACACCGTTACTGTGATTACAGATCACCGAAACCTGCAATATTTGAAAACCGCAAAAGCTCAATCCTCTAGGCAACTCCGTTGGGCACTATTCTTTGCCGAGTTTGACTTCATAATTACCTATCGACCTGGTACAAAAAACGGTAAAGCTGATGCCCTTTCTCGGATGGGAGTGGAAGAACATTTGATCAATCCTAAACCTGTACCTATCATTCCCGAACAAAGAATTCTAGGTGTAATCGCCACACAATCCATAGAGGAAGTTAAGGCTAAAACCAGGCTACTGGTAACTCCAGCAGACATACAGAATTGGCATCTGCAGGGAAAGGACTTTACGGTGAAGGACAACCTATTATATTTCCAAGAACGGTTATACCTGCCCAGCACAGATTTACAGAAAAAGGTAATCTCTTGTTATCACGATTCTTTAATGGAAGGACATCCTGGTATGACCAAGACCTCGGAAAAGATCAAGCGCTACTTCTGGTGGCCGTCTTGGAAAAAAGATATCAGAGACTTTATAATGTCCTGTGGAGTATGCGCCCAAAACAAGAGTCAAAAGGAAAAACCAGCCGGCCTCTTACGCCCTATTGACATCCCGCCTCGCCCTTGGCATACGCTTTCTATGGACTTCATCACCGATCTACCTCCATGCTCCGGATACAATACGATCCTAGTAATCGTGGACCTATTCTCTAAGATGGCGCATTTCATTCCACTCAAAGGCTTACCAACAGCAGCAACACATCGTCCGACTGCACGGTTTTCCTTCAGTTCTAATTTCGGATCGAGGTAGTCAATTTATTTCTCATTTTTGGCGAAGTTGCTGACGGTCGGCTCAAATTGATGTGAGACCTTCGACCAGCCACCACCCTCAAACCGACGGACAAACCGAGAGGACCAATCAAACTCTGGAACAGTATTTGCGCTGTATGCTACAACAAACTGAAAAAACTTGGAAAGATATCCTTTGGATAGCCGAATATGCCTACAATAACTCTGTCCACTCGGGAACTGGGAAGACCCCGTTTTTTCTTTTATACGGTAGTCACCCTCGAACCTCGGAGTTGGATCCACTCCAAGATCTTGGAACACCAGCAGTAGACCACCTTCATTCTACAATCACCCAAGCCTTTAAGGAAGCCGTTTCTCACCTTCAAAGGGCTAAAGAACAATACAAGAAAGGAGCAGACCAACATCGGAAGGAAGCCCCCCAATATCAAGTAGGAGATCAAGTCTGGTTATCCACCAAATATCTACCTCTAAAAGGACCTTGCACATTCAACCCAAGATACCTTGGTCCCTATTCCATCACTACCATAGTAAATCCAGTAGCGGTCAAGTTGGACTTGCCCCCTCACATGAAGATACATCCGGTCTTCCACGTCTCTCTATTAAAACCCGTGCAACCTCAAACCCGACTAACTACATCTCCAAAACCTATTCTAGTTGGTGGAGAACTCGAGTTTGAAGTCAAAAGCATCCTGGATTCCAAGATCTCCAAATCTAAACTATTTTACCTGATTGACTGGAAAGGCTACGGTCCCCAAGAAAGATCCTGGGAACCTGCAGAATATGTCCACGCGCCTCGTCTAATCAAAAGATTTCATCGAACATTTCCTAACAAGCCCAAACCCCCGGAGAAGCCCGGTTTGGGAGGGGCCTTGAGGGGGGGTGCTGTCATGATCTCTGCTTCCAAAAGATCAGGACTTGCCCGACTCCCTTGGAAGCAGACCCATAACCCCGGTTCCGAGTGCCAGCCAGTCCCAATTGGGACCTTTTGGACCCTGTCCTGGTGCCAGTGGCACCAGGCTCATAAAGATGCCCAGTCCCAGCGCTGGAAGCGCCGGGCTCATAATGCTTGGGTGGACTTACCTGCAGCAGACCATGCTGCTTACTTACCTGCCAGTTGAACCCCTGATCCTCTTCTGTTTGGGACTACTTTTCCTGTTGGGTGGGGCAGGAGCCATTCCCTAGGTTCAGAATACTGGAACTCTTCTGGAAAGCAGGAACTCTTTTCTTACCTAGGCGTGGCTGTGGAAGGAGACACCTAAGCCCTACAGGAGGCTATTTAAACCACACCGATGGATGAATCTTGCTTTGTGTTATTCTGCATTCTCTGCAGCAGAACGCTCATCGTGTCTTCTGCTTCTGATCCTGGGCCTAAGGGAACAAAGGCTTACCATCCTGGAATCCAGTCTTCAGCAGCACCTGTAAAGACAAAGAAAGAACAGGTTAGCACTAGGGTCTCCAGTGGCAGCGCATCTCTTACCTGGTCCATCGGCTGTCACCAACGCCTCGCGCTGCATTCCGGCATCTGAAAGACAAAGGCTTACCTACTCTTCGCATGCTCCGGAGGTCTTCGCACTGCATTCCGGCATCTGAAAGACAAAAGCTTACCAGCTCTTCGCACGCTCCGGAGGCCTTCGGCGCTGCATCCCGCATCTGAAAGACAAAAGAAGGTGCGTTTAAAGACATTGGGCAACTTTATTACTCACGTGCCATACTCCTTCCCACGCCGAATCCAGTGGGTATTCCAGCACCCTTCAACTTCTCTAAAGCTCCGAACTTGTACCTGCAAGATAAAAGGGACAGTTAGTGCGCATCGTGAAGCAGGCTACAAGCGCTTACTTACGTGCTTCCAGGCGCTTCTATTCCTCACGCGGGTTCGATCCTCAACTCTCATCAGCCCGCCATCCGCCATCGCCGGAACCCTGCAAAACAAGAGATATCATTACAAAAGACTTTTAAGACATTTGAAGTGCCCAGAACTTACCGTTCGTGCAGTTAACGACGGACAGCAGTCCTCTGAGGTCAAGAGGCCTGCACCCTTATCCAGTGAAGAAACTGGTTACGGCACCCTGCCCCGAGGCAGATGAAGAGCTCGGCGTTCACTTACCTAAGGTGAGGGCGTTAACCTTTGGGGTTCTACAGGAGAAGAGAAAGGGAAGAGGAGAGAGGCACCCAATAACCCCAGTTCATTAATCCCATATTTTCTATCTGCAGACATCTTACTCTTCGAGTCAGACATACAGTGCACAGAGGTCCAGCCCAAAGAACCAACCGTGTGTTACACATCACCTTTGAAGATACGGCATTCACCCAGTCAAGACCGGCGCCTCTGCGGGAATCAGGTGAGCGTTACAGCCTGGTGGAGGGTGCCCTGCACTGCTGGGGGGTGGGGGTGCAGGGGGACATGAGTTGGACATGAGTGGGGGCCTTGTGGAGGGTGCCCTGCACTGCTGGGGGATGGAGGTGCTGGGAGACATGAGTGGGGGCATGGTGGAGGGTGCCCCTGGATGCTGGGGGGTGGGGGTGCTGGGAGACATGTGTGGGGGGCTGGTGGAGGGTGCCCATGACTGCTGGGGGGTGGGGGTGCAGGGGGACATGAGTGGGACATGAGTGGGGACCTGCTGGCAGGTGCCCCACAGTGCTGGGGGGTGGAGGTGCAGGGGGACATGAGTTGGACATATGTGGGGGCCTGGTGGAGGGTGCCCTGCACTGCTGGGGGGTGGGGGTGCTGGGAGACGTGTGGGGGTCTGGTGGAGGGTGCCCTGGGAGCTGGGGGTTGGGGGTGCTGGGAGACATGTGTGGGGGCCTGGTGGAGGGTGCCCTGCACTGCTGGGGGGTGGGGGTGCTGAGAGACATGTGTGGGGGCTTGGTGGAGGGTGCCCCTGACTGGTGGGGGGTGGGGGTGCAGGGAGACAGGAGTGAGGGCCTGGTGGAGGGTGCACTGCGCTGCTGGGGGGGGGTGCTGGGAGACATGTGTGGGTTCCAGGTGGAGGGTGCCCCTGGATGCTGGGGGGTGGGGGTGCTGGGAGACATGTGTGGGAGCATGGTGGAGGGTGCCCTGCACTGCTGGGGGATGGGGGTGCTGGGAGACATGTGTGGGGGCCTGGTGGAGGGTGCCCCTGGATGCTGGGGGGTGGGGGTGCTGGGAGACATGTGTGGGGGCCTGGTGGAGGGTGCCCTGCACTGCTGGGGGGGGTGCTGGAAAACACGTGTGGGGGCCTGGTGGAGGGTGCCCCTGACTGCTGGGGGGTGGGGGTGCAGGGGGACATGAGTTGGACATGAGTGGGGGCCTGGTGGAGGGTGCCCCTGGATGCTGGGGGGTGGGGGTGCTGGGAGACATGTGTGGGGGCATGGTGGAGGGTGCCCTGCACTGCTGGGGGGTGGGGGTGCTGGGAGACATGCGTTGTTGATCAGTAGTGCAAGGTGACATGTGGCTTGGCTGGGGGGCATGCCGATGGTGGATGGGCTGCCTGCGGGATATGAGCAGGGGTGCAGGGTAGTCCCCTGTGGTGTGGGCTGCCTGCAGGGGTCGTGGAGGTTGTAGAGCGAACACCTGGGAGGACCCACACAGCCAATTCACGTGTAGTACCCCCCGGAACTGCTGCAATACACGTACCCTGCTGAAATCGCGTGTGAGACTTCCCGCGCACCCCGAAATACACATACCCAAGACATTCGCGTGTGGAACTTCCCGTGCACCCCTGAAATACATGTACCCTGCTGAATTCGCCTGTGAAACTTCCCGCACACCCCAGGAATACACGTACCCAGGACATTCGCGTGTGGAACTTCCGGTGCACCCCTGAAATACACATACCCTGCTGAATTTGCGTTTGAAACTTCCCGCGCACCCTGAAATACACATACACAGGAATTCGCGTGTGGAATTTCCCACGCACCCCTGAAATACACGTACCCTGATGGAATCGCATGTGGAACTTCCCGCGCACCCCTGAAATACACGTACCCTCCTGAATTTGCATGTGAAACTTCCCACGCACCCCGAAATACACGTACACACGACATTCGTGTGTGGAACTTCCCGCGCACCCCTGAAATACACGTACCCTGATGGAATTGCGTGTGAAACTTCCCGCGCACCCCTGAAATACACCTACCCTGCTGAATTCACGTGTGAAACTTCCCGCACACCCCAGAAATACACGTACCCAGGACAATCGCGTGTGGAACTTCCCGCGCACCCCTGAAATACACATACCCTGATGGAATTGCGTGTGAAACTTCCCGCGCACCCCTGAAATACACGTACCCTGATGGAATTGCGTGTGAAACTTCCTGCGCACCCCTGAAATACACGTACCCTGCTGAATTCACGTGTGAAACTTCCCGCACACCCCAGGAATAAATGTACCCAGGACAATCGCGTGTGGAACTTCTCGCGCACCCCTGAAATACACATACCCTGCTGAATTCACGTGTGAAACTTCCCGCACACCCCAGAAATACACATACCCAGGACAATCGCGTGTGGAACTTCCCACGCACCCCTGAAATACAAGTACCCTGATGGAATTGCGTGTGAAACTTCCCGCGCACCCCTGAAATACACGTACCCTGATGGAATTGCGTGTGAAACTTCCTGCGCACCCCTGAAATACACGTACGTTGCTGAATTCACGTGTGAAACTTCACGCACACCTCAGGAATACACGTACCCAGGACAATCGCGTGTGGAACTTCCCACGCACCCCTGAAATACACGTACCCTGCTGAATTTGCGTGTGAAACTTCCCGCGCACCCCTGAAATACACGTACCCTGCTGAATTCGCATGTGAAACTTCCCGCACACCCCAGGAATACACGTACGCAGGACAATCGCGTGTGGAACCTCCCACGCCCCCCTGAAATACACGTACCCTGCTGAATTTGCGTGTGAAACTTCCCGCACACCTCAGGAATACACGTACCCAGGACAATCGCATGTGGAACTTCCCATGCACCCCTGAAATACACATACCCTGATGGAATTGCGTGTGAAACTTCCCGCGCACCCCTGAAATACACGTACCCTGATGGAATTGCGTGTGAAACTTCCTGCGCACCCCTGAAATACACGTACCCTGCTGAATTCACGTGTGAAACTTCCCGCACACCCCAGGAATAAATGTACCCAGGACAATCGCGTGTGGAACTTCTCGCACACCCCTGAAATACACGTACCCTGCTGAATTCACGTGTGAAACTTCCCGCACACCCCAGAAATACACATACCCAGGACAATCGCGTGTGGAACTTCCCACGCACCCCTGAAATACAAGTACCCTGATGGAATTGCGTGTGAAACTTCCCGCGCACCCCTGAAATACACGTACCCTGATGGAATTGCGTGTGAAACTTCCTGCGCACCCCTGAAATACACGTACCCTGCTGAATTCACGTGTGAAACTTCCCGCACACCTCAGGAATACACGTACCCAGGACAATCGCGTGTGGAACTTCCCACGCACCCCTGAAATACACGTACCCTGCTGAATTTGCGTGTGAAACTTCCCGCGCACCCCTGAAATACACGTACCCTGCTGAATTCGCGTGTGAAACTTCCCGCACACCCCAGGAATACACGTACGCAGGCAATCGCCTGTGGAACCTCCCACGCCCCCCTGAAATACACGTACCCTGCTGAATTTGCGTGTGAAACTTCCCACGCACCCCGAAATACACGTACACAGGACATTCGCGTGTGGAACTTCCCGCGCACCCCTGAAATACATGTACCCTGCTGAATTGGCACGTGAAACTTCCCGCGCACCGCTGAAATACACGTTCCCCGCTTGGCGTTTGCTGTTTGGCAGCCCTGTGAACTGGTCCAGGGTTAGCGCAGACATTTGCGATGAATTGGGGATTTTGATGGCTTTTCCTTGCGCAGGGGCGTTCTTGGGGGCGTAACTGGCGCTGCTGCAGGGTGCCCCTAGCCCCCCATGGTGACCAGTCAGGGACACCCATGCCCCCCCCCTGGTTGAGGGTAACGTGGCTGACACCATCCCTGCTCAGCCCTTGTTGGACCAGCCCATTGTGGCACCAGACCTGGCACTGGGTGACTCCATGGCTGACTTCCAGGGCAGCAGGTCTAGGCCAAGTGTGGCGGTGCACGTTGGTGTCACCAGCCCACGTGGATCAGGGGCAGCTATGTCATCTGCTGCCCCGAGTAGGCAGGGTGGGGAAGCTGCAGGGGCAGCTGCGGCTCCATCCACCCCAGCTCTGAGTGTCCCAGCCAGGACAGTGTCGGTCCTAGTCCATCCTGCTGACGTTCCCCCTGACTACATCACACTTCAGCTAACGCCTGCACCAAGTCCCATGGTGAGTGTTCATTCCCACACTCCTAGTCCACAGTCCACCGGGGCTCCTGCCCCTAGTGTCCAGAGCGGCGTAGGACACTCAGTATCACCACCACCTTCCAAGCGGAAGAGGAAGAGTGCTCGTCCAGTACAGGCTGATGCCCCAGACACGGCTACACAGTCCGGCCCACCAAGGAAGCCCAGCTTCAATCAGGTCAAACTTGATGCACTTGTGGAGTATGTGTCCGCACATGACAGCAAAATGGTGATTACTGCAGGATGCAAGACCACACCTGCACAACGTCAGGCACACTGGCAGACCATTGTGGAACTCATAAGTGCCCTTGGATTCGTGAGGCGCACAGCTAATGATTGCTACAAGCGCTGGAATGACCTTAAGCGCAGGGCAAAGAAAAAGCTGGCCTCAAGTCATGCCGCAACTCTAGTGACTGGAGGTGGGTCTCCGGCAGAGGACATAGAACTCACTCCACATGAGTATGTTGCTGGGACCTACGTCACGGAGGAACAGATCCAAGGCGTGGGAGACCTGCCAGATTACGAGGCATTGTCCGGTGAGTGCACATGCATGTGTGTGTCATCCATCTGCATGGTGTGTGTGTGAGTGCTTCTGATTGAGTGCCAGGTGAGGGGGTGTGTGCCTGAGTGGTTTGGGTCAGCCATGTGCTTCATCCAATACATTCTTCGCACCATGATTTCGGTGTTGCAGTATCCCTTCTGGCAACAGTAGACATTCAGCCCAACCTCACGCCAGTTGCCCTTGAATTGTCATCTTGCAACAACATAGTTGCATGTTATTCTGTGTTCATTCAGGCTGATTGTCTGCATTCCACCACTTTCACTAGGCATTTCTCAGTCCTATTGTCACATGTGTGACATGGCTAGGGTACATGCCATCTGTGTGATGGCATGTGTCATTTATGTGTATTGGACATGCCAATCACAGGCCAATGTGTGATGGCACTGCTAGGCAGCATGCAGCAAATTTGTTGGTCTTCCATCTTGGTGTCATCAATGTGTGCCATTTGCCTCCCCTTCATACGCAGTGGCAGTGCATGCATGGGAGGGTTGTAGTCATGTGGTACATGTGTCAATGAAGTACTGTTTCTGTTGCTTCTCAGCCCGAATTGTGTTCCATGGTGCTAATGCCTGTTCCCATTTCTTTTCTTTCATGTGTTTGCAGGGGATGATGCACTTGATACTGCTGGGGTTGTGGAGATGGTGCAGACCCAGGAGGGGTCTCAGGCCTGACCGGGCACCAGTGAGGGACGTGGTGTGGTGGTGGGTGAGAACCCACACTTGCTGCAGTCCGTCATCTCAAGGGGTGTCTCTGGGTGCACCTCCCCCGAGCTCTATTCAGGTGTCGATTCGGATGATGAGACCTATGTGCCATCCCAGGTAAGTGTTTCTGGGAGGGATTCTGTACTGTCCAACCCACCTGCACCAGGGGTAGAACCCTCAATGTGGATGTCAGTGTTGGTAGGTCTGCCTTTGGTGGTTACGGATGCAGGGTCACACTCCGCTACATCTGATCCTGTTCCTGGGCCAGCAGATCAGAGGGGGAATGCAGTCCTGCAGCCTCAGGCAGTGCCGGCACAGCAAGGCGCAGTTCGTCTTGCCCCAGACAGGTGTGGTGCCCACCAATGCGGTGGCCGTACGCCACCTGGCAATACCGCATGGGAACAATCCATATACGGTATGGCAAACCAACAGGCAGCATCAACTGAGATGATGGCTCAGGCAATGGATAGGGTAGCCACTTCCATTGTCCCCCAAGAAAGGCTAATTGAACAACTACAGCAGGCAACAGACTCCATTAGCCAGTCACACAGGGAGGACATGTTGGCGTCCAACAGGGACAGGCGGGCGGCACTGGAGACTCTGCGGGAATCCATTTCTATTGAGTCCCAAGGCCACAGGGAAGCCCTGAGGGTGGAACTCCGTCAGCTCAGGGCAACTCTGGTTGAGCTTGAGGCTTCAGCTAACACGAGGACAGAACAGCAGCTGGAGCGGCTCACACGTACGCTCTCAGCTGAGATGCAGGCAACTAGGGCGGAGGTCCGGGCATCCCGTGAGTTGTTGCATGGGGACCTACGCACAATTATCCTCCAGAACCAGACGTTCCACACCCGCATGCTTGCTGCCATGGAGGACCAGACTAGGGCTTTGCGTGGGCTGCCTCCCATAGTGCGTGCCACCACCTCCTGATGCAGCTGCAGAGGGTGCGGAGATCGACAGCAGCGATTCTCCCACAATAGGGTAGCCGTGCAGGCCATGAACCCATGGAGGTGTTTTTTTTCGCAAGATCCACACAGGTGGGTTTTGGTGTGCACCCTGTCCTGGGACCTCCTGGGTGGCCTCCCCCACCCCCCGGGGCCATTCATGGCCATTTTTGATTTTTTTTTTTTTTTTTGATTTTTGAATCTTGATTTTTTTGACAGTGTGTTGCCTTGTGTGGCTCCCGTGGGCATACGCTGTATTGTGGCTGGGCACATGCAGGCTTGTCCTGAATTTGGGTCAGATGTTTGGGTTTGTGTGACACAAACCCCTCCTGCTTCCCGTTTCCATGGGCTTGCAAAGGGTGTGCCCAAGTGACATTGACTTACACGGTGACGTTGGACTCCCATATGATGTGGGGGCAGTCTGTAGTCAATACTGTGTATACATTCCTAGTGCATATTGTGGTTGTATTGTACACTGCATGGTGTATTGATATGTGCCTCTGCATCCATCTCATCCTCCTAATTTGCAGGTCCATTTCTCATGTCTTCACAAGGCGTTTTACTTTGGAACTGGAGTCCATGTTGTAAGCAGTGCACCTACACTCTTGCGTGGCGCTAACACTGTATAGTTGGAAGTGTTCGAAGTGCTGGCATTATCAGGTAGTGAGGCTACCAATTTTTTAAGTCCGTACTGTCATGTTTATGGTAGGTTGGAGGTTGTGTAGGTGATTGGTATTATTAGTAAGTATTTGGTAATGTGTGTTGTTGGTCCTGCATTACTGTGAGCATTTCATGTGTGGCCAGTTTCCATTAGGGACACTGTAGTTGGTGACACTTGGGGCATGTTGTGGGGATTAATTTGTTAGCTCTCACATTGCATGACATGCCATGGTGTGTTGTGTGGCCGTGCCGGGGAGGGGTTGGGTGACATGGCACTGTTCTCATGTTGTATTTTGCAAGTGGGTATTCATTTTTGCTGCATGGAAGTGTGACTTTTGATGACACTGCATTGGTGGTGTTTGTGTAGGTAGGGATGCACACATTGTGACACTTCCAGGTGAACAATCTCAGGCTGCTATGGTTCTGACAGTTGACTGTCCTTTGATTCATCAGAATTGTCAGATTGAGTCATCATTGATTGTCAGATGGTATGTGCCAGGGCTGTGTGCACTCCACAGGGGTGTGCTTTCTATGTGAAGTAATTAGCCACCAGCTACGTACGGGCTGCCTCACCCCGTGCCCTTTCCCCTCCCATGCGCAGCGGGCGTGCACGTGGTTGGGGATGTGGGGCACCACCATGTCCACAGCCAGGCCCCGGCGTGTTGCAACATTGTGCAGGACACATGCTGCCACTCTGATCCTGCACACTACTGGGGGAGCGTATAACAGCTGCCCACCAGAACGGTCAAGGGAGCGAAAGCGTAACTTGAGCACTCCGAATGTGCGCTTCACTATGCCCCGTGTTGCAATATGGGCTGTGTTGTATCTTACCTCGGGAGGCGTGATGGGGTTCCGAATTGGCATCATCATGTGTGTGCTCAGAGGGTAGGCACTGTCCCCTGGGGAGGTGGTGATGGGGATCATTAGTGGGGTATTGGCATTACTCTGTATCTGTCATGCATGCGTGTGCTGTGGCATTTCTACTCACCAAGCAGCCATGCATCGCCATGCCGCCCAGCTTCCATGTCCCAGTTTAGGGTTGACATCCTGTAAATGAAGCTGTCGTGGGTGGACCCTGGATAGTTGGCATATACTGAGGTGCTGATTCCCTTGGCATCACATACTACCTGGACGTTGATGGAATGCCAGTGCTTGCGGTTTCTATGGATGTTCTCAGATGCCCTGGGGGGACGTAGAGCCACATGGGTGCAATCAATGGCACCTAGCACTTTGGGGAATTGTCCCACCCTGTAGAAATCCTGGCTGACAGCCTGCCTTTCTGCAGGTGTTCTGGGCAGGTATATGTGCCTGCGGACTGATGGGCGTGCAGTGATGATGGCCAACACCTGGTGTAGGCACCGTGACTGCGTGGCCTGTGACACCCTCCCACTATGGCACTTGTCCGCTGAAATGATCCGGTAGCCAAGAAGTGCAGTACATTGAGGACCTTCTCCAGGGGGCTGAGTGCTTGGGAGCACAGGGTGGGTGATGTGAGGTCGAGTATTATGTGTGGTGGAAACCTGTACCTACCATACACCTGGTCATCAGGCATACCAAATAGGCTGGTTCTGGGTGTGAAGATTCTGGCCCTGACTATCCTTCTCCTCCTCCTGCGGTATCCCACAGCCACTGCTGCTAGGAACAGTATGTTCATCCTGGCGTCTGAGCTTGTTTGTTGTTTGCGCACTCTTTAATGCTGCGCGGGACGTGCGCCTGCTTCATGCTGGCGTACGTGTTTCAGGATTGGACCATTTATTTTTTGGCGCGTTGTAGGCGACCGTGTAAATCTTCCCGCCCACCCCAGGAATACACGTATCACGCTCTCTCAGGCCCAGTCGCGAGTAAATATTCCCGCCCACCCCTGGAATACACGTACCCCACTCTCACAGGCCCAGTCGCGTGTGGAACTTCACGCGCACACCGAAATACATGTACCCTGCAAATTCGCGTGTGAAACTTCATGCGCACCCCGAAATACACCTACCCAGGGCAATCGCGTGTGGAACTTCCCGCGAACCCCGTAATATACGTAGCCTGCTGGTATCGCATGTGGAACTTTATGTGGACCCATAATACACGTACCCTGATGGTATGGCGTGTGAGACTACCCGCGCACCCGTGGAATACACGTACCCAGGCAAATCGCGCAGCTGGGGGGTGGGGGTGCTGGGAGACAGGAGTGGGGGCCTAATGGCAGGTGCCCCTGACTGGTGGGGATTGGGGTTGCAGGGAGACAGGAGTGGGGGCCTGCTGGCAGGTGCCCCTGACTGGTGGGGCGTGGGGGTGCAGGGAGACAGGAGTGGGGGCCTGCTGGCAGGTGCCCCTGACTGGGGGGGATGGGGATACAGGGAGACAGGAGTGGGGGCCTGCTGGCAGGTGCCCCTGACTGGGGGGGTGGGGGTGCAGGGAGACAGGAGTGGGGGCCTGGTGGAGGGTGCCCTGCACTGCTGGGGGTGGGGGTGCAGGGAGAGAGGAGTGGGGGCCTGCTGGCAGGTGCCCCTGACTGGTGGGGGGTGGGGGTGCAGGGAGACAGGAGTGGGGGCCTGCTGGCAGGTGCCCCTGACTGGGCGGGTGGGGGTGCAGGGAGACAGGAGTGGGGGCCTGGTGGAGGGTGCCTTGCACTGCTGGGGGGTGGAGGTGCAGGGAGACAGGAGTGGGGGCCTGCTGGCAGGTGCCCCTGACTGGTGGGGGGAGGGGTGCAGGGAGACAGGAGTGGGGGCCTGCTGGCAGGTGCCCCTGACTGTTGGGGGGTGGGGGTGCAGGGAGACAGGCGTGGGGGCCTGCTGGCAAGTGCCCCTGACTGGTGGGGGGTGGGGGTGCAAGGAGACAGGAGTGGGGGCCTGCTGGCAGGTGCCCCTGACTGGTGGGGGTGGGGTGCAGGGAGACAGGAGTGGGGGCCTGGTGGAGGGTGTCCTGCACTGCTGGGGGTGGGGGTGCAGGGAGACAGGAGTGGGGGCCTGCTGGCAGGTGCCCCTGACTGGTGGGGGGTGGGGTGCAGGGAGACAGGAGTGGGGGCCTGCTGGCAGGTGCCCCTGACTGTTGGGGGTGGGGTGCAGGGAGACAGGAGTGGGGGCCTGCTGGCAGGTGCCCCTGACTGGTGCGGGGTGGGGGTGCAGGGAGACAGGAGTGGGGGCCTACTGGCAGGTGCCCCTGACTGGTGGGGGTGGGGGTGCAGGGAGACAGGAGTGGGGGCTTGGTGGAGGGTGCCCCTGGATGCAGGGGGGTGCGGGTGCAGGGGGACATGAGTGGGGGCCTGGTGGAGGGTGCCCCTGGATGCAGGGGGGTGGGAGTGCAGGGGGACAAGAGTGGGGGCCTGGTGGAGGGTGCCCCTGGATGCTGGGGGGTGGGGTGCTGGGAGACATGCGTTGGTGGGCAGTAGTGCAAGGTGACATGTGGGTTGGATGCGGGGCTGCCTGCGGGACATGTGCAGGGGTGCAGAGTAGTCCCCTGTGGTGTGGGCCGCCTGCAGGGGCCGTAGAGGGTGTAGAGGGAACAGCTGGGAGGACCCACATGGCCAATTCACGTGTGGGACTCCCTGGCACCCCTGAAATACACGTAGGCTGCTGGATTCACGTGTGGGATTTGCCGCGCACCCAGAGTACACGTACTCTGCTGAAATTGCGTGTGTAACTTCACGCGCACACCGAAATACATGTACCCTGCTAATTCGCGTGGGAAACTTCACGCGCACCCCGGAATACACGAGCCCAGGCCAATCGCGTGTGGAACTTCCCCTGAACCCCGTAATACACGCACACGCTATTTTTCACACAGCGGGTGTCCGTGTTTGCCGGTACCCCTTTGCACCTCATTTGTCCTAGAGGGCCACTGTATGGACCATTCATCATAGCTGTATATGGGTGCTTTTTGTTAGCGCACATTTATTTCAGGCGCACATTTATTTCAGGAGCAGGGATGCTACCGCCTGCTTTCTTGTGGCGTACTTGTTTGGCCCTGTGCGCGTCTTTCACCGTGCGCTGGTTTGCCCTATTCGATTCCATGAATACGAGTTGTAGGCGAGCGTGTGGCCGTTCCGCGCACTTGCCTCCTGTACTTCCCCCGTGACGCCCATATTTTCATGCGTTGTTCCCCATTCCGAGTGTTACGCCCCGTGTTTCGCCTACTTTTGTGATGTGCGCCGCGCTATGTGCGATTTCGCAGCGGCCGTGGCGCACGCCGTTGGATGACCTGTGCGCCGGCGTGCGCTGTGCACTTTTTCAGCGCACATCCAACATTTTTGTCGCGCACGGACTTCCATGAATCGATGTGCGCTGGTTTCCCTGCGATGTTCGCAGCTGCACTGCGAATTTCGCACTTTTACTGCGAATCGCACGTTTTGGCACCTCTGCGCCACATTAATTCCATGAATTGGCCTGTAAGTTGTGCAGAATACGCATGGGAAGATTTACATGATTTCCTACGCATATCAAACAAAAACAAAACAAACATAGATATACTAACACCTGGAGAACTTTGTTCTCTAGATCCTGTTAATGTTTCAATGTATTTTCACTATCGCTTCATTGCTATGCTACACTTTATTTGTAATAAAACTGCTCCTCCCCTTGGAGAAGTGCAACACTTCTTTTGGAGAAAAGAATACCAAGCCAGAGGAGCACCACATATCCACATGCTTTTATGGATTAAAGATGCTCCTAACTTTGGTCAAGACAGTGACGCCACTGTTTTACAGTTTATTGAAAAATATGTCACTTGTCAAATTCCATCAGAAGCAACAAATAGTGATCTCCAAGCACACATTTTACAATTTCAAAGACACAAATGTGGCAAATATTGTCGTCGCAAATTCAAAAACAAAGGGAAATAGTTGGTTGGTTTACCTAGACCAGTTACAAAAACAGGTCAAGTGAACAGCTTCATGTCTTCAGTTAGACATAGTGTTAAAGGCAAATCACCTAAAAATACATATTACATAAAAAGAACAGAAGAAGAAAAATATATCAATGATTACAATGCAATCATTGCCCACTTAAGGAATGCAAACATAGATGTGCAGTACATTGCAGACAATTCCACTGCAGTTGCACGATATGTTACAGCATACTTAACCAAAGCAGAAAAAACAGAGCTACAAGACCTCTGGACTGACCGGTCATCAGACAAAACACTGTCTGAAAAATGATACAGCTTGGGCATAAAAATGCTCTCCCATAGAGAATGTGGCTCCTATGTAGCAGCAGATTGTTTAACTGGTACTGCTTTGTATGGAAAATCTGAAAATATAGTATGGCTAAGTCTTGGTCCTGCTAAATCTAGTAAAAGAGTTCTAAAAACATATGAAGATATAGAAACAATAGCCAAACATGATCTCAACAGCCAAGACATTTTAAAAAACAATTTTCTGGACACATACTACCCAAACAGAAGTACCACTTTGGAAACCATGTGTCTATACCACATAGCCCAAAACTTCACATACAAAAATAATATAAAACCCGATGAAAAGAAAGGTAAATGCAGAGTGTCAAATTGTGAAGGCAGCTTAGTAAAACTCACCAAACCAAATTTAATTAATCATATCAAATGGTCATTAAAGACTCCTCAACATAAAAAACTATATTACATGTCCCTGCTACAACTCTATAAACCATGGAGAAAAGAAGAAGAAATACTAGATAACTATGACTCCTATGAAGACGCTTTGAAAGCAAATGAAAGCACTATAACTGATGTAAACTTTACACAGTACAAAACAATGTTGCACAATGAACAGCAACACGAAGAAGAACTGCAGGCCCCACTAGATAAGGACACTCCTGACAGTAGTCAACCTTCTGTAACAGGAAGCCAAGAACCACTGGGAGAGCCACTAATAACAAATGAGGCAGAATTAGCTATGACAGAAGCAGAAAACACCATGTGTCAGTATGAAGATAAAGAAGACTTAACTATACTACAATCAAAACTAAACAATGAACAACGTAGCATTTTTGAAGAAGTAACAAAAGAAATTGCACATGGTGTACAACATGAAAACAAAGAATGCACCTGCCAAAATTACAAACCTATACTACTATACGTCAGTGGTGAAGCTGGTTCGGGCAAAACATTCTTAATCAAAATCATCAGTAAATTCCTTCAACAATTGACAAACAACAAACTGTCAGCTGTTGTCACTGCCCCCACAGGTTTAGCTGCGTACAACATAGGCGGTGTCATTTACACCGATTACTACTCCTGTCAGTAGAACACCAAAACAAATTAGACTATTACAAACTTTCTACAGAAGCTGCAATGGAACTACGCAGAGTATTAAAACAAATGAAAATGCTACTAATAGATGAAGTGAGCATGGTCTCCAACCTATTGTTGGCCTTGATTCACCTCACATTACAAGAAGTACTCAAAACAAACTACGAAGAGCTCTTTGGAGGGAAACACATTATTGTTTTCGGAGATCTTCTTCAATTAACACCAGTGAAAGGTGAGCCTATTTTTAAAACCTTAGGACACAAACTCTGCCGTAAAACTGTTGGCAGCATTGGAAATGTCAACCTTTGGCAACATTTACAATACAGAGAATTAACACAAAATATGCGGCAATCTGCAGATCTCCCTTGTAGCATGTGCAGCGGATGTTATGGAACAATTATCCCACAAAAATGTAAATTGTATGGCCTTAATGCCAACTCTTGCAAGCTGTTTCAAATTCAATGAAACAATGTTAAAAAAAGAAATGCAACCAATAATTGAAATTAGCGCCACAGACAAACTAGACATACACTGTATGACACTACCCATCTGTGAACAAGCCACAACGAGACTAAATAGTTTCGAAAATTCAATCTCCAACACAGCTGGATTGGAAAAAATATTAAAAGTATCCTTAAATTGCAGAGTAATGCTTAAACGTAACCTTGACATGGATCAAGGACTAGTTAATGGAGCATTGGGTACAGTTGTTGGCTTTCAAACATACCCACGTGACAACAACATTCAGTTTGTCAATATTCTCTTTGACAAACTTTCAGAAGTGAAAAGGATAGGACGCTTAACAGCTCGATTCCTTCTCTTCAAAGACATGTATGTATGAAGAGAACAATTTTCTCTAACTCTTGCATACGCAGTCACCATTCATAAATCACAAGGTCTTACCCTAGACAAAACATTGATAGACATTGGTAACACAGTGGGCCTCATTACGAGATTGGAGGTAACCACGGTGCTATTAGCACCATAGCTGCCTCCAAATCCTTACCAACTCCGCCCTGGTGAATGGAGCTATTACTGCCCCATTCCAAGGTTGGCGGGAGCGGTAATTCCCCATTCACCAGGGCCCTTCCCCATTCCCATTTGAGCCCTCATAGGGGGCTCAAATAGAACCACCACAGCATATCACACCCATAGTGGCTTATAACTTAGTTGCTTATAAATTTGTTCTTCGATCCCAAAGTTATAAACCATTATGGGTGTGATATGCTGCAGTAGTTGTGGCCAGGGCATAGAGTCTTGGGTGCATGACCATATGGCTATGCACCATCGCAGCATATCGCACCCATAGAATCAAACATTTCAACTATGCCATATGGACACTTTTAATGTCCGCGGACATCATGAGTGTCCTTAGAACAGTTTCAACTTGCCTACGAACGGTATGGACAGACATAGCGTCCTCAGGACACCCTAATTTAGTTTATTTACGAACATCCCAGGACACATAATGTGTTCTAAGAACACTTTGAACATGCTTGCGAACATGTGTACTTAGAACAATTTGAAATTGCTTGCGAACAGAACAGACAGGCATACCATCCTCAGGACACCCCCATTTTATTTATTGACGAACATCCCAGGACACATGATTTCTTAGAACACTTTCAGCTTGCTTGAGAACAATACGGACAGGAGTAGTGTCCTCAGAACACCCCCATTTCGTTTATTTAGAAAAGTTTAGAACATCTGCGTTGTCTGCGGACAAAGCAAACACAACAGGGGGTCTACCACCTAAATAAATAAAACATTTAACCCATTTCTTACTCCCCCACCGTCCCCAAACACTTTCACACAACAACACACTGTACTAATAGTATTTTTCAACAAAGTTTCACCGCGCTGTCCGCGGACATCCGCGAATCCAAGATGGTGGGC
Organism: Ambystoma mexicanum; assembly: GCF_040938575.1. NCBI lineage: Eukaryota > Metazoa > Chordata > Amphibia > Caudata > Ambystomatidae > Ambystoma > Ambystoma mexicanum. Next base: position 465,040,540 of record NC_090929.1, read on the forward strand.
GTTCCCGAAAATCTGACGCATTTCACGCTCTTCACCGTCCAATCAACGAACACGTTGCATGTCCGCAGACAGGACGCAAGCCGATTGGCCAATCAGGACACCGTCCGCGGACCGAACAGGGAAGTGTGTCCGCAGACCGAACATAGATGTCACTAATTTTTTGTGACCTACTTTTTGGTCATTTAAAAAAAACTACTGGACGGATTTTTCGGGACCAAACCACTGCTCCTGGTCCAAATTTGGTGACGATCCGTCCTGCGGTTTGGGCTGTAGGCATGAGCAAAGTTTTTTCTCCATTCAGTCTATGGGAAAAAAATAAGTTTTGGGACACCCCCTATAACTTTGCCCCCCTGGACCAAACCTCACCGAACTTTGCAAAAAAATTCAGAGTGACCCATATACTTTTTTTGCAAAAGTTTGGTGAGGAATAGTCCAGGGGGAGCGAAGTTATAAACCACCCAAAAAGGGCTCTTCCTATGGAAACAGCAACTTAACCATAACTACACAGCCACTACCGTGGCTGTGTAATATAATATATATATATATATATATGGTAGACACTATTGATGTTAATTTCCTTTTATGCAACACATCTTTCAGTTACGTTAGCGATTTTTGACCCCAGACCCCCCGGGAACACCCGCCCCCCCTTAAAAAACATAGTAACATGATTTGGCAATGACAATATAATTTGGTTTAATGGGAAGCTAGGATTTGAGCTCAGGCTTACTTGTGTCAAGGTTTGCAATTTCACAGCAGGCTAGAGCCCCTCCTCATAACCCATCCCATCTTTAGTTTTAGAGCAATTTAAAGAGGCGGGGGATATAGAGAATTCATTGGTTGAGCTGAGCCTCATCTGGACCAGGGGTTTTGGCTTTGTGCTTGTTTTTTCAGCTGGGCAGCTGCCTGATACAAACCTCTCTGTTTGATGTACTTCCCCAATGCCCTCTATCCTGTGATACAGCAAGTAAGGAAATAGCGACCATTAGTACACTCTTTCCAGGACCTTGGTAAATCTCTTCATTTGCCCCTGGGACCACAGGGCACCGGCCTGAGCAAATTCACTAGGGGATCCTGCTGCCCCACCCAGCCCTTGGGGTACCATATACTCTGAACACCCAGCAGCCCTCCTCTGCCCCCGTGGGACCCACTCAAGCTATGTTGATGCTCACGAAGCTGACCAAGCCCGTCCACCTGGTGCTCATGTTGGCCCACCTACCCTTTGTGGAAGGTTCCCAAAACCTCACTAAATTTCAAACTATCCAATGCAAAACACTCTGTTATCATAGAAATCAAATTCCCTTGCTGCCGCACTGTGCGCCTGCAATGCGCCATGCTAACATGTGCCCTGGCATACAATGTAAATAGCATGCTTGTTTGCCTAGAACATCCCGAACCTTTGCTGCTGCACCGTGAAAGCACCCTCCTGCATAATAAATTAGCATCCTTATTTAATATCTGCACAATTCCTGTTCCCATACACGTAACAACTACATATCTTGGTTTATGCCCGAAGTAACAAGCGCTTTTGCCGTAACTCACAAAACGTTACCTTTTCCATAATAATGTACAGTGCATTGTACCCATTTTAGTGTCCCTTCCTTACATCAAGCACATGTTTACCTTTTTCTTCCCAATGTACAGTCCTCTGTAGCCATTTCAGTATTATCCGGCCAAGGTGTGGACTTGAACCCTCATCAGGTAAGGATTGAACTGTACTGGGTCACACTCAGACAGAGCTAGGGGTATGGGCATAGGTCACAACTAGATAGAGCCGCAGGACCAGCTTGCGTCAGGCGCAGACTGGGATGTAGGTTCTGGTCTGAGTAAGAACAAAGATAGAATTGTAGAGATTAACTAACGCAACATATGGACAAGGAGATGAGAGACAGCCTTGTCATGGTGAAACTAGATCACTGTAAGGAAGAAATCTTGTTTAACTCTCGAAAGAGACACAATAGGAGTGCACGTTTCTCCAGACAACAATGGTAATAACCAACCCTACTAAAACCTCACCCTCCTCACACACCTCTCAAACCCTAACTAAACACAACAATACATCTTAAACCACAGCAACCCGCATACACTTCACCACACCGAAACAACAACCACACCACACAGAGCCTTACACAACAGCACACGACCGACTGCAACCAGATACCACACCAAAAAACTCTGCGAATGGTGTTACCTAAACTGAAGCTGCCAACAGCACACCACAGCCCCTTTGCTCTTTCTCCAAACTTTGTCCTAATAACATGCCTGAACCTACCTACCTTTCTTTCAGATCTGCCAGAGCGCCAGGGGACCACTACGGTGGTGATAGTGTGCGGTATAAATATCCTTTAACATTAACGTTAACATCAGTGCCTCATCCTCACGATTCCCATACCTTGAGTGGGATGTGATCTCCAAGATCCCTGGCCCTTAATGATGGTGCCACTCTTTCTTGCCGTCTAAGGCTCGCACACAGATCCCAACCCGCTGATCTATCTCAATGAAAGTACCAGCTCCATGGCAGTTGAACTTTAAAACATGTGGTAACTTTGAAACACTGCCTATGACTCCTCTTAGTTTGGGGCAGTTTAAACACAGCGGTATTCCCAGTGCATTAGCCGTACAGTGTGATTGATAAAAGAAGCAAGGGCGTCTCCCATTTAATTTCCCTACATCGCACCGCACTGGCTATCTAGAAAAACGCATGAAAATGGGCGCTAACGAAATAGATGTTTTTCTTTTCCTCAGGAGGAGTCCCTCATATCACAACCACCTAATATCAACTCGAAGAAGAAAGCAATAAAGGGATGCTTAACCATGCTCCACCAGTTGGACTATTGGGATCCCAAACTCTTGTACTTGAACATGCGACCCTGATATTTCTAACCCGTCCTAGCACCATCGGGTTTGAAAGTACTTAATCTTTTATATCCATGCACGCACCAACCATGAGTGAGGTTAAAGCACTCTTCCAGGTTTAACCTATGAAGAGCTACTGAGAGCAGTGGGCATGTGACACATTGACGGTGCAGCCCGTTCGTGACCGGATGCACACAGATGTGAGCCAGAGGGTGGCTAGCTACTGCATTTGCAGCATTGTTTCACATCCCAAAACCAAACATGCCCTTTAGATATTTGGCATGGGGAATAATTCCCCTTACTGCTACACAAAAGTCTCCTTGCATCCAGTGTTCCCAGATGACATCCCATACAATTACTGACCAGAGCGGCCTACATTTGCAAACGCGAAACCCGGAGAATGATGTAATCAGATGCCCCACCTCTTTCCTCTAAGGCCCGCCCGCCTACATTCTTTAAAACAAAAAAGAAAACTATCATCAAATGACGTAAATCTGAACAGGATTTTTGCTCAATACTATGTCTCTGTCCACAGCTCCATATGATTGGCCACTAGCGGTCTGTTTGTAGCCAATCACATTGAGGCGTGGGCTGAAATACTAAGAGGGTCAAAAATCTCAGAGACTCTGATACTGACCCGTCCAGACCCTAACTAGGCTGGCGAGATCTTGCCCTGCCGGGCGATCTGCCTTTAAAGGAGTAGTTTGGTCAGAAATGTTATTGTCCTAATTGATCGGGCATGCATGTCTGAACATGCAGCCATCATTCTTAAAAAAAAATCCAATGCACCTTACCTGAGTTTTTTGCACTTAACAAATGTGAAAACGATGGGTCGGGCTCCACTATCTTGTGCTAATCTTATCCGTTGATCCTTCGCCCTAAGTTAAAGTGCCCTTGCCTCACTAATTCAGATCACCCGCTGACATTACTGGACGCTCACGCCCCATTTCACAATGCCAATGCACGTCTCATGTCAACGTCCTCTGTGCGCAGTCTATTCACATGTTTCCATGGAAATGCCAAGACCCCTCTTTGCTCTCTGTGGACAATATATTGACGTCTCTCCATGGAAATGCCAAGACACCTCGTTCCTTGACAAGTGTAAACAAACCCTTTCTGATCACACAACGTTGGATTTTCTTTTTCCTTCGTGTCAGTGTATTTCATTTCGAACTTCCTTGACTTGTTTCTGCTCAGTTCAGCTATCTGCCAAGTACGGCACACTGAGAAACATTACTTATACTGCCTAAAATCCATTAACTCAGTAGCCGCTTTTCCTTTTTTTATATTATGTACAAATGTCTTTACCAAACCATATTTAAACATGTGTCCTTGCAAACTTTAAAAGTCTGAGCCTATTAATCTTGTCTTTTCACGATGTGTTTTGTAACATGGCGGTTTCTTCACTTCTCTTTCTTTAACATTCAATGTTAATGGGAAGCTCTTTACTGTATACAAACACAAACGTTTTTATTTACCTCACTGTTGCATCTATGCTCCTTTGCTATTCAGGAACTATGGCAACAATTCGGCCCTACCTGTATGAGCCCGAATATTCAGAAGAGGAAATCCTTGAAAGAGAAAAAAGTTGACACGAAGTGGATTCAAATGAAAGTCATGAGGATCAATAGACGGAGCCTAAATCCAGTTGCATGGAAGAAATTTCCACCTGGTGTACCTGCCATTGTTCTGAGCTTGTGCCTGCTCTGGTGGAGAACTGCTTTTGCAGAGAAAACCCTGGCTGCGTGGCCTACATTGCCGAAGAAGACACACCACCGCTATGTGTTACCGAGCTGCATGACTTCAAGGCTGCCTGCCTTACAAGATCCATGTTTGCAAATGATGATGGTCCTTATGCACGAACTTCGAGCTACAGTTTGCGTATCCATTTGTGTGTGGTGATAGTGCCTTGTTTCCACGTCCGAGGGTCCCTCAGGGGCCCCTTTAAGATGGCGCCCGAATAGGGACCCTCCACCACTTGTTCCATCGTGTACGTTGCAAACTCATGAAGGCGACAAGAACGGCGAGGACGGGAGCGATCGAGCCGGGATCAAGAGGTGTCCGGGGCCCCCTGCGAAAGTGATGAGACTCCTTTGCAGATCTGCACACAGCTGATCCCTGATCGAGGTTCCTGGCCAGTGAACAAGGAGGCGAGGGTCCCGAAACGAGGCAGTGCCGAGATTCGCAGACACAACGTCATTGGTTGCGTCAGTATACAGACACATTTTTTCTTGAAAAGACAAATTGACTAATCAGGTGAGTCGTGCCCCAATTCGTAAGTGATCCTGATATTGGTTGAGAGTTGATTTTGCAAAATCTAACACCCAGAGTACGTTTGATTAGCCAAGGTTAAGATTAAAACATGCCTGGGGTATTGTCCACCTTAGTGGGATTTTTCCACTGCGGCGAACAATCTTTGGAAACTGGCCAGGTAGCGCCTTCGGGGGGAACGCCGGCTTATGATATGTATGTAAAGTATGGTATGGGAGTGATAATGTTTTGTGAAACTTGGCATAAGTAAACCAGAAAGCAGGAAGACCTTCAGTGGCCGGAGAATGGGAGTTTTGAGATGGACTGGATAGATCACCTGGAAAAGGTTTTGATAAGTAAGAGAGCACGCCCTGGGGCACTTGATGATCTCAGAGACTGGATGCTCCGATTTAGAAGTAGAGAGAAGTAGAGAGAAACATGCGCGCAGGCATAAGTCAAAAGCAGAGAAAGCTGAGGAGAAGGAGGAGGAGGAGTGGAGTAATAGTTTGAGAAAGGCCAGGCGGCGCGATGAATTAAACATAGAAAAAATATATCCGCAAAGGGTGCTACATTCATCAGATGAATTAAAGAACAAGATATTAACTGAAACAAATCAAGGCCCGAGGAGTGGGACTAAGAAGATTACGTCAGTAGCCGTCATCCAGCCCCCTCCTATTGCTCAAACTGTCCCAACACCAATGCAGACACAGGCAGCGTTAGTAATGGTACCGCCCTCTAGTCAGTCAGCCCCGAGTGTTTCACAACCATCACAGCCCCAGCAGATTTCTCCCATGCCCACTGCCCCTTCCACACCTCCCGGTCAAGAGGGTGCCTCTGTCCCGACTGCCCCTCCCATAAGCGAATTAGAACAAAGCGAGTGTGTGAGAGTGACCCGCAGCACGATCTGCAAGGAGAGAAAGCGTGAACTGCAAGAACAGGTGGAAATGTATATAGACGAGAATGATGGGGCGGCCACGTTAGCGTCAATACATGACTTCAGCAGGAGCAATGAAAAACAGGTATTGTTGGAATGCATGGGGGAATATTTGTCGGCACAATGGAAAAAGTTAATTGGGAAGTTACCACCGCAACGATTGTTGGATTTGAATGCATTAGCCCATTGTAGAGGGAGAGATGAGGAAATAGAAGAGCATGTGAAGCGACTGTTTGAAATAAAGAATGAACTTGATGAAGAATATTCTGAAGTACTTGCTACACCGGGGAATAGGAGAAAAGATATTGAGAGAAGTAGGAAGAAAGCGACGGGGTTTTATATGCAGAAATCCTTGCCACCTCCGGAACAGACAGGTGATAGGCAAAGATTGCGAGTGTGTGTACGGGAAACAATGAGATGGATGTCAAGCCCTAGGACTTCGATAGGGGAAATAAATAAGATATGTAATGAGTACCCTTTGCAAATAAGAATAGAAGCCCTGCGGACGATAGTAGGGGTGTTACTCCCGCAAGTAGCGGGACATAACAGGGGAAGGGGAAATGCACAGGGCAGGAATAATTCGAACATGCATGGAGCGCCTTTGGGATTAAACCAATGTGCATATTGTAGAGAGAAAGGGCACTGGAGGGCACAATGCCCACATTTGCAAAATAGAGGCAGATATGGTCACAGAAGACAGCACAGAGGGCACCCGGGAACAAATGGTCACAACAGAAATCAGATGCCACAACACCAAAGTAATCAAGGGAATGGTGCACAAAATCAAGGTCAGGCTCCGAATCTGATTACTTCTGCTCAGAGTCAAAATCAGCAGGGTGCGCAAACTGGAAATAGAGGAAGAGGTGGGAACATTTTTGATATTCAGACAGGTGCGTACTGTAATAACAGTGGTGACTACACATCGGATGATGTGTTGTTACCCCAATAAGACAGCCCAGGACAGGGGTCGGAACCAGTATCCATTCCCGTGAATCAGAAAGGACCCTATGTAGAAATGAAAGTTGGGAATGAAGAGCATAGATTCCTCGTAGACACGGGGGCACAGAAGTGCTCGATAGATCATCACTTGGTTCCAGATATACCTCTGTCAGGGTGACAAAATATCTCAGTAGGGTTCGCAGGCACCCCAGTAATAAATCCCGAGTCCAAATCAGTAGCAGTGACAATAGGGCCCTTTACTGAACATTGTCCATTTCTTATAACAGAGCATTGTGGGGAAAATCTTTTAGGATTGAATTTATTGAAAAAGCAAAGTGCGGTTATCCACTGTACACCAGATGGGGTATTTTTGACTATTTCTCCCCAGAGTATGCCGACTTCTGAATTTGTGATGAAGCCTTTAACAGGAGAATTGAGTGAGGTGCCAACTTGTATTTGGGCCGTGAATGACAATGATGTGGGATGCTTGAAAATAGAGCCAGTAAAAATTGCTTTAAGAGAGGGAGTAACGTTACCGCGTATTCCACAGTATAAAATTCCAGCAGAAGGGGAAAGAGGATTGAAAAGTATTGTTTATGATTTGGTGAAATTGGGAGTGATTGAAGAGATTACAGGTAGTGTATGTAACAGCCCCATTCTTCCAGTGTACAAGAAACGGGGCAATGAGGTACCGTACCGTTTCATAATTGATCTCCGTGCACTAAATAAAGTAGTAGAGCTCCAATTTCCATTAGTGCCAGATGTCACTACAATGTTGACAATGATCCCTGCATCGGCAGAACATTTTAGTGTTATCGATTTGAAGAACGCTTTCTTTAGCATTCCAGTACACAGAGAAAGCAGGTATTTATTTGCTTTCACTTTACAAGGACGATCATTCACATTCACACGCATTCCACAAGGTTATACTGAAAGTCCGAGCATATACAGTAGGGCATTGAAAGAACAGCTAGGCATGTTAAAATTACCGGGAGACTGTGTGTTGCTACAATACATTGACGATTTACTAATCGCTGCTGACACGGAAGAGATATGTAAAAAAGGTACTGTTTTGTTATTGACTCATCTAGCTGCGCATGGCCATAAAGCAAGCCTAAAGAAATTCCAGTACTGTCAAAAGGAATGTTGCTTATTTGTGTTACCTACTTTCAAAAAGAGGGAGAAGATTAACGTCAGAGAGGATAATGAGCATTTCTGGTATGCCTATTCCAAAGACACAGAAAGGAGTGAGAGCTATAATAGGCATGGCTTCATATTGCCAACAATGGATTGTGAACTTTGCTTTGATTGTGAAACCAATGGTGGAATTGACAAAAAAGGATGCTGTGATGCCTTTGCAGTGGAATTAAGAATGTCAGAAAGCATTTGATTCGCTAAAAATCATTTTGAGTTCTGCTCCAGTTTTGGGCACGCCAAATTATGAAAAAGGTTTTTAGACTGTTTGTGCATGAGAACGAAGAATGCGCGTTGTCTGTTCTAACCCAGGAACAAGGTGGAAGAAATAGGCCGTGCAGTTATTTTCCTTCCATGCTGGACCCTGTAGCGCGCGCCCTACCCCGATGTTTGCGAGCTGTTGCAGCGGCTGCTCCGTCAGTGAAACAAAGAGAAGGGATGGTATTGGGGCACACTTTAATTTTAATGGTGCCACATGCCGTAGATGTTCTACTCAATAGAACGCAGACGCAACACCTCACCTTTGCTAGATTGACTAGATATGAAATTGTATTGTTCGCGCCCCACATCCAAATTATGAGGTGTAGCGCTTTGAATCCAGCAGAACTAATGCCAATGCCCGGGGAAAATATTGGTGGTACTGAATTACCTCCCCATGATTGTTTAATGGTTACTGAGGAAGAAACAAAAGGGAGAATTGATCTGAGTGACACACCACTGAAAGAACCAGAAGGGGAACTGTTTTGTGGCGGCTCCTGTTTTAAACTACCAGACGGCACATCAACCACCGCATACGCTATCACTACATTAAAAAGTGTTTTGGAGAGTAAAAGAATCCCATACAACTCTGCCCAAGCAGCAGAGATAATTGCCTTAACAAGGGCTTGTGAAATTTCAGAGAACTTGAGCGTAAATATTTACACTGATAGCCAGTATGCCTTTGGCGTGGTTCATAACTTCGGCCGATTATGGGCCGAGAGAGGTTTCCTAACATCACATGGGGTTAGAATTCAACATGGCCCTTTGATTGTACGATTACTGTCTGCACTTACGTGCCCAAAGCACCTGGCGATAGTGAAATGCGAGGCGCATAAAAAAGTGACATGCAAAGTGGGAGAAGGAAACGCATTTGCAGACAGAATTGCGAAACAAACTGCCACTGATTTAAATACAACAATGTTAACAGTACAATCGGAGGAAGTGCCCTGCATGATAGAAAATGGAATTGTAACTGTTAGAGAGATGCAGGCGGAAGCTACCGCTGACGAAATACAGGAATGGGCCAAGGGCTCTGCAGAACTGGACTTGGAGGGTTGTTGGGTGGACAAGAGGAGCGGGAATTGGATGTTGCCAAATGCTTATGTAAATGCAATGGTTACAATGGCTCACAGTCCCACACATATCTGTGCGAAGAAAATAATCCAACATTTGGCCACTGTCTGGGAAAATCCTCTTATAAAAAAGAATGCCAAAAGGCTAGTACAGAACTGCATAACGTGCCTACAGCACAATATGGGGAAAGGAACGGTGACTCCAACAGGAAGTTTCGGACCTCCCTCTATGCCATTCGAAGTGATTCACTTTGACTTCATAGAAATGGAGAGATGCCAAAACGTGAAGTATGTTCTGGTTATCATATGTGCATTCAGCAAATGGGTGCAAGCATATCCGTTGAAAGACTGCATAGCCATGAGCACGGCGAAAGTCATGCTAAAAGAGTATTTCTCTCGCTTCGGTCTGCCCCGTGTCATATGGTCGGACAATGGTCCGCATTTTGTAGGTGCAGTAATATTACAGATTTGTGCAGGTCTCCAGATCGATAAGCGATTCCATTGCTGCAGGCATCCCATAAGTGCCGGACTTATTGAACGTCATAACGACATCCTGAAATCCAAAATAAGTAAGATTTGTGCAGGCAACAAGCTAAATTGGGTAGATGCATTGCTAATAGCGTTACTGTGTATGCGAACATCAGTGCAAGCCAGAACTGGTCTCTCCCCATACAAAATCATAATGGGAAGACCGGCAAATGTGTGGAGTGCACCCCAGCAGAAAAGAATGAGAGAGGTAGAATACCCTGTACTCAGCTTTTATTGAAATTTGTTAGTAAAAAAACTGTGTTTGATTCATCAGCAGGTGCAGGAGGCATTACCGGTGAGGTACACTGGCCCAGGACATCCATTGGAGCCAGGAACCTGGGTGCTGATTATAAATTATGAGCGGAAAACATCGCTGGCAGCCAGGTGGCGTGGGCCCTACCAAATACTTTTGACCACGCAGACAGCTTTACGTGTGAATACACGGAAGGCGTGGATCCATGCCACGCATGCCAAGAAAGTCCCACCACCATTTGACACGTCGACTGATTGGGACAAAGACCAGAAAGAGACAGCAGTGGTTCCAGACATGAAAAATGCCATTGCCAGTCCCTTGCCACAGAAACTGCCTGATCCTGAAACAAAGCCTGATGAGATTGCCATAAAAGAGGAAGGGCAAAGAGTGCCCCACCGTTGTCCAGCAGAATCTGCATCACTGCTGGCCGATATCAAGCGCATACCTCTGTGGCGCCCACCATCTTTTGTTGCGCCGCAGCCTGCATGGTCGCCTGGGCACTCATCATCATCTGCCATTGTGCCCCAGGCTGACTCCAAGCTTGAGACCGGAAGTGCACCTGCACTATTTGTCGACCACACAATACAAGGAGCAAATCGGTATAACCTGCGAAGCAGAAAAAAGGAGTGATCGCATCTTCAACTTTTTGTGATTTCATTGCCTATGTTTCCTATTCTCGGATGAAGTAGGAACCGGAGGCCTAGAGGAGAGTGGCGTGAGAGTTGTGCAAGCCAGACAGCTCAACAAACGCAACTCCTCTGTGCTAACTCCATGTGTCCGGAACCCGAGGGGACAAGTGGGGCGCACATGGTACAAAGGCAGCTGCTCTGAACTCTAGAGCAATGTGCAGATGCACAGGAATCTTACCAAACAGATAAGCAATCCAGGCTGAACAAGAACTGGAATGGAAGGACTGTAGACATTTATCAAACTCTCTGACATCCCAACAAGCGCATCGGCAGGAGATATTCACGACGAACACGGTGAGAGCAGAACAACGAGGGAAGATGCCGGAGCCAGCCAACGTCTCCTTCTGCACCAATGCTGATAGCGAGTTAAACGCAGCACATAGAAAAGTGAAAAAGGGACATGGTCGAAAGAATTGTATGTTGGGTTTAACGATAATAATGTGTATAATGAGTATATTAGCCCCAATATTGACCATATCAGTATTATGGTACCTAGAAGAAATGCACCCCCTTGAAGTACTGTTGCCTACTGTGAACATTTCCACGACGGAAAGTCCAATCCATGTGATTTCCTATACCTTGTCCTCAATGGAAGAGAGGGAAGGATATGGGAACAACACAATACTATTGACAATGAATATGGCACACTCAATACTAAGAAAGAACAACTGTTGGGTCTATGCCCACCTGCCGCAGCATGGTGGTCAGGGAATAGGATGGTATGTACAGCCCCTGCCCTTAACTTCTGCATGTTATGCTTCTCTAAGTGCCTTATACTATGGTAAATGGAACGAAAGTGAAGCTGGTAATTTAGACAAAACAAACATGAATGAATTCGAGGAAGTGATTATGAAACCGGTGGGTTGCTCCATATTCCATGTAAGACGGTTAATTACACCAGCAATAATGCCACAGGATAGATTGTCTGTACCTTATAAATCTTCTGTGATCACGTTCCACATGAACCCACAGGGGAGTAAGGATGCGGAACCCCCTTCATATACAGTGAATTATAACCCTCAGTCTGTCCCATTCTGTTTAAAGAAAAAGGGTTCTTTCCAGGTAGGAACATTTACCAGATGCAGGAACATAGCATTCCTTGATAAAGAAGTGGAACCAATATATGTGGGAGATCCTGTGTATTTCATATGTGGAGAAAAGGCATATCCTTGGTTACCTAGGAAATGGGGAGTCACGTGTTATTTGGGATTTCTGTTTCCTGGGCTGTTTCTTTTAAAAACAGCAGATATAACCAGATTGACCGGGTCACGACCTCGCCGGAAAATTGAAGACAGGTTGATTGTAGGGGACATAGCAAAATCATTCATACCATTTTGGGGCCAGGCGATAACTCTTATAACATAAGACGACTGTCTAGAATATTGGAAGAACCAATAAAGGGAGCCACCGACATATTATATAATATGACTATTGAGGAAAAAGGAATTAGATTGATGTCACTGCAAAACAGAATGGCCCTTGATATAATCTTAGTTGATCGCGGCAGTGTTTGCAAAATCGTGGGATCAGCGTGTTGCGTATTTGTAAGTGACTCCTCCACCACGATTTTCGAAGCGATAAGAAAATTGCATGTATTAAGCTCTGACCTTTGCCCTCCTGAGAGTGGTTGGGAGTTAAATATAAGCTCCTGGTTCCGGGAAGTGTTACGGTCCTGGGGATGGAAGCTATTTGCAATCTTAGTAGCAATCCTAGTAATATTCTTGAAATGTTGTTGTTGCATACACTGTCTTCCCATAGTATGCACAGAAATTAGTGAGGAATGTGTTCAGACGGTAGAACGAAAACACATTAGTAGACCAAATACCCACAATGATAGTGAATCGAAAACAATTAAAGAATTCATGGCAATTAATATCGATGATGAAAAGGAGGAATCTGAGAGCGTATATGAGTCAGAGTGCGGATCAGATTCCGAGCCTGATCTAAGCACTTAGTCGGAGGAAGATGCAATGTATGGATGAGGCGTTTGGCACATGGCCAAGAGGAGGGTTTGTCAGTCTAGAAAAGTAGACACCCCTCGAACGGAAGGCAATGCAGGATAATTGATTGGCCGAAGACCAACCGCCTCATTTAAAGTGTTAAGAACTCATTAGTTATTACGTAGCTATTAGCTCATCTAGAGTGCGGCCATGTTAAGATGACCAGAATCGCCATTTTGTTTTCTCTCTGCTCTCTCTAACGTTGCCACTTTTCCTCATGTAAAACTGCTTTGCTGTAGATTTTATTTCGCTTCAATGGTCCAAGGCTAAGAAACATGTTGAAACATTACACTGGAAAGCCAGACAGAAATGCCCGATTCCCTCCCTCACATATCCTTAAAGGCATGGTCTAGTAAATTTTTTTATTGTCCCTACGGGTCGGCCATGTTTTTTTTAAGCCTAAGTGGCTCGATTTTAGAAAACTTTCATATGGACCTTACCCGAGTTTTCGTCCATTAAACGCTCGCGAAAACAGGCACCAGGGAGCTGCCATTTTGTGATAATCCTATCATTTCCCCCATCGCCCTGGCTGACCTGCTTTTGCGGCACTAAATCATATCCCCCGCCCCTGAGCCTGTCATCAGCAGACTCGTACCGCCCATTTCCCAACGCCAAAGCACGTCTTGTGTCAACATTCGCTGCGCTTCAGATAATGACGTGTCGCCATGGAAATGGCAGGACGCCTCTTTCCTCAATAAGTATAAACACACCGTTTCACAACACACAGCAGCAGATTTTCGATTCCATTACTCTCTCTGTGTTACTTAGAGTATTTTGTGACTCGTTTCTGTGCTCTGGTCAGCTACCTTCGCCGCTTTTAGCCCTTGTGAACACCTGTACCATCTCGGTAAATTATTTTACTTTCTTTACCACACAATGGCTATAATAATGCCCTACATGTACGAGCCTGAGTATACCGAGGACGAACTACTGGAAAGGGAAGCACGCGAAAAGGATGGGGATTCGGACAGCAGTTGGTAGGACGAATCAACAGATGAAGAGCCTGGGCCTAGTCGCATGGACGGCGTCTCCACCTGGTGCACATGCAATCGGTGCAAGCTAATGCCAACCGAGGAGGAGAGCTGCTGCTGCCGAGAAAACTCAGGATGCCTTGCCTATATTTTGGAAGGCGAACCACGACCGCAATGCATCACTGAGCTGCCAGACTTCAGGGCAGCCTGCCTCACACGGGCCGTGTTGAGAATAATGATAGTGCTTATGCACGAACTTCGCGCAACTGTTCGTCCTCGTAATCCGAGTAACGAGTAAGTATACTCTGCTTGTCATGCCACTCCTATTTCATGTTCTTCTACTATATCCAAAATTACATCTACATATCATTGTAACGCATGTAAGTCGTTCAATAGTGTGCATTGTCTAGATAGCATTTGTCCGTGCAGAATGCCATTAGTTACAAGAATTGTCATTGACAACAAACGTTTATTAAACTTATCTTGGTCATTTAAAAACAGTTTGTTTCATTCCTTTTCACAGGTGGTACAGGCTGGTGGCCTATCGTTCCTTTACATGGTGGCTCCACGGGAGGCTTGGACACCGCGTTCGAAGAGTGATACCCGCCTGTGCCGTTCGTGCCATTAGAGAAACGTTCCTGAGTGACAGCGGTGTACAGGGGATTTTCTATCGCTGTGCTGCAACCTGACCTGTATAATCTTTAAAGTCTTGTATTTTTGTGTCATGAAAATAAGATACAATATAAAACACCACATATATTTTAACAACGGTTGTTTCGATTTTTTAAATGAATCAAGTGTGTCTCCATTCAAGGATGGACGTCAGACATCTGTGCTCCGAATGGGTGAAGGTCTGGTCGCTGTGAAGCAGGGTGGTCACTATCTATCTAAGCTAACATAACATATTCCCGATAATGCATGCACTAAATAACACTTGTTCAAAGTCTTTCAGTAGGTTATGTCTCTATAAAAGTCACACATATCTATACTAACAATTACCATTGGATTATACAGGCCTTAGGGTCTTGACCACTATAATACACCGGTTGAAGTGTGGGTCTGTGCTCACAAGAATCTCCGGTATGTGGCATTTGTTATTGATAAGCAACGATATACTATCAAAGGCGGTTCGCGCCAGTGGATGAGCGCTGGCATGGGGGGCTGTCAGGGGTGCGAAAGGCCAAGGTGCCAAACTGCACGTACACTTAAAAGGTATCCCACGCCAAGGGGCCACTGCTCACATGGCCTCCTCAGACCCCGTGTCTCCAGCCAGGCCTCCCCTTGAAGCAGGCCGCCCCCCTGCAATCCACATAAGTGTGTCTCCATTCAGCAGTCTTCATGTGCCTTATCTGCACGCCCCAGGCCCATCCATCCCACGCCCTCTATCAAAGGCGGTTCGCACCCGGGGATGCGCGCTGTCAGGGGCGCGAAAGGCCAAGGTGCCAAACTGCATGTACACTTCAAAAGGTATCCCATGCCAAGGGGCCATTGCTCACATGGCCTCCTCAGACCCCGTGTCTCCAGCAGGGCCTCCCCTTGAAGCAGGCCGCCCCCCTGCAATCCACATAAGTGTGTCTCAATTCAGTAGTCTTCCTGTGCCTTATTTGCACACCCCAGGCCCATCCATCCCACCCACCCTCTATCAAAGGCGGTTTGCGCCAGTGGATGCGCGCTGTCAGGGGCGCGAAAGGCCAAGGTGCCAAACTACATGTACACTTCAAAAGGTATCCCACGCCAAGGGGCCATCGGTCACATGACCTCCTCAGACCCCGTGTCTCCAGCCAGGCCTCCCCTTCAAGCAGGCCGCCCCCCTAAAACCACGACATACATACGCCATTCATTCACAAACACACCCCTGTTTCTAATACTTTATAAACCACTTGATATGTCTCATGAGAACATCTTTGTGCTTTGCAAGTCAACTCCTGAACGTGCTACCTGGCAACCACTGAGATCTACGCTAATCTGCTCGTCGTCGTGCTATCCGTGAACTTCTGTGACCACTTAGAGCAAACCCATCAGTGTGCTACCTGTGGCCACCCACCTATTCTCCTGCAACATACTGCTCTGCTTGCTGAATCCAACTGTTTGTTGGTCAAGGTAAGGCCATGTATCCTAGTCATATTTCGCAGATTTTTAAATTTCTATCTATTTGCGAGTAGAGTACACAATAGTGCTATGTTCATTGGTCTCATTGCTATTGACTTGAGTTTCCATTGCTATGCTATCAATAGATCTATTTATTTTCATCTGTGTCTATTGTCATCGAATTGCATCCTTCGGGGGTCCAGTCTATAATGTAAGCATGTTTCCTTCTCGTGCAAGACAGAACATCCAAGGGACGAGTCACATGTTCAGATTTTAGTCACATCATTTATACATTTCTGCAACTTATGCAAATACTAAGCCGCACATAATGAACTGGTATAGTTCCTGCGCCCAAAACAAACCTTGCATTGATCATTTTATGATTCATTTACTTTTGTATCAAATCTTTATTCTTGAAGATTGTATAATAATGTTGATATTTACTTTTCAGATTTATCAACAATGCCTGCCTGTTCGATTAGCGGTTGCCCTTCGAAGACCCATGCGAAATCTGAAGGCACTACAATGCATGTATTCCCGAAAACTGTTGATCGAATAAGAGAATGGGTCAGACATTGCAGATATCCACTGGATGAGCTGGAAAGTAGAGTCCAACAAGTCTTACAGGACAAGAGGGGTGATCGATACTGCATCTGCAGTCGGCACTTTTCCTTAGACATGTGCACAACATCTTGGGTAACAAAGAAGAATAAACGGCGAACGACACGGAAATTGCTCAAAAACGCTATCCCCACTCTATTCGTCCACATTCCGCCACCGGTGAGTCAAGTGTCCGGATTTAGCTTTAGACCTTGCGGTAGTGTGTAGGTAGCCGAACGGATTAATTGATATTGTAGGTGTTCTATCCCTTGTAATAATTTCTATATTGATATGAGTGTATAGTTTTTTGAATAATGACATTTATCAATATATTTTTTTTCGATTTCATAACCCACAAATGCAATGTATATATATGGGAACAGGGAACTGTGCTGTATTGAGCATTTTTCAAGTATTCTGTCGCCTTACATGGCTATTTTTAATATTGGCATTTCATTATCAATCATTAATTTACCTTTACAACTTCTTGACTATCCCTTGAATCTGAAGCAAGAACATTCTACATACTTGACGCGGTCGCAGTTATCAACCACTTCTAACGTGTATCAGGTAATCTTACTAGGCTAATCCGCTACAGACTTGTTTTATGCATGTCAAATAATAGTTTTATTTTATCGTGTCATTATTTTACCGAATGTTTGGTTAGTGCTTTCCAATTGATATACACCTTAGTTATCGTCCACTGGTGTTTGTTTTCAGTTATAATTAGTGTTATCCATACTAATGCAAGTACTGTCTTTCAGGGAGATGCTGAAGCGTCCGCCACATCTACAACATTTCTAGATGTTCTTCACCAGCAGGAGGTATGGATACTGACAGCTCCATCGAGCGTCATCATCAGAGCTGGAATTCTTGTCGTTTGATTGTTCTACACAATGTTTCATTCGTGGTTAGCCATTGATATGTACCTGTGCTGTCGACCCCAGGTGCTTGTTATGTTTTCACTATTGTAATCCTCACTAATGCAAGTACTATGTTTCAGGCAGTTGATGGAGCGTCAACCCCTGCACTTGATGCAGAGCCTGACATTCAAGTAATTCCAGGGGAAGTGGAAGCAGGACCATGCGTATACGAATCGGCGCAACAGCTTTCGGAAGTGCACACTACATTTGCAACATCCATAGATATTCTTCAGTAGCACGAGGTATGGATACTGACAGCTCCATCATGCGTGATCATATAACGTGATTCCATTTGCTATACTTTCTTCCCTATTAACGCAAGTGCTGTGTTTCAGGGAGACGACGAAGCTTCCACTACAATCACAACATCCAATTTAGATGATGTAGATGTAAATAAATCGGAGAAATAAGTCGATGAAATGTGATCATATTTAGATTTTCCTTGATTCTTTTGGACAATGCATCATTTGTGGTTATCTCTTTATATTTACCTGTGCGTTCGACCTCAAGTGTGTGTTATGTTTCCAATATTGAAAACCATACTAATCCAAGTACTGTGTTTCAGGGAGACGACGGAGCTTCCACTACAATCACAACATCTCATTTAGATGATGCAGATGTAAAGGAATCAGAGAAATAAGTCGATGAAATCTGCATACTTAAATTTTCCTTGATTGTTTTAGACAATGCATCATTTGTGGTTATCTCTTTATATGTACCTGTGCCGTCGACCCCAAGTGTGTGTTATGTTTCCAATATTGAAAAGCATACTAATGCAAGTACTGTGTTTCAGGGAGATGCGGATGCCTCCTCTCCAATACAACCATTCATGGCAGTCCATGCAGAGCCAGAGGTATGGATACTGACAGCTCCATCGAAATAGATCATCACTGGTCGAATACTTGTCGTTTGATTGTTGCACACAATGTTTAAATCGTGTTTGGCTATTGAGATGTACCCGTGTGTTCGTCCTCACGTGTGTTTTATGCTAACAATATTTTGATACATAGTAATGAAAGTACTATGTTTCAGGGAGACGATGGAGCCTCATTCCGTGCTGTCTATGCGGATACAGAAAATATAGTCGTTGCAGCGCAAGAGGAAGGGAGGACATGCGGAAACGAATCGGAGCTACAGCGTGCAGATGTTGAAGGTCGAGTCAAAAAAGTTGCAAAGAAAAAAAACAAAAAAAGGTTAGTTACAAACAGTTCATAACTTTAGAATTTTTTTTGTGCTGGGGACTATTTTATGGTTTTTTCCAGTCAATTGTACTATACTTTATCTTGTGTTTAAACTGAACATCCCTTTTCCGATCTGTCCTCTAATTACCCGTGGGTCTACGAACTATACATACACAGACAGTGAAGCGAATGAGAAATGTTGCTTGCCAGACCATGTACACTATGGAGGAACTATTAATTGAGGCGAGGCGTGTTCAGGCTCGAGATGCTCATGTCCAATGGCCAGAACATGAATTAACTGTGTTTGGAGACTACAGCAAAGTTGCATTGGACCATAGCTACAGTGCGACCGCACCACCACAAGAATATGTTATTGAATGTATTGAAGATAGCTCTGAAGTAGTTGCAGATCAATTCACACAATCTACACCCGCCAAAAATTTGCCACCAAAAAACCTGTCGACATTGTTGTGTTCTCCCATCAATGTTGAAGTAATAGATGTCGAAATGACAGAGAATGAACCAGCCGCAGCATCCATAGACGCATCAGAACTTGATATCAGCGATATTACTTTCCAATGTGTTGAAATCTCCACAACGTCACAGGCCGAAACAACGTTGACGCAGGATGACAGTCTAATGAAAGAGAGCAAATACATTGTATTCCACAGTTGTTTGATGGAAATTATAAGTATGCTGAAATGTGTGCATTCCATTAGAGGGAAAGTATGTGGGAAGCCATTGATTAATGTGACTCGTCAAATACAAGGCAGTAACGTCAAAATAAATGCCGCCTGTAGATTAAATCATAGGTTCTCATGGTCTGCACAACCGATGCTGGGGAAACTGCCATCAGGCAATCTACTGTGTGCAGCTGCATCACTTTTTAGTGGCTCCAGTTTTAGAAAGAGGCTTTCTTTCAGTTTGTGGGACTCCATTTCATTTCTAAAGCGCTGTACTACATATACCAACGTGACTATCTGTTTCCGGCCATTAGTGATACTTGGAAAATTGAACAATTGTCTCTAGCAAGTACATTCGAAGGCAAACGATTCAGGCTAGCCGGCGATGGACAGTGCGACAGCCCTGGATTTTCTGCCAAGTACTGCACCTACCACTTTCAGGATATGGATAGTAAGAAAATTGTGAGTTCGGTGGTTGTGCAGGTAACACAATGTACATCGTCAGTGGCCATGGAGAAACTAGGATTTATAAAATCAGTGGAATATCTACAATCAAGGGGAATGCACATCGACCTCATAGCCACGGACAGACACGTTTCAATTGCCAAGACAATGAGATAGCAGTTCCCACATATTAAACATCAATTTGACGTATGGCATCTTGCTAAATCAATCAATAAGAAAATCTTGGCTGCAGGGAAAAAAAAAGGTTTTGAAAGTATTTTGCAGTGGTCCCATTCTATCACCAACCATCTTTGGTGGAGCTCAAAAACTTGTGAAGGGTCAGTGGAAATACTACTTGAAAAATGCCGGTCACCGATGCACCACTGTACCAACGTTCACCGCTGGACAGCAAATCAACATTTCCACCAATGTGAACATGGCCCTTTGTCCCCAGAGGAGGCACGGAAGAAGAAGTGGTTGATTCCATCTTCACCCACACACAAAGCCATTGAGAAGATTGTTTTCGACAAAACTCTATCAAGAGATTTGAGAGGACTGACAGAATTCTGTCACACAGGAGATTTGGAGGTGTTCCACAATATGTGCCTAAAGTACAGGCCAAAGCGCTTGCATTTTAGCTTTCGGGGCATGAAACATCGCACTCTACTAGCGGTCTTGGCCCATAACAGCAATGTCGGACGTGAACAATCTAGGACTAGGGGTAAAGTAAGGATGCCTCGCTACACTAAGGTGTTTTCAAAACGAAGTAAGCAATGGGTGATCAAACCAGTCTATGATGAAATGCAGTTCGACTTTGTGAAAGGCCTTATTGTTGCTGTGTTAGAGAAGCACAGATATGGAATTTTGGACGTTTCTGTGCAGAGCAGTGATCCATTGCCACCGAACATTGCGACTGTGCCATGCCCACCCGAAGCACAGCTGGTTGTGAAGTACAAATCCTGGTTTAAATAATTGCAATACAATTGTCTTTTTGTAAATAAATGTTATTATACAGTGTACCTGTAACCCTAACCCCTACCTTCACCATCATGGGTGGCGAACAAGCTGGGTGTCATCTTTGAATTCTCTATATTCATCTCATATACGTGTATGTATATATTTTTCTCATGTCTCATCTCATGTAAATGTAAATGCTGCGCACTGTTGCGCACTGTTAACGGAGGGGAGGCTTGCGTATTGCAAATAATAAAACAAACAAACAAACAATAAATCTCACTTTTAACTCAACTCCTGTGGTACTTTATACTTTCCCTGACCTTCCGTCAAAAATTAAATGTCTCAATTTGGGCTGCAAAGCTCGCAGACAACGGGGACAAAATTGTGGCACTAAGAACGCGCCAAGCGGGCCGTGGCATTTGGGAGAGAAGCCAGTTCGCATTTGCACATTGAGGCGCACTACATAGAGGGATTCTAAACTTCAAGTTCTCACAGATGCCTATACTACGTGATGTTGCAAATAAAGAATGCGAAGGACAGCAGCTTTGATTTTCAGCTCGCGCCCAGATGAGGCCCACAAGTCGCACTGGAAGTATAAGGGTCTATTGTTTTTTGACCTTGAGACAGGGACCATGCCGAAAGAACTACATTTGAAGGGGGTGCGCAATAACGTAAGAGACGATAAGGCAGAAAATTCAGAAACTAGACCGAGTTTCATTTTAGTTCAGTATACGAAAAATCGTTGTCAAGAGCACGGTCCGTTTTACAGACTGCATTGGAAATTTCAAATATAATGTAAGTAAATCTTTACACATTTTTATACCAGAATGAAGATTTAATGAATGGATGCATGAATAAATGAATGAATGAAGAGCTAGGAAAAGCAAGGAAAACGTGTTCGTAGTGGGCACATGGGCATGCAGGTCCACTGGTCTCACCGATCTCGGTCCTTGGCCCAGTCACTTTTCCCTGCACTGCCTACCTGCACTACGGGACTGTCTCTGTATCCTTCAGCCCCTTCTCCCGGCATTTACCTTGCACTTGCCACCAGCTGGCCCTATTATTTAATTTGTATTCAACTAACCATGTACAGCACTTTTACCCCCCTTCCCCCTTCCCCATGCGCAATCAGAAAGACACCTGGCCTAGTAGGATTGTTGTCTTTCTGCTCTTGTTCCCCACCTGCCTCGTCGCGCCTTGAAACACTTGAGTATAGGCGCGTTACAAATGCCATATCATATATCATATCATTCCTCAAGCATGTAGACTAACTGTCGTTTATCATTGTGTGTTGGCCTCAATTTATTTCGTTACTTTTCGCATTGATTTTAGAGCCGAACATACTCCATTGAACTATCCTTGCAAGCAAATAGTTTCTGATCGGCTGTAATAAATAAAATGAGTAATATTAATGAAGATCGGCTGGCGAGACTAATTATAATTTTTTTGTTTTCATAACAGGTATTTGCTCCCCTTCTGCTACTGCCATCGGTTTGAGACACCAGCAGATGGCTTTTACAGTAGACACCTGCAGCTTCGTTTGAACAACTGGAGCACACTGACAATTTTATGGGACGATCGCCAAGGGCCCACATGCCCTTACGCTGTACTAGTGGCTAGAAGCAACATATCAACCTTTACGATGGACTAGTGCCTAGTTGATGGAACAGCCTTGCGGTTCACCGTGCTTCCAAAGTGCTTCTTTAACGAAAAGCAACACCCTGTGTACCATGGCGGATACAGATAAAAGAAAATAAATGGCTTTCGGAGTTCATATGGCAACTGCTGAATATTCACTAAACATTGACAGGGTAATTCATAGAATTTGGCAGAAAAGTGTCGCAAGCGGCTGGCGCAGAGTGTCCGCGTGCGATTGACTGCGCCAGGCACGTGCGCTAAAACCGATTTCCGCGCACAGCGTATTCATGGATTTTAGGCTCCCAAACCAGCCGTGGCGCAGAGTATCGCAGCGACCCTGCAGCAGCGCCAGTAACGCCCCCAAGAACGCCCTCGCGCAAGGAAAAGCCATCAAAATCGCTAAATCATCGCAAAGGGCTGCGCTAACCCTGGACCAGTTTACAGGGCTGGCAAACAAGGAACACAAAGCGGGTAACGTGCATATCAGGGGTACGCGTGAAGTTATACACGCGATTAGCCAGGGTACGTGTATTACAGGGGTACGCGGGAAATTTAACACGCGATTGGCCAGGGTACGTTTATTACAGGGGTATGCGGGAAGTTTAACATGCGATTAGCCAGGGTACGTGTATTACAGGGGTACGCGGGAAGTTTAACACGCGATTAGCCAGGGTACGTGTATTACAGGGGTACGCGGGAAGTTTAACACGCGATTGGCCAGGGTACGTGTATTACAGGGGTATGCGGGAAGTTTTACATGCGATTAGCCAGGGTACGTGTATTACAGGGGTACGCGGGAAGTTGAACACGAGATTGCCCAGGGTACGTGTATTACAGGGGTAGGCGGGAAGTTTCACACGCGATTAGCCAGGGCACGTGTATCACAGGGGTACGCGGGAATTATCACATGCGATTTGGCTGTGTACGTGTATTACAGGGGTACACGGGAAGTTTTACACGCGATTCGGCTGGGTACGTGTATTACAGGGATGCGATTTGGCCAGGTACGTGTATTACAGGGGTGCGCAGGAATTATCACACGCGATTTGGCTGGGTACGTGTATTACAGGGGTGCGTGGGAATCATCACACGCGATTTGGCTGGGTACGTGTATTACAGGGGTGCGTGGGAAGTCACACGCGATTAGGCTGGGTGGGTCCTCACAGGTGTTCCCTGTACACCCTCCACGGCCCCTGCAGGCAGCCTACAAAACAGGGGACTACCCTGCACACCTGCTCATGTCCCCCTGCACCCCCACCCCCCAGCAGTGCAGGGGCAGCCTCCACCAGGCCCCCACCCATGCCTCCCACCACCCCCAACCCCCAGCAGTGCAGGGGCAGCCTCCACCAGGCCCCCACCCATGTCTCCCACCACCCCCACCCCCCTGCCACCAGGGGCACCCTCCACCAGGCCCCCACCCATGTCTCGCACCACCCCCACCCCCCCCGCCACCAGGGGCAGCCTCCACCAGGCCCCCACTCATGTCTCCCACCACCCCCAGCCCCCACCATCCAGGGGCACCCTCCACCAGGCCCCCACTCATGTCTCCCACCACCCCCACCCTCCCGCCACCAGGGGCAGCCTCCACCAGGCCCCCACCCATGCCTCCCACCACCCCCACACCCCCGCCACCAGGGGCAGCCTCCACCAGGCCCCCACTCATGTCTCCCACCACCCCCACCCTCCCGCCACCAGGGGCAGCCTCCACCAGGCCCCCACCCATGTCTCCCACCACCCCCACCCCCCCGCCACCAGGGGCAGCCTCCACCAGGCCCCCACCCATGCCTCCCACCACCCCCAACCCCCAGCAGTGCAGGGGCAGCCTCCACCAGGCCCCCACCCATGCCTCCCACCACCCCCACCCCCCAGCAGTGCAGGGGCAGCCTCCACCAGGCCCCCACCCATGTCTCCCACCACCCCCACCCTCCCGCCACCAGAGGCAGCCTCCACCAGGCCCCCACCCATGTCTCCCACCACCCCCACCCCCCCCGCCACCAGGGGCAGCCTCCACCAGGCCCCCACCCATGCCTCCCACCACCCCCAACCCCCAGCAGTGCAGGGGCAGCCTCCACCAGGCCCCCACCCATGCCTCCCACCACCCCCACCCCCCAGCAGTGCAGGGGCAGCCTCCACCAGGCCCCCACCCATGTCTCCCACCACCCCCACCCTCCCGCCACCAGGGGCAGCCTCCACCAGGCCCCCACCCATGTCTCCCACCACCCCCACCCCCCCGCCACCAGGGGCAGCCTCCACCAGGCCCCCACCCATGCCTCCCACCACCCCCAACCCCCAGCAGTGCAGGGGCAGCCTCCACCAGGCCCCCACCCATGTCTCCCACCACCCCCACCCTCCCGCCACCAGGGGCAGCCTCCACCAGGCCCCCACCCATGCCTCCCACCACCCCCAACCCCCAGCAGTGCAGGGGCAGCCTCCACCAGGCCCCCACCCATGTCTCCCACCACCCCCAACCCCCAGCAGTGCAGGGGCAGCCTCCACCAGGCCCCCACCCATGTCAAACAACCCCCCACACCCCCCCGCCACCAGGGGCAGCGTTCACCAGGCCCCCACCCATGCCTCCCACCACCCCCAACCCCCAGCAGTGCAGGGGCAGCCTCCACCAGGCCCCCACCCATGCCTCCCACCACCCCCACCCCCCAGCAGTGCAGGGGCAGCCTCCACCAGGCCCCCACCCATGTCTCCCACCACCCCCACCCTCCCGCCACCAGGGGCAGCCTCCACCAGGCCCCCACCCATGTCTCCCACCACCCCCACCCCCCCGCCACCAGGGGCAGCCTCCACCAGGCCCCCACCCATGCCCCCCACCACCCCCAACCCCCAGCAGTGCAGGGGCAGCCTCCACCAGGCCCCCACCCATGTCTCCCACCACCCCCACCCTCCCGCCACCAGGGGCAGCCTCCACCAGGCCCCCACCCATGCCTCCCACCACCCCCAACCCCCAGCAGTGCAGGGGCAGCCTCCACCAGGCCCCCACCCATGTCTCCCACCACCCCCACCCCCCCGCCACCAGGGGCACCCTCCACCAGGCCCCCACCCATGTCTCCCACCACCCCCACCCCCCCCGCCACCAGGGGCAGCCTCCACCAGGCCCCCACCCATGTCTCCCACCACCCCCACCAGTGCAGGGGCACCCTCCACCAGGCCCCCACCCATGTCTCCCAACACCCCCACCCACCAGCACTGTGGGGCACGTGGCCAGCAGGCAGTCAGGCAGCAGCAGGTGGGAGCGTGCTCAGGGCTCTGGGGGGCAGTAATTTGGCCTCCTGGCCAGGAGCGTGGTCTCTCGTGTGTGAACGCGTGGACAGCCTGATAGGGAGTGAAATCCCACACGTCAGCAAAGGCCCTTAGCGCGTAAACCCGTCAACAGCATATGCGCGCCTATAGTCACCTGCACGTGCAGGAAATTGTTGCGTGACACGTCCCAGTGTCAAAGCGTGTGATTGGTGAAAATGGATCTACACGCAGAAGTGACAAAGCGTGTGATTGGTGAAAATGGATCTACACGCAGAAGTGACAAAGCGTGTGATTGGTGAAAATGGATCTACACGCAGAAGTGACAAAGCATGTGATTGGTGAAAATGGATCTACACGCAGGAGTGACAAAGCGTGTGATTGGTGAACGTACACGCCGCGTAAGTGACGCTGTACGTGTGGGCCAGTATATAAGGTACATGTAGAACACCATTTCCTTGTACGTGCTTTTCGTGGAGAGCGAGTGGGTGAATTCTGTACTTCTTGTCGTTTCACACGCGATTTACTTCACGGCGTTTCCAGTTCGTATTCCCTGTTACCTCTGACAGCTTTTTCTCTTTTTTTCTCTTTTACTGGTTTACCTGGGCCTGTTCCCTCAAACAGTGTCCCCTTCTACTGTTGTCCTGTCTTCTCAGACAGCGTACACATCTTCTTTTGGCGGGGTTTAGCCAGCCAAACGCGCTCATTTTTCACGCTCTTTTACCTGGCAGACGGTGAGTCACGCACATATCCAACTTCTGTGCTTGCCCCGTGTGTAGCCTACCCCTTCAGAGGTCATTCTAGGCTGCGTGTGACACGCATACGTTCATTCTTGTGTTACTGGGTGCCACAGCGTAGTGCAGGTTTTTCTTTCTGCACACGTGGTCTAGGAGGGGTTGCGTGCACGTCATCTCCCTTTTTTGGGCCTCCTGTGCGTTGCGTGACCCGTCATCTTTCCCCAGGGGTTACAATCAGCCGTGCTAGAGCACTAGGGTACAATTACCATCTGGTACCCAACCCCTTTGACCCCCAATTGCCCAGGACAATTGTCTACAGCCACTCCCATACGCACATTAATATCAGTGCCATGGCTGGGAGGCGAGGATTCCGTAAGGGTGGCAAAGGTGGAAGAGCCACAAGTGGTGGCCGTGGTGGATCCGGTAGGGGACGTGGTCGTAACTTGCAGGGTGAGCCTGTCCCCCCATGTGTGGAGGACCAATCAAGGGCACCCATCATCCCCCCCTCCCCCCCCTCCCCCCTCCCGTTGAGGCTGAAGTGGCTGACACCATCCATGCTCAGCCCTTGTTGGACCAGCCCATTGTGGCACCAGACCTGGCTGACTCCATGGCTGACTTCCAGGTCAGCAGGGCTACGACACGTGCGCTGGTGCACGTTGATGCCATCATGCCACGTGGATCTGGGGCAGCAAGGTCATCTGCTGCACCAAGGAGGCAGGGCGGAGAGGCTGCAGGGGCAGCTGCGGCTCCATCCACCCCAGCCCTCACACACCCAGCCAGGACAGTGTCGGTCCTAGTCCATGCTGCTGACATTCCCCCTGACACCATCACACTAGAGCCAATGCCTGCACCAACTCCCATGCTGAGTGTGCAATCCCACACTCCTGATACAGAGTCCACCAGGGCTCCTGCCCCTAGTGTCCAGAGTGGCGCAGGACACTCAGGATCACCACCACCTTCCAAGCGGAAGAGGAAGAGTGCTCGTCCGGCACAGGCTGATGCCCCAGACACGGCTACACAGTCCGGCCCGTCCAGGAAGCCCAGCTTCACGGATGACGAACTGAATGCACTTGTCGAGTATGTGTCCGGACATGACAACGAGATGGTCATTGTTGCAGGATCCAAGACCACACCTGCACAACGCCAGGCACACTGGCAGACCGTTGCGGACATCGTAAGTGCCCTTGGAATCGTGAGGCGCACAGCCAATGATTGCTATAAGCGCTGGAATGACCTAAAGCGCAGGGCAAAGAGTAAGCTGGCCTCAAGTCATGCCGCAACTCTAGTGACTGGAGGTGGGTCTCCAGTAGTAGACATGGAACTCACTCCACATGAGTCAGTCGCTGGGACCTACGTCACGGAGGAACAGATCCAAGGCGTGGGAGATCTGGCTGATTACGAGGCATTGTCCGGTGAGTGCACATGCATGTGTGTGTCATCCATGTGCATGGTGTGTGTGTGAGGGCTTCTGTTCGGGTGCCAGGTGAGAGTGTGTGCGCCTGAGTCGTATGGGTCAGCCATGTGCTTCATGCAATCCTTCCTGCGCAGCTGCATTTGGCCATAGCAGTATCCCTTCTGCCAACAGTAGACATCTAGCACAACTGCACGCCAGTTGCCCTTGAAGTGTCACCTTGACACAACATATTTGCTTCTTTTTCACTGTTCATTCAGTCAGTTTGTTTGCATTCCACCACTTTCACTAGGCATGTCGCTGTCCACTAGTCACATGTCTGACATGGCTATGGTAAAGTGGAGTGACTTTGTTACCTGGATATCATTTGTACACACATGTCCCTGTGCAATTTGACCATTTCAGACTGGCAGCTCCAGGTGAAAAATCTGACCTGTTAGAATTAGAAAAGCTATTACATGCGGGAACTGGACTGAATGAATAGGTGCTGCCCTCCTCTCCATCTTCACTCAATAGCAATGGTACATGCCATCTGTGTGATGGCATGTGTGTTTCACCTGCCAATCACAGGCCAATGTGTGATGCCACTGCCAGGCAGCATGCAGAAAATGTGTTCATCTTCCATCTTGGTGTCATCAGTGTGTGCCATTTGCCTGCACTTCATACGCAGTGAGGGTGCATGCATGGGAGGGTTTTAGTCATGTGGGACATGTGTCAATCAAGTACTGGTTCTCTTGCTTCTCAGCCCTCAATGTGTGCCATGGTGCTAATGCCTGTTTCCATTTCTTTGTTTACATGTCTTTGCAAGGGAAGACGCACCTGATACTGCTGGGGTTGTGGAGATGGCGCAGACCCAGGAGGTGTCCCAGGGCCGACCAACCACCAGTGAGGGACGTGGTGTGGTGGTGGGGGAGAACCCACAAGTGCTGCAGGTCGTGCTCTCAAGGGGTGTCTCTGGCTGCACCTCCCCCGAGCTGTACTCAGGTGTTGATTCGGATGAGACCTACGTGCCGTCGCAGGTGAGTGTTCCAGGGAGGGATTCTGTTCTGTCTCACCCACCTGCACCAGGGTCAGTACCCTCCATGGGGATGTCAGTGTTGGCAGCTACGCCTTCGGTGGTTACGGATGCAGGGTCACACTCCGCGACATCTGATCCTGTTCCTGGGCCAGCAGATCAGAGGGGGAATGCAGTCCTGCAGCCTCAGGCAGTGCCGGCACAGCAAGGCGCAGTTCGCCTTGCCCCAGACAGGTGTGGTGCCCGCCGACGTGGTGGCCGTACGCCACCCGGCAATACCGCATGGGAGCAATCCATTTACGGTATGGCTACCCAACAGGCTGCATCATCCGAGATGATGGCTCAGGCCATGGATAGGGTGGCCACTTCCATTGTCCCCCCAGAAAGGCTGATGGAGCGACTAGAGCAGGCAACCGACTCCATCTGCCAGTCACACAGGGAGGACATGTTGGGGTCCAACAGGGACAGGCGGGCGGCACTGGCGACTCTGCAGGAGGCCATCTCCATTGAGTCCCAGGGCCACAGGGAAGCCCTGAGGCAGGAGCTCCTACACCTCAGGACGACTCTTGTTGAGCTTGAGGCTTCAACACACCAAAGGACAGAACAGCAGCTGGAGCGTCTCACCCGTACGCTCTCAGCTGAGATGCAGGCAACGAGGGCGGAGGTCCGGGCATCCCGTGAGTTGTTGCATGGGGACCTCCGCACACTCATCCTCCAGAACCAGACCTACCACACCCGCATGCTTGCAGCCATGGAGGAGCAGACTAGGGCCTTGCGTGGGCTGCCTCCCATAGTGCAACCACCTCCGGATGCAGCTGCACAGGGTGATAATAGCGACAGCAGTGATACTCCCACAATAGGGTAGCCGTGTGGGCCATGAGCCCATGGAGGTGTTTTATCTTCCCAGGATCCACGCAGGTGAGTTCTGGTGTGCATCCTGTCCTCGGACCTCCTGGGTGGCCTCCCCAACCCCCCCGGGCCCATCAATGGCCATTTTTGATTGTTTCTTATTTTTATTTTTATTTTGATTTCTTTTATTCCCAATTTTTTTGGGACGATCTGTTGGCTTCGATCTGTTGGCTTCGATCTGTTGGCTTCGATCTGTTGGCTTCCGTGGTTCCTGTGGGCATACGCTGCATTGTGGCTGGACACATGCAGGCTTGTAATGTATTTGGTTCAGATGCTTGGGTTTGAGTCACACACACCCCTCCTGCTTCCCGTTTCCATGGGCTTGCAAAGGGTGTGCCCAAGTGACAGTGAATTACACAGTGACGTTGGACTCCCATGAGCTGTGTGGCCAGTCTGTAGTCAATACTGTGTATACATTCATAGTGCATATTGCTGTTGTGTTGTACACTGCATGTTGCATTGATGTGTAACTCTTCTTCTGTGTCTACCTCCCAATTTGCAGGTCCCTTCCTCAAGTCCACACAAGGACCTCTAGTCTGGAGATGGGGACCATGTTGGCAGCAGTGCACCTACAACTCTACATGGCGCCAACACTGCACAGTTGGTAGTGGTGGGAGTGCAGGCATTTCCAGGTGGTGAGACTACTAATATGTAACATTTGTGATGTCATGTTAATGGTACTACGTGCTCAAGTATGTTGTTGGTCCGGCATTGCTGTGAGCATTTCAGGTGTTGCAGGTTTCTAATAGTGCCACTGTACATAGTGAGAGTGATGTCATGTTGTGGGGATTACTTTGTTTACCTGCAATTAGCATGACATGGCACGGTGTGTCGTGTGGCAGTGCTGGGGTTGGGTTGGCTGACATGGCACTGTCCTCTTGTTGCATTTTGCAAGTGGGTATTCATTTTAGCTGCTTCAATGTGTAATTTCACAAAACTGCATTGGTGGTGTCTGTGTGGGTAGGGATGCACACATTGTGACACTTCCAGGTGAACAATCTCAGGCTGACATGGTATTCCCGGTTCATTCTCCAGACATTCAGGATCAGTGTCAGGTTGAGTCATCATTGATTGTCAGATGGAATGTGCCAGGGCAGTGTGCACTCCACAGGGGTGTGATTTCTATGTGAAGTAATTAGCCACTAGCTGTGTACGGGCTGCCTCCCCCCGTGCCCTTTCCCCTCCCATGCGCAGCGGCTGTGCATGTGGTTGGGGATGTGGGGCCACCACCATGTCCACGGCCAGGCCCCGGCGTGTTGCAACGTTGTGCAGGACACATGCTGCCACTATGATCCTGCACACTACTGGGGGAGCGTATAACAGCTGCCCGCCAGAACGGTCAAGGGAGCGAAAGCGTGACTTTAGCACTCCGAATGTGCGCTCCACTATGCCCCTGGTTGTAATGTGGGCTGTGTTATATCTTACCTGGGGTGGCGTGGTGGGGTTCCGAATTGGCGTCATCATGTGGGGGCTGAGAGGGTAGGCACTGTCCCCTGTGGAGGTGGGGATTGGTATCATTGGTGAGGTTGTGACCTTGCTCAGTATCCAACATGCATGCATGTGCAGTGGCATACATACTCACCAAGCAGCCATGTATCGCCATGCCGCCCAGCTTCTAGGTCCCGGCTTAGGGTGGACATTCGGTAAATGAAGCTGTCGTGGGTGGAGCCGGGATAGTTGGCATATACTGAGGTGATGATTCCCTTGGCATTACATGCTACCTGCACGTTGATGGAATGCCAGTGCTTGCGGTTCCTATAGATGTGCTCAGATGCCCTGGGGGGACGTAGAGCCACATGGGTGCAGTCGATGGCACCTAGCACTTTGGGGAATCGTGCCACTGCGTAAAAATCCAGGGCGGCAGCATGCCTTTCTGCAGGTGTTCTGGGCAGGTATATGTGCCTGCGGACTGATGGGCGTGCAGTCATGATGTTCAAGACCTGGTGTAGGCAGCGTGACTGGGTGGCCTGTGACACCCCACCCACTATGGCACTTGTCCGCTGAAATGATCCAGTGGCTAAGAAGTGCAGTACATTGAGGACCTTCTCCAGGGGGCTGAGTGCTTGGGAGCACAGGGTGGGTGATGTGAGGTCATCCTCCCACTCACTCACCAGGTCCAGTATGATGTGTGGTGGAAACCTGTACCTCCCATACACCTGGTCATCAGGCATCCCGAAAAGGCTGGTTCTGGGTGTGAATATTCTGGCCCTGACTATCCTCCTCCTCCTCCTTTGGTAGCCCACTGCCACTGCTGCTAGGAACGGTATGTTCATCCTGGCGTCTGAGCTTGTTATTGTTAAAGTCCGCAATTTTATGCTTTGCGCGTGTTCTAGGCGAGCGTGTGACCCGCGCACCCCTGGAATCCAGTTCCTAGTCCAATAGCGTGTGGAAATTCACACGCACCACGGGATACAGCGTGTGACCCGCGCACCCCTGGAATCCAGTTCACAGTCCAATAGCGTGTGGAAATTCACACGCACCACGGGATACAGCGTGTGACCCGCGCACCCCTGGAATCCAGTTCCCAGTCCAATAGCGTGTGGAAATTCACACGCACCACGGGATACAGCGTGTGACCCGCGCACCCCTGGAATCCAGTTCCCAGTCCAATAGCGTGTGGTAATTCACACGCACCACGGGATACAGCGTGTGACCCGCGCACCCCTGGAATCCAGTTCCCAGTCCAATAGCGTGTGGAAATTCACACGCACCACGGGATACAGGTTCGCTGACGTACTTGCGTGTGTAAGTGGCCGCGCACCCATTAAATACACGTACATAGGCCAATCGCGTGTACGCGCACTTTTGTCCAATTACACGCGATGACACTCTGACGTGCAGTATCTCCACGTGTGCCCCGTCATCACGTGCTGAGTGGGGAACACCCGTGTGGGTCACGTCACAGACGCGCTTACGCGCTGAGGGACTCTGGTCCAATAGAATCACGTATGCGTGCTGACGCGCTTACGCGCTAAGGGCCTTTCCTCGGATTTCACGCTGACGTGCAGGATATTCACGTGCCAAATCACTCCGTATCAAGCTGGCCACGCGAAAACACACGGAAGCCCACGCTCCTGCCCAGAAGGCCGAGTTACTGCCCCCCAGTGCCCCGAGCAGCCTCCCACGTGCCATCTGCTGCTGCCTGCCTGCCTGCCTGCTGCCACCGTGCCCTGCCATTTGATGCCTGCACATCAGCCATCTGCAGGGGTCCAGTTGCTGTGTCCACCCCTGCTGGAACTGAAGACTCCCGACTGGGATTACATCGCTCCACAGCCCAGCCCCAGGACCCAGTTGCCCACCCACACCTGCCTCTGGGGTTGCCATGTCGGGCACTTCCACATCTGGCACCAGTGGCAACCCCAGGCCAGAGGGGCAGAGGGGCACCAGCTTCACTGTCACCGAAGTTGGTGTCCTGGTGGAGCATGTCCTGGGGCAGTATGATGCCCTCTTTGGATCGTCCCGCGCCAGCAAGGAAGGACGGCAGAGGATCTGGGCCGACTGTGTGGTTGCCATCAACGCGGAGGGGGTGGCAACCCGCGACGTCCTGAAGATCAAGAAGCGCTGGGAGGACTTGAGGTCCAGGACCCTTGTGAAGGCCCGGCGCCTCGTGGAGGGGGGCCGGGGCCGCATGAGTTCCATCCAGATGAGGGTCCTGGAACGCATACGCCCAGCGCTCCACGCCCAGATCCTTGAGAGGGAGGCCCGTCTGGAGTTGAGCGGTAAGTGTCCATGCATTACTGTGTGAGACAGGGCATGTTGCGGTGTGCTGGTTCTATGATACTTGCCTGTATGTGTGCCATAGGCCATGTATGCATGTATGTGTGCAGGGACATCATGGTAATGCATGTGCGACCAGTGATGTGTGATGCACATGGTTGTTGCATGTGTTGAAATGCCGCATGGGGAGCCCTATTCAGATTTTGAACATGAGAGCATGCCAGTCTCTGTACCTGGACATGGGTGGGGGTGAGGGATGGGTGCTGATGCCAGGTACATATATGGTAGCCATGTCTGTGTGCCTAACCTGCGTGTCTGTGACTTGTGCATGCCATGGATGCATGACACATGTGTGTGACAATGCAGAGATTCAGTAAAGCAGCCAAATTACCCTTGTATCCGCTGTGTTTGGTGTGTTTGGGGCCAGATGGATGTGACTGAGGTGAAGTGTGTGCATGTGATGGGCATGAGCCATGATGCATGTGAGTTACATATCATTGAATGTTTCAAGAGTCCATTGGACATGCATGGAAATGTCCATGGCATGCACCATGCCTGTTACTGTGTGTGTTTTGCCTGGACTGACCCATGTGTTGTGGAGGGACATGATGGAAGTGTACTTTGACAGTGGTGCTCATCTGCTATTGCTTCCTGTCTAGGGGACCATTGTACAGTGCCCTGATGCTTGTGTTCTTTGTCTCCCTCTACGCAGCGGCTAGTGAAGAAGAGGGCGGAGACGGTGCTGTGGAGCAAGGCGGCGGGGATGCCCCCACGGCTGCAGCGGAAGGGGTGGGTGAGCCCCCACAGGGGCCTGCTACGGTGGGAGACGGTGAGGAGCCATCCAGGTTGGTGGTTTGCACAGAGGAGGAGGAGGCCGCCACTGGGGCACACATGGGGCCTGGTGGGGGCATCCCTGCTGGTGCAAGTGGTGCAGTCCAGGGCCAGGGGCAGGAGGCAGCACAGGTCACCGTGGAGGGGCCTGTGCATGTCGCTGTCCCTGACCCTGTGAGTGCACCACCATGCACCAGCAGGGATGCCCCGTCCCAGGCCTGTCCGCAGGTAGAGGGGATGTCCATGTCACCTGACTCCCCTCCACCTGCGGACGTGGGAACCCCTGGCCGTGCGGAGAAGGTCCTGATTGGGGTCGCGATGCGCACGGCTGTGATTCGTGATGCCGTGCGTGCTTCCCGGGAGGAGCACGCACGTCATCACGAAGTACACCGTGCCGACGTGGCCCAATTGGGATCGGCCATGTTCGGGGGTTTCCTGCATGTGTTGGCCAATGTGGCGGCCCTCTCCTCCTCTGTGCAGGCTATCCACCAGTCGTTCTCCTTGCCGTCTTCCAGCCCAGATGCCACCAGGGCCCCCTGTGGACCTGCCCCGACCAATGCAGCCAGCTCGGTGGGGATCCCATCCCTGCCACAGTCGGGAGTCAGAGATCCAGCAGGGGTGGACACCAGAGCAACTGGACCCCAGCAGATGGAGGATGTGACGGCATCATCGGGCAGGGCATGTGCACGACGGCGTCGGTGGTTTCCATCAGCCTGGATGCCGTCGTGCTGGCACAGGCAGTTGCGTCGGAGGCAGCAGCAGGCTCAACGTGGGAGGCATCATGGCTCGGGGCCATCAACATCAGGGGTGCAGGCATCGGCCGGAGGGCAGGAGAACCCTGGAATGGGAGTGGCTTCCGTGTGGGAGAGGTTGTGCCAGCGGATAGGTGCGGAGCGGCAGCGGGCAGAGGAGGAACGGCTCACGATGGTCAGGGCGGAGGACTCCATGCGGAGGGCGCTGAGGCGGGCTGAGTGCCTCGAGGGTCTTCGCAGGGAGTTTGAGCTTGACACTGCGTTATCCCTGCGGGACCTCGGGGCCAGGGAACATGCCCGCCTCCAAGCCATTGACCAGGAGTTCGATGATGCCCTGGCCCATGACAACAACCAGTGAGCCGTCCGAATAGCCCGCTGCCTTTGTATATAGTTGTATAGTTAGGGTTAGGTTTCCTTTGTTTTTTTGATTTTTTTTTTGGTTGCGATTGGACAATGCACCACTTTTTTGTATATAGTTCACTTTTTAGTTAGTAGTCAGTTAGGTTTAATTTGGTAGGGCTCATGGACCCAGGATGATCTTCTTCATTGGCTTATTTTAATTTTTCAGATTATTTTCTTGGACATTCATCTTGTTTTGTTTGATTTGCTTTGTGTTTTTTCTTATTTCATTTCCATTCTACTTGCTGTTAAATACATATTATTTTTTTAATCTTCAATGTGTCGTATCATCTCATTGCTTTCAGGCATGTCATGTTGGGTGTTTTGTCATTCACTTGCAGCCATTGTGTGTGACAGACATGTGTTAAATTGCATTATTTAAATTGGGGGTGTAACATGTAATTGCCTTTGATATGTGGGTGGGTGTGATAGTTGGTTGGGCCTTTTGGCAGGGGAGGATGGGCATTACGGACATGATTGGGGAATGTTGGGACCCAGGTGCAGGGGGGCATGGATTGGACATGGGTGGGGGCCTGCTGGCAGGTGCCCCACAGTGCTGGGGGGGTGGGGGTTGTGGTAGACATGAGTGGGTGCCTGGTGGAGGATGACCCTGCACTGCTGGGGTGTGGGGGTGGTGGGTGACATGAGTGGGGGCCTGGTGGAGGGTGACCCTGCACTGCTGGGGTGTGGGGGTGGTGGGTGACATGAGTGGGGGCCTGGTGGAGGGTGACCCTGCACTGCTGGGGTGTGGGGGTGGTGGGTGACATGAGTGGGGGCCTGGTGGAGGGTGACCCTGCACTGCTGGGGTGTGGGGGTGGTGGGTGACATGAGTGGGGGCCTGGTGGAGGGTGCCCCTGGTGGCTGGGGGGTGGGGGTGGTGGGAGACATGAGTGGGGGCCTGGTGGAGGCTGACCCTGGTGGCTGGGGGGTGGGGGTGGTGGTAGACATGAGTGGGGGCCTGGTGGAGGATGACCCTGCACTGCTGGGGTGTGGGGGTGGTGGGTGACATGAGTGGGGGCCTGGTGGAGGGTGACCCTGCACTGCTGGGGTGTGGGGGTGGTGGGTGACATGAGTGGGGGCCTGGTGGAGGGTGACCCTGCACTGCTGGGGTGTGGGGGTGGTGGGTGACATGAGTGGGGGCCTGGTGGAGGCTGACCCTGGTGGCTGGGGGGTGGGGGTGGTGGTAGACATGAGTGGGGGCCTGGTGGAGGGTGACCCTGCACTGCTGGGGTGTGGGGGTGGTGGGTGACATGAGTGGGGGCCTGGTGGAGGGTGACCCTGCACTGCTGGGGTGTGGGGGTGGTGGGTGACATGAGTGGGGGCCTGGTGGAGGGTGACCCTGCACTGCTGGGGTGTGGGGGTGGTGGGTGACATGAGTGGGGGCCTGGTGGAGGGTGCCCCTGGTGGCTGGGGGGTGGGGGTGGTGGGAGACATGAGTGGGGGCCTGGTGGAGGCTGACCCTGGTGGCTGGGGGGTGGGGGTGGTGGTAGACATGAGTGGGGGCCTGGTGGAGGATGACCCTGCACTGCTGGGGTGTGGGGGTGGTGGGTGACATGAGTGGGGGCCTGGTGGAGGGTGACCCTGCACTGCTGGGGTATGGGGGTGGTGGGTGACATGAGTGGGGGCCTGGTGGAGGCTGACCCTGGTGGCTGGGGGGTGGGGGTGGTGGTAGACATGAGTGGGGGCCTGGTGGAGGGTGACCCTGCACTGCTGGGGTGTGGGGGTGGTGGGTGACATGAGTGGGGGCCTGGTGGAGGGTGACCCTGCACTGCTGCGGTGTGGGGGTGGTGGGTGACATGAGTGGGGGCCTGGTGGAGGGTGCCCCTGGTGGCTGGGGGGTGGGGGTGGTGGTAGACATGAGTGGGGGCCTGGTGGAGGGTGACCCTGCACTGCTGGTGTGTGGGGGTGGTGGGTGACATGAGTGGGGGCCTGGTGGAGGGTGACCCTGCACTGCTGGGGTGTGGGGGTGGTGGGTGACATGAGTGGGGGCCTGGTGGAGGGTGCCCCTGGTGGCTGGGGTTTGGGGGTGGTGGTAGACATGAGTGGGGGCCTGGTGGAGGGTGACCCTGCACTGCTGGGGTGTGGGGGTGGTGGGTGACATGAGTGGGGGCCTGGTGGAGGGTGCCCCTGGTGGCTGGGGGGTGGGGGTGGTGGGAGACATGAGTGGGGGCCTGGTGGAGGGTGACCCTGCACTGCTGGGGTGTGGGGGTGGTGGGTGACATGAGTGGGGGCCTGGTGGAGGGTGACCCTGCACTGCTGGGGGGTGGGGGTGGTGGGGGACATGAGTTGGACATGGGTGGGGGCCTGCTGGCAGGTGCCCCACAGTGCTGGGGGGTGGGGGTGCAAGGGGACATGAGTTGGTGTTCATTAGTTCAAGGAGACATGTGCCTTTGCTGGGGGGCATGCCCATGGTGGGTGGGCTGCCTGCGGGACATGACCAGGGATGCAGGGTAGTCCCCTGTGGTGTGGGCTGCCTGCAGGGGCCGTGGAGGGTGTACAGGGTACACCTGGGAGGACCCACACTGTCAAATCACATGTGGAACTTCCCGCGCACCCCTGATATACACGCGCCCAGGCTATTCGCGTGTGGAACTTCCCGCGCACCCCTGGAATACACGCGCCCAGGCTATTCGCGTGTGGAACTTCCCGCGCACCCCTGAAATACACGCGCCCAGGCTATTCGCGTGTGGAACTTCCCGCGCACCCCTGAAATACACGCGCCCAGGCTATTCGCGTGTGGAACTTCCCGCGCATCCCTGAAATACACGCGCCCCCAGCCTATTCGCGTGTGGAACTTCCCCCGCACCCCTGAAATACACGCGCCTAGGCTATTCGCGTGTGGAACTTCCCGCGCACCCCTGAAATACACGCGCCCAGGCTATTCGCGTGTGGAACTTCCCGCGCACCCCTGAAATACACACGCTCAGGCTATTCGCGTGTGGAACTTCCCGCGCACCCCTGAAATACACGCGCCCAGGCTATTCGCATGTGGAACTTCCCGCGCACCCCTGAAATACACGCGCCCCCAGGCTATTCGCGTGTGGAACTTCCCCCGCACCCCTGAAATACACGCGCCTAGGCTATTCGCGTGTGGAACTTCCCGCGCACCCCTGAAATACACGCGCCCAGGCTGTTCGCGTGTGGAACTTCCCGCGCACCCCTGAAATACACGCGCCCAGGCTGTTCGCGTGTGGAACTTCCCGCGCACCCCTGAAATACACGCGTCCAGGCTGTTCGCGTGTGGAACTTCCCGCGCACCCCTGAAATACACGCGCCCAGGCTATTCGCGTGTGGAACTTCCCGCGCACCCCTGAAATACACGCGCCCAGGCTATTCGCGTGTGCAACTTCATACACGCGCCCCCAGGCTATTCGCGTGTGGAACTTCCCGCGCACCCCTGGATCTTCCCGCGCACCCCTGTAATACACATAGCCCGCTCCCCCAGGCCCGATCGCGTGAGGAACTTCACGTGAACCCTTGTAATACACGTAGCCCGCTCCCCCAGGCCCGATCGCGTGAGGAACTTCACGCGAACCCCTGTAATACACGTAGCCCGCTCCCCCATCACGCGAACCCCTGTAATACACGTAGCCCGCTCCCCCAGGCCCGATCGCGTGAGGAACTTCACGCGAACCCCTGATATACACGTAGCCCGCTCCCCCAGGCCCGATCGCGTGTGAAAC
This sequence comes from Ambystoma mexicanum, assembly GCF_040938575.1. Classification (NCBI taxonomy): domain Eukaryota; kingdom Metazoa; phylum Chordata; class Amphibia; order Caudata; family Ambystomatidae; genus Ambystoma; species Ambystoma mexicanum. The sequence goes on from NC_090929.1 coordinate 465,079,702, forward strand.
TTCACGCGAACCCCTGTGATGCACGTACCCTGCTGAAATCGCGTGTTAGACTTCCCGCGCACCCCGGTATACACGCACACGTATTTTTTGTCAGCGGGTGTCCGTGTTTGTGGGTACCCCTTTGCACGTCATTTTTCCTGGAGGGCCACAGTATGGGACATTCATCATGGCAGTATATAGGTGCGATTTGTTGGCGCACCTTTTGGCGCACATTTCTTACAGCCGCAGAGACGCTACCGCCTGCTTTCTTGTGGCGGTCGTGTTTGTGCCTGTGTGCTGGTTTGAGCGTGCGCTTTTTTCCCCTATTCTATTCCATGAATACGTGTTGTAGGCGAGCGTGTGGGCGTTCCGCGCACTTGTGCCCTGTACTTCCCCCGTGACGCCCACGTTTTGGCAAGTTGTTCCCCATTCCGAGTGTTACGCCCGTGTTCCGCCTACTTTTGTTGCGTGCGCCGCGCTATGTGCGAATTTCGCTGTGGCCTGTGCGATTTTCGCTGTGACCTGGCGCACGCTGTTAGATGGCCTGTGCGCCAACGTGCGCCGCGCACTTTTTTATCGCACATCCGCTGGTTTTCTCGCGCACGGCCTTCCATGAATCGACGTGCGCTGCTTTTCGTGCGATTTTCGCAATTGCACTGCGATTTTCGCTATTCCACTGCGAATCGCACGTTTTTGCCCACTTGCGCCGCGCTAATTATTCCATGAATCGGCCTCTTAATGTCAAATAAATGTACTTTACCAAATGTACCGTGTTGCTGTTTGATTTTAAAGTACAGTTTCATATTCCGAATTGTGGCGCGCTGTGTGTGAGATGGTCTGTGTTGGTTTCCAGGTTCTGTGTGAAGTCGCGTAGAAGAGGACTGGGTGCGTTTGCCTACGCAGCACAGTAACGTCACGGAGAGAGGCGGGGAATATGAATGTTTGGATAATGTCAGGCTCAGGGGCGGGGGAATTGATTTAGTGCCGCAGAAGCAGATCAGCCAGGGCGATGCGGCAAGTGATAGGATTATCACAAAATGGCGGCTCCCTGGTGCCTGTTTTCGCGTGCGTTTAATGGACGAAAACTCGGGTAAGGTCCATAGGAAAGTTTTCTAAAATCGAGCCACTTAGGCTTAAAAAAACATGGCCGACCCGTAGGGACAATAAACATTTTTACTAGACCATGCCTTTAAAGGCAGGGAGCAAGGCATTTTAATCAGTACACGAATGCCAGCGAGTCTCCTGAAAGAATAGCAATGTACGAAACTAACATTTAAAGAGTTGAATTATGTTCTTCTTTACCGCCCCCTTTTCTGAGCACAGTAAGGCCCCAGAGAGCAAGCTGACCTATAGAGCGAGAATCAAAACTAAGAGGTAGTGAGGCCTGGTATGTGCCAGTCTCCTACGCGCAGCTTGCCCATGAAAACAGAAGCACTGTGTTCTCGCAAATAAAGAATGGTGTCTGTAAATTTGAGATTGCAACCTGTTACTAACTATGGTGGTCTAAAGTATCATAATCTTCACCATGGTCAATCATCGCATCCAATTCAAAGGGGATGAATTAGGGGCGGCACCACTTGGCCAACTGGGACTATTTGTTTTGCAATAAACCCTAGATTTTGGGAATACAACCTCGTGTCTGGCGTATCCATTTGTGTGTGGTGAGAGTGCCTTGTTTCCACATCCGAGGGTCCCTCAGGGGCCCCTTCACGCTCGCAAGGGGGCTGGGAGGATGGGAACACTCAAGGTGCTGAATACCATGTACACCTCAAATGGGTCTTTCGCATAGAGACCCTTATCCACATCGCCACCCCAGACTGGGTGTCTCCAGTCTTCCCTTTGAAGACCCCATCCCTGCAATCAACATATGTCTGTGTCCTTTGACTGTGCACTGGGCCTATTGTGCATGCCTCATCCACATCCATCCCCCTCTGCTATCAATGACAGTTCGCACCTGTGGACGTGCGCTCACAAGGGCGTTGGGAGGATGAGAGCACTCAAGTTGCTGAATACCATGTACACCTCAAAGAGTTATTTTGCCTGGGGACCCTTATCCACATGGCCATCCCAGACCCAGTGTCTCCAGTCTGCCCTTTGGCAACCCTGTCCCTGCAATCAACCTATGTCTGTGTCCTTTGACTGTGTTCCAGGCCTATTGCACTCTCCTCATCCACATCCATCCCCCTCTGCTATTAATGACAGTTCGCACCTGTGGTGTGCGCTTGCAAGTGGGCTGCACTGGTGGGATTGAGGAGGTAAAACACTATAATAGAGGCCTGGTGGGTGTAAAGGAACCCATCACACATTCACATACACACCCACTTCTGTAAGCCTTTATAAACACTTTAGAAGTTATCAAGAAAACATCTGTGAAATCGACAATGGATATCGCCATCTCTCACTAAATTGGCTCATATGTTCTAAGTAATGGTTAGTCAACTTTTACTATTGTTTTCTGTAGTGTCAATGTTCTCTTCTAGGCCACTTTATATTGCTTTAAACTCAATGTACACCCTATTTTCATTTTATTTTATTCAACGAGTCTACACCATTATCAATTGTCCTATGCATTTTTATCTCTTTAATTAGCACATAATATTACAGAGTATTGTTTCCAAATGTAACCTTTTGTAGTGCATGTTTTCAATGCATGTTTGCTTTAGCTGTCATTTTTTATAAAGTAAATTTTCGGTTTTATCAAAGGAATGCGATGTTTGGTTTACTCACTGTAATACTTTTTTTATAGTAATATATTTATATTTATTTAACAGATCATATGGACAATCCAACAATGCCTTCTTGTAGTTAGGTTGCATTAATAATATCCACACTAAAGGTACAGTCCTGTATGTTTTTCCAAAGGATTTAAATTTAGTAAGAAAATGGCTCTTGAGCTGCATATTTGCAGTGTCTGAAATTGAAAGCAGAGCTAAGGATGTCTTGGATGACGTGAGGGGCAATCGATTCCGCGTCTGCAGCATGCACTTCTCAGAAGATATGTACAAACAATCATAGTACACTAAAAAGCATCGACCCAGACTCCTTTGCAAAATTACTTCCCAATGTAATTGCAACTGAATTTCAGCACACGCTGATCCAGGTGAGTAGTGGACGCTGAATTTCCTAAATGTATTTTACCATTTTCTAAATTTGCCTGTATGTGTCTTATAAATGACCACTCAATATATTGAAACAGACTGTTAACAGGGAACAAAATGAACAGTTTTCAGGGAATATTTCCATTGATATTTTATTACACAAGTTTCCTTTGTTACATGATGTACTGTGGTTTACACATTTTTAACTGTAGATTACTTTGTGTATCCCTACGTTAGGGATACTCTAATAGTTTGGTTCCATGTGTTAATTCCGCTGCGAAAATATGGTCTGACCAGGAGTACAGAGCGGGACCCACTGCAGAACTTGTAATGTGGCGGCCCGGTATGAAAGGTGCTGGTTCCTTACCGGCACCATTCATACCGTGGCAGCCACAGTTGTAATCAGGCCCACTGCACTTGGCCTTCTGGGCCCCTTTCCATGACAAGCCTGATGGGGTGTGCATCCCTACTGAGCCTGGTCCACCCCATCCTCACACTTAGCATCTGGTCCTCACTCCCTGTTTCCCCTGGCACTTGCCCACCTGGCCTCCCCTTTGCACTTGCCTAGCCCCATTGACCCTCTTCATCCCCTCCTCCCTCCCTGCACTTGTATACCTCCTCTTTCCCTGCACCACCCTCCAACCCTGGCATTTTCCATTCCACCCTGACTTACACCTCCCCCTCCCTCTGCCATGCACTTCTTGTTACTGTGATTGCACAATCCAAATGAAACAATGCCTAGTAGGAGTGTTATTGTTGTTTTCTTCCATGCACCCCCTATTTTGTCTTGTGGCACCTTGAAACACCATTTGATGTATATCTGCTTTACAAATAACCAATAAATAAAATAAGTGAAGTCTAAACTCGCTGGAAAGTAGGAATCATGATAAGTGGCTGCAGATTGCAATTGACCAAAAGGCTTATGAGCCGCAGTGTTAGCCAACGTTGAAATAACTGACGAAGGAATATGTCTTGCCAATGTGCACTATGAACATGCGCCTGCAGCCTTTGCACATTTACATCTTACTGTGGAGGACAACCCGGTGTGCCTGCACCAATGCAGAAATCAATATGATGGCTGGAATAGATCTACACAGAAGCTAGTACGTCTTTCAAAACTGCACTCTTTAGAGGCGTGCTGGAATTTTAGTGGTGTTATTTTATATGTGTTATTGCTCATTGCACGTGTTGCCCTGGGTGCAACAGTCCACAAAGCCTGGCACAAAATCACACCTTTCTCCCACCCCTCCCCGATCCAGCCGTGCCATCTCTATATATTAAGCCCCCGCTTTTCATTCATATATCTTTTCATTCATATATATCAATGAATCTGTATTTTATGCTGAAACCATCTCTATATGTGAAGTATGATTAATGAAAATAGTTTGCGCATTTTTAATCTGCACTGATGGTAGGTAGCGTGTAGCTAGTTGGCTAATAGCAATACATACTTATCAAGTGTTGGGTACTAGGTGCATAGAGTACTAATGAAATAGGTTGCATAGTCCCAACTGTGCAAATTAACAAGGAGGGACCTGGGAGTCCCTCTGCCAGACATTAGTACTGGTTACGAGAGACTTATCCAGAGTCTTTAGCTCACTATCTTTCACAGAGGAGAAATATCCAAAGCCTATCCCTACTGATGAGGTCCAACCAGACTGAAACACGTGTCTGGGGTTGCTGCTCGTACTCTTGTTCAGAGGAGAATTGCCTAGCATTTCGGTGCTGGACTGCCCTAAGGCAGGACAAAGACTGATTTGTTTTGGATATTTCTGCTCTGCGAAAGATAGTGAGCTAAAGACTCTGGGTAAGGTTCTCGTAACCAGGACTAATGTCTGGCAGAGGGACTCCCAGGACCCCCCTTGTTAATTTGCATAGTCCCAAATGTGACATTATTTAACCAATTGACAGAATTGCCGAAGTCGTATTGGCTTCATGATGCAAAGGCCTGTTTTTCTCATGTATATAATCGAATTCTGGTTATTTCATAAAGGAAGTGGCCCACTTTGGCCCAAAAAACTGCCCCAGTCTATTAATTTGGCTTTTTTCGGGCATTTCCCTATTGACGTATAGGGAAATGCAAGCCTGTCTGCACCTCGCATACTGTCACCTTTGAAAGAATATTTACATGTTTTGTGACCAGGCGCGTTGATACCGTTTAAAATGGAAGTAAATATTTTCATATGTGGGATACTTGAAATATTTCATTGTTTTGCACTGCACAGCTTGCCCTTAATGTTGTTCATTTTTGTGGCATGTCTTCCCAAAAATGAAACTCACTCTGGCATGCTGTGAATGCTGGATGAAGGGTCTCATTGTAATTTGTCCTTGAATCCATCACGCTAACAATTTGAAAGACAAAATGTGTTGAATATCCACAAAGAATTGATAAAATTCACTATATTGGAAGCGTACTTTGGAAAGTTAAGTTTCTATTACTGAGATCTGTCTTTCGAAGATGTTGGCCATCCAAATAGGGAGAATGGACAACCAAGATACAATGTAAGCAAAGTTTTGGATAATATTTATGCAAGTGAGGATGAAAGTATACTATATGACTAAAGCTGTGAGGATGATTGTCCAATTTGACGCAAAGAATAGACATTGTACGTGTTAATAGTAATTTATACTCGTCCTTTTTACATAGACTTCAATAATAGCCTGGGACTTAAGAGGTTAACATAAATATGTGTTGTGTATATTCAATTGTAAAGTGAGTACTGAAATATATTTTTGCATTCTCGATTTTACGTAGTTATATTATATCGATGTGCACCTGTCATGGTTACAGTCTACCTGGTCGACGGCTTCAACCTAAATTGGACAACAATCATCAACAACGCATCTGTGATAACCATTATCTGCGACGGTCGGCAGATACCAATCTGTCTTTTCACGGTTGCAGCAATAAGGAGCAACATGGCAGCCGACAGGTTCTGAAAACATGCAGATGTGAAAGTGTTGCAACACCATGTGCGTCGATCAAAAATCGGCAATGGAAGATAACTTTCTGTGAAGAATGCAAAGGCTGGGATTAATCGATCGATGAACGGAATCGGCATTACAAGATCACCGTTCACAGTTAAACAAATAATGCAAACCATGCAATGTTCGCTAGCTATAACCTCTACTGTAAAAGTTACCCATGTTTTTGTGGACTTAAATACCTCTTTTCAGCTCTCTGTCAAAATGAAAAGTACTTGCTACGATCCCAACTATTGTTGTTTTCTTCAAAATAAACTTTGATCATTTTTGTAAAAAGAAGCACATGTGTGTTTGTTGTGAATGTGTATTTTTATGTTCCTGGTTTTTGTGTTCGATAACGTCATGACGTTGGTGATGACAGGGTATGTTTGGCTATGCTGCCCACTAGCGTCATTACAATAGGTGGAGCTCATTGTGAGTGCCTACTGATGTCAGCGCTAGGGGCGTGTCATCTGAATTAGTGCTGCAAGGGCACTTGAACTTGGGGCAACGGATTAACTGATAAAATCAGCACAAGATTGCGCTACCTAACCTGTCGTTTTCGCATGTGTTAAAGTGCAAAAAACCTGGGTGTGTTGCATTGGAATTATTTTTTTAAGAACGATAATGTATGCTCGGAAATACATGCCCGATCAATTGGGACAGAAAAATTTCTAACCAAACTACCCCTTTAATATAAACCTTCATGAATGCGCCCTGCCTAGTCTCACTTTCATTACACACCAGCGAGGGGAGCCTGAAAAGTCTTCATGTCACTGCAAAATCCGTTTCGAGTTTGTGTAATATTTGTTTTCTAACAAAATCAATTTCTTGTCTGCAATTCCAGTAATTGCTTCCTGTTTTTTAAACCATGTGTTGAGAATCGCAGGCTTTACAGAGCTGCCTTAATTACGGAGTATTTCACATGATTAGCAGTTTCTAAGGCACTGGACGATCCAAAAAATATTTATATTAAAAATACAGAAGGCAAAATCAGTTCTACACGGGACAGGAGCTCCGATGCCCCCTTCCTATCTTGACTGCATTGTTTAATCTTGGGCAAATAGCCATGCCTATTGTGGGCATATTGGAACAGTGGCTTTCCCTTTCCTAAAACAATGCACTCTTATTCTTTAACACAATTAGGCCCTTATTCACAGAGCGTTTTCCAATGGGGTTTTGCCATTATAAAATACTTCTGTAAATAAGGCCCTTTGTTCGCAACAATGTGTGTGCTCACAGAGTTATTAAGCCCAGTGCTTTCCCAGGTTTCTAGCTACATGGCATGTGCCGCTGTACACGGTGCACATTTTGTGCATGTACATACGAAATGCTCACAATTCACCGTGGCGCTTGCCTGCATTTGCACTCGCCAGTATCGCAAAAGGGACGAAAATCTTTTTGCGCACAATTACAGTGACGCCGCAGCAGCCTCCTTCCTGATGACAATGTGCGCGCCTGTGTCCATCACTCAAGCAAGCCTCGTCACATCTTCCTGGCCCCAAACTGGTGGTTCAGGAAGAGATGGAAGTGTTATATAAATCATTGGTATGCCGTAACACTACTTCTTTTAATTTTTATAGCGTTTACCTTTAGTTCAAAGGCTCATGAAACGCATCCTTGACACTGTCTTTCTCCAGAGCCAAATATGGAATCAGCTCAGGCCGGACATTCAAGCACTGCCAGTTTCCCAAGTCACAGCTAGCCAGACATGCACACCGCATCCTTGGCTCTGCAGGTAGTTAAGGTGCTCAGGTTGCAAACACATTTCTTTTATCATTGGCAGACCTGTTCATAGGTGTCATGTTGCTAGAAGGCCTGTTAGCCTGTTTATGTTGGAGGGGCCTTTTGGGGTGCGGGTGGGAAGAAGGGAAGTGACAGGGGAGAAAGGGAAGTGAGGCAGTATGTAGAAATAAAGAGACT